>NC_048895.1:64126399-64297977 GCF_011077185.1 Oxyura jamaicensis | reverse complement strand
AGAAAAGAAAAGAAAAGAAAAGAAAAGAAAAGAAAAGAAAAGAAAAGAAAAGAAAAGAAAAGAAAAGAAAAGAAAAGAAAAGAAAAGAAAAGAAAAAAGAAAAGAAAAGAAAAGAAAAAAAAAGAAAAAAAAAAGAAAAAGAACCAGGTTTTAAATAGTATTTAGGTACCTAATTCTCTCTGGCACACAGATAAATTTATCTAATTTCTCTGTGTGCCAGAGAAAGCGTCTGGTAGCTTAAATCTGCTTGATATCTTTGACATCAATGAAGTTGTGCATGCTAGTACTGGCAGCAGACTCCCACCATTCTGACAAAAAAGGCCAACAAATAGCAGTTTCAGTCTAGGCACTCGTCTTTATTATTGCAGTCATTTCAAACAGTTGTTTCTAGAAATCTGAAAATTGTATCCTCTCAGGGTATATCTGACGATTACAACTGAATGGAAAATTTGTTGAAACTGATAACTCTGTGAGTATATTTGGGTATTATAGGTGAAGTTTCAAGTCTATTGAAAGAGATTGGTTTCCAACCTGTTTGTTGCATTAGGTAGAGATTTTCTGAAAGCCTGTGTGATTATCTTGAAGAGAAATACATATGAAAAACCTTCCCTTTAAATTATATGTGGTTTTGGTTTGTTTTTTTTTTTTTTGTTTGTTTGTTAGTTTTTTAAATAATTGCATTAAATTCCTTTCCTGTAAGTCTGTATGAGAACTCCAGTAGATAAACAAGATGTGAAGAACAGTCCCATGTAATACATAGGTCAAATTGCTTAGAACACAGCTGTAAGTGAGCAAAGGGGCTTACTTTTTTGGTGAAAAGGATTACAGAAGAATTGTGTAGATTAGCACAAAATAAGGTGTAGGCATCTGATACAAGTGAACACTATACTCAAAAATGACAGCATGTGAAAAATCATTGTCTTGGATTCTTTTTCATCAGTTAGGTTAGATAAGGAGTTGCAGTAAATATTTTTCATATATGTCAAACTAAAATGCTGTGGATTTTATTTTTAGAGTATTCATACTTTATTTAGAATTAAGATCTATAATTTCCAGCAGCTGTCATTCTCAGTATATGCATACCAGAGCTTACACCCAAGTGGCATTCTCATTAACAAAAGCTTTTCTAATTTGCATATCAGTACAAATGTGCTATAAATTGTCTGCTGCTGTAGTCTAGATAACATTTTAAAAAGACTGTTGCTATCTTGGGCAGGGGAGAATATTCTTTAAGAACAGAAGTGTCTGTTGGGACCTGTAACCATGGTAACTAGAAAGCCCACTTGCCATAATTTGTTGTAATTTAAAAAATCTAATACCAATTTAGTTTTTCTTTCACAAAATATAATGGAATCTTTAATCAAGTACCCACATTAAAATGGATTGTTCTTCTACCTAGTGTTCAAATTCACTAAAATTGTATTTTGGGAAAATACTATGTTTTATCCATACTATTTAAATAAGTTTTTGTTTTCAATTGTAAGTCAAAATATTTTATCAGGATGATACTAACTGTGGGGTTAAGGTAGCATATATAGCTGTTGGTACCTCCTAGAGACTATCTTGGAAATATTTGTGTATGGCATTTTTAATGAAGCTTTAATAAAAATTCAGGCTGTATGTTCTTATGTGTTGTCCTTTTGCCATTGATAGTGTTATATTCTTCATATACATGTTTTTGTTGTATGTCCACTTTGTTGTTTTGGACCAGTACCTAAAACCTATATCCAATACAGCTAGAAAGGATAAAAACTAAAAGCTGTTACTCAGAGTAGCCTGACCTTCCCAAGCACTGTTCAGGAAGCTGAATGGAAGGCAGGGATTCCTGCAAATCAGTTCTTCTGGAAACAGGGAAAGAAAGGAAGCTGAAGTGTTAAGTTAACTCTTCTCAGATTGGAAGGAGTTGCTCTCTTTAATTACATTTTAGAATTGGAAAACTTTGAAGTCAAGCATTAGTAACCTTCTCACTATGGGATTTAAATAAAATAGCTAATTAGCCCCTAAGAGAGAAAAAGAGTCCCATGAAGTTGAGCTTTTGGCTTTGCTTTATGTTTCCATGACCTCAGAGGATTATGAAGGTTTTGTTTTGGAACTAAAGAACCATTTTGTGGGAAAATGTTACTCGAGGGGATTCCTGCACAAACTGATTAGAACCCATGGTGTCTTTGTGCAGATACTGACCAAGTGCAGATTTCTGAGAATCGAGGACCAGATATTGAAGGAAAATTACTTCTGTCAAATGCCTTGTCTGTGAGTGCTTGCTGAGCAAAACATATATTCTCCATATAACTTTCAATTATAGTAATTGCCTTATTCAAGTAAAGACATTTTTATGTTTTTCTTTTATTTCCTAGTCAAGGATGACATTTACTGTTAATTCTTGAGGGAGAGACAAATTACAGTCTCTTCCTACACTATCCCTTTCTCTGACATTATTTGGAAGGTTTCTCTTCTGCTGCAGTTGTAAAATACTTTCCCATTTCAGTATCTGAAGTCCACAGGTGGGTCCAGAGAGCATATACACACACCTTAATCCTAATACTTGCAAGTTTAGTCGAAAAAGCTTTTGAATATGCTAAGTTAAAAAAAAAAAAAAAAAAAAAAGTGAACTTCCTATCACTATTTCTCACATTCACATCAGTAATTGATGGCACTTTCAGAAACCACCATTAACTTAGAATATCCCAAATAAAATGGAGAAATTTCAATATCAATCAAAGCTTCAGTATAGGAATAGATTAAATAGTTTCTATGTTGAAGCCTATTCGTTTGAAGAATCATCCAAAAAGTTAGCTGTCTTTTTTATAAAATTTATATGCTTTGAAGAATCTTTCTATCAAGAGTGAATATATGATATAAACTTCGAAAGATTATTTTCTGTAAAATACATCTAGATTTTATGAAAGAATCATAATGGAAGAAAACAAAGTGAAGCAATTAGTGCAAATCAATGAACCTAAAGCCAGAGGACCTAAGAATATCTTCTACCCATATTTCTACTCTTCAAAATTTAGCACTTTCTTCAACAAAATTGCATTTGGGATTTCCTTACAAATGAACTTTGAAGTGTAGTACAATCTTGTGTATGACATTTTATCAATAAGTTTCTTTGAAAATCAGTATGTCTGTGAGAGAAAAATGCCAGCATGATTTCTGCTGCAGGTGCATATCTGACATTCTGCTAAGTTCTAGCTCTTCTTGTAGTTCTTCTTGTAGTTTCTGTTTTATTATGTTCTTTCTAGGGAAAAGACTTTTTCTATGGCAATTGTAATCATGAGACAGCTCAAAATATTGAACTGGTTTAAAAATAACACTCCCTTAATAAAGAAAGACCTGAGTAAAGGGTAGTATATCATAATGTAATTAAAAGTTAAATAAAAAATTCATATGCACAAGAGATAAGTCGTTGAAAGTTTGAATTTAACTTCTGAATCCCCGACTTCTGATGAGGGAAAATTAATTTTGCATGAATGTAGAATCTTACATTGGACTTAAGTTAAAAAGTAATATATATATATGCATATATATATAAAAATCCATTGTCATTTCTACAGAAATATGTGGAGTTCTAGGTTTTATTTTTAATCCACCTTAGTCTATTTTACACTATTCTTATTTCCTTTTGGGCGCATGGTTAATTTAAAGCAAAATTACACTCCCTTTCTCCTGTGATAAAACTGCTGTCTAATATAACCTTTCTTCAGAAGAAAACTTTTACTTTATTGTGTTTTAATAGCTGGAGTGGCTTCCTACATATATTTTTTTTTTATGCAGCAACCACCAGAAGCTTCATAAACCAGTATAGATTTTCTATAACTATAGAGGAAATGAAATGTACAAAAGTGTATTCAAATAATGTATTTTCTCTGTTGCTCTTAGCTGGAATATATCTTGGTCCTCACAGCATTGCACCTGAAAAAAATATCCACTTGGATAATCTCCAATATTAGGTTGTTTTAGCATAATTACTTTCATGAATGAAAATCAGTTTAAAGTTCTGTAAACCAATTATCACTTTATCTCAAAGTCTGGGATTTTGCATCCTGTTTCAAAAAACTAGTAGGGTCTCCACAGTATGCTGTCTTTGCTGCGATGTATTTGAACTGATCCATCATCCTCTCCCAGTTTCCAGGTGCCAGTACTCAAAAGCTATGATATGATATCAGTAAAATAAATCTTGGAGATCAGTTCAGGTCAGACACATTTGTGGAGTAGGAGAAGAGGGATATATGGCATGTTTTTTTGCAGTTGTGGACAAAAGGCAAGGCAAGGCAAAGAAAGGGGGAATGTGAACTCATCAAGAAGTGGACAAGCACCAGGAGCTAGAAATAGAGTCAGAAGAGCAGAGGAATATTTTATTTATTTATTTATTTATTTATTTATTTATTTATTATTTCTTTAAAGTTTGTCAGTCAGTGCAAACTAATTTGTTTGCTTTTTTATTTTTGACATGCTCCAAAGTTGTAATTGAAAAACCTGCTTCAGAAAAACTGAAACACCTGTGCATTTCTGTGATGCTATATTTTGGTACTTCTTCCCTGAAGTGTTTAGCTACCGTAAGCAAATTATATTCTGCCCAGGGCAATAATGGCTGTATACATAATAAATGTTTTGCTGGCTTGCTCTTTGACTGCAGTTGGCAATCTTGCACAGCATCAGCTGCATTGCATTTCAGGAAGACATCATGGGCATCTGAAATTTTTCAGCTACCAGAAGCTTTAATTTAAAGGCATTAACTTGTGCTTCTACCTTATAACTTACCACACATTAAAATATTGTGAGAGATCAGCTTTTACCAACCAAGTAAGGTATAAATTGTAAGCTGATTCTCATTTATGTCTTGAAAAACTTTGAATGCAATACACCACAACGTGTTGTAGTAGAACACACAGATCACTGACATAGTCAACTAGTAAAGTGGATATCTGCTTGTCTGTACACTGTTCAGTAATCTGCTGTAAAACGACCACTATGATGAAACAAAAGCAGTTCACAATTTATGCTGTATACTTATGTACTCTTTACCAAACCAAGCCATTATCTGATTTTAGAGGAGTTCTTTAATGGTTAACAGTATGTATTCCCCAGGGGAATTAATACGATTCTTCCAGGGTAAAGGGTTTATGTAGCATTGTGGAATACTTTCTAAAGGGCTGCTATATAATAAAAACCTAGCATTGTATTTTGCTTCTGGTGAAATTCTACTGCTCCAAGCTCCTTTCCTGCCCTGACTTGGTTGAAAAGTTTTCCCTAGACTTCAGCAATCTGTTGTCCTAAAGTGCTGCCATTCAAATGGGAGCTATCAAAGCTTTGCTGTTCCTGGTCTAGAAGACCCATGACATGGCCTTGATGGCATACACTGAGACATTTAATGATGCAGAAACTTCATGTTCTCAATTAGAATTCTACTTGCATACAGAGAGATTCCCTGAACTGTCATATCCTAAAATCGCATCACCTCCGTTTCGTAAATGAAGTGTAAAAAATGGCTTACAGCTCCTACCAATGCACTGGAGTACAGCTCATAAAATTACTGAATAGAATGAATGGATTAAGAGCATTCATGCTGTTACTTTCAGTGGATTAAATCTCCATGCTTTTTATTTCAAGTTAATCAGCACTTTGTACTCCAGGACGAAAAACCAGCAACACTGTTCACTATGCCTCGGTAGTAGGAATCATTATCATGCCAAAGAATTTTCATTTCCATGAATAAACTGCTGAACTTTTAGAGATGCTAAATTGAAATTCCTAAATATATAATATTTTTGTTCTTTTTAAAGTGAACATTGAGGTTTATTAAACGACTTATTCAAAAGTTTAGAATTGAAAAGTTTCACACACAAAAAAATCTAAGCCATGTTATTTATTCTGTCTAAATTGTAGTATGAGACTAAGTAATGCAACTCAATATACTCCTACATGATACTAATTTTTGCTGAGAGTGAATGGATGACATGGTGTGTTTTTTTTTGTTTGTTTGTTGATTGATTATTATTATTATTATTATTCACATATATATATTTTTCACCTCTTAATAAAGAAAGAGATTTTGGTTTTGACTTAATATGCTTAATGTTCCTACTACTTTGTGTTTAACCCTGCAATATGTAAGCAAGTAAGGAATATATTGTCATAATGATAGAAGATGCATGAATTTGGAACCATAATAGAAGCCCTTGTGCATCATTAAATCTCATATGCTAAGTGCCTATTTATAAGCTATTATAGCTTATAAATATTGTAACTTTTCCACTGTAATGTCCATTTACAAACTGTAGACAGTCTTTTGAAAAATATATACCTTCTAACTCTTCCTAGCAGTAGGTGGTGTAATGTTGACTATGACCTAATTATTAAGAAAGCATAGCAAACTTCAATTATTTCCTCTAACAGAGGCTCAACAATGTACTACATCAGTACGAAAACCCAAAGAATAGATGATTCTCCACAATTATCCTGTGTCTAACACCAATATTATCAAGGTTGGTGAGACCTTTTCATGGTGCTCTTTATTATATCAAACATATTAAAAAAGAGGGTTGAGGGATTTTATGACTTTTATGGCAAGGCACCTGAAATATTCTGGGAATGATGTGGGACTCGGTATCATTTCTACTTCAACCTTGAGCTGTATCTCCCCTTTTACCCTCCCTCTCCAAGCAGTAAATGTTTCCTTTGTCAAACACCTTGAGATTAAGTCTCTGTTTGGGCAACATTTACTCATATTTCTGCTGTGAGTCTGTAACTTAAGCCAAAGAACTGAAGAGAGCAGGGGAAATCTACACTTGTTTCTCCTCACCATTCACAAGTAATTATTTCAAATGACCTTGGTTAAAGATTTGGGCACAATCATCCAACCCAAAGCACTCATTCAGCTGTTACCAAAAGCCATCTCTAGGTGAGTCCTCCCTCTTTGATCACCAAAGTGAAATGATGCCTGTGAGAATGACCACAGTTTTCGTTACTGCGATAACTTGAGTAGGGATAAAACTAAAACTAACTTTATTTTTTTTCCCCTTATAATTCTAAGCTACATTTAATTTTATTTAGGATGCTTTCTTAGCTTGAAAACGAACCTAGCATGTAAAATAAATAAATAAATAAATGAAAGGTCTGAACTGTTTTATGCATAATCTGAAGAAATCCCTGTATAGCTTGCAACAGTTTAAATAATAGAATGGCAAATGTCTGTTGGTAAAACTAAAGGCTACTGTAGAGTTATTACAATGGTGAAACTCCTAGCTGGCTAAGAAGTGTTAACTTATAACCTGAATAGACAGTCCATACACTGGACACATTTGTTGTACAAATTGAATGAAACTACTGCATATGTGAGATCAAATTCAGAAGAGATGAGAACAGACCTCTAAATTCTTAGTTCAGACTTTAATAAAAAAAAGGAGAATGGGTACTATTTTGCTCATGCAACACAACTAGCCAGTACTAATTTTGTCTATGGCAATCATTCTTTTAACCCTAAATTCTCCTCAAGAAACCTCTGCACAGAGGTAGAGACAGCTGCCAGGAAAGATAAGAACAGAATACATTATTGTGCTTTACAGCTCAGTGTACTTCCCTTAGGCAATGGGAAATTTATTTATTGGAAACATAGCGAAAGGATACGAATTCTGTCCCGACTCACCAGTGTAACACAGCAGAAAGTGAAATTTGAATGAAGACTTGATAATTCTGAATTGTGAAAGCTTTGATGCACCTTTCCCTCTTAATCATTAAGCACTCTGTTGTATGAAGCACAATTAAGCTTTTGAGACTTTTGTCTTCATCTGTTTGATGTAGTATTATGCTGAACTTTTCCATCTTGGAGGAGACATAAGCATCACAAGTGGGAGGACCTCTGTTTCTTGTCTTTTCCTAGGTAATGGTCATATTTACTTTTTTCCCCTTTTAAAGGAGAAAGGTTTTATTCAAATTATTGTTCCTCTAATTTTCTTTCCCTAGTGCATCTCAAAGTTTACAAATATGACAAATATTACAGGGTGGATTTGTATCTCCTTGAGTGCATCTTGTCTGTCTGAGTTTGACATATCTCTATACTATTGACGCTATAGTTATGTCAGATGAGATAATTAAATTCCCAGATCTGTGGAAGGTCAAAATTTCCCTGGAATTCTTTATCACCCTATCACAAGTCATACTGTCATGTGCACTGAAAAGTGTTAAGTGAGAAAGTCAGTCCCGTTTTCCCTGATTTTAGAAGCTGTATTTGGGGGAAAAGTAGTTCTTGACCCTACTCTTTGACACTTCACAGAGGCTTTGCATGCTTTTAGATCTGCCAGCATACCAACATAGGTTGTTGCTCTCTCACCCATTTCATTTTTTTTGCTCTCTCACCCACTTCTATCAAAATAAGACAGCTTTAAAACTCAGGCTACGTTGAACTGGACCATGATAACAAATTAAAGAATGGTAACTTATGCAGCTACATCCACGGGTCCATGCTACACTGTGATGAAGCACAGTGGGACCTTTATCCCTTTAACCTGGTTTAGCTCTAGGAAGCATACAGTATCTTAGTACATCCTGAATGATACAGAGCTTTTCTAACTTTCTCTTTGCATGTGCACTGAAAAGGTGCTATTGAACAATTTATGATATGGATTACAGTAGTCAAGTAATGTTCAACTGTACCACTTCTGCACCAATTCTGAAGTTGACAGATAAATATGGTAGCTCTTTACCAAAACACCTATGTATTTGAGAGCAGGAGCTTTAGGATACTATCCAAAACCCATTAGAAGCAGTGGAAGATGCAGTTTACTTCAGGTTTGAATAGGTCCTTAATAGGACTTGCCATTTTGGTGCCGTGGTACTGATGAGGCAAGGGAAGAAGCTGAGCTGTTGCAGATTAGTCAGAGCAGTTTACCAGTAGAAGAGGTTAGCTCATGTTATTATTAATAGTAATAGTAATAGTAACAACAATAACAACAAAACAACAACAACACCAATAATAATAATAAATAAAGGGACAAGCTGCTAAAAACAAACAGCCAGCAAATTTACTCTGGAACCTAAATTTTGCAAAGTTGTTACATCAAGAAGTTGACCTGTCTATACTGCTTGAAGCTGCATGGTCAATTTACTTCAACTATTTGGTCAAAATATTTCCCAGATGGTGATGATGATGGTGATAAATATGTGATGAAATATACTCAGATACAACTGTCTTGCTTTAAAGTGTTCTAATTTCTGTCACACAAATGAATTAAGCACCTTGTATTCATCTAGAGCAGTTCCCAGGCTTTTCTGCTGTAGTTCCTTAAGTGGCCAGAACTGATCAACCACATACTGTTTCCTCACTGCTGTACTCAGCAAATGAACTGTGCAGAACTCCAGCAGATGGGCCCACTCTCTTCTGACAGTGCATGTTATCTTATGGACCATTTTATAGTCTGTACTTCTTATGTACAAATAAAGAATTGTATATATTCTTTTAAAAATGAAGAATGCTTTTATATTCTACTAGAATATGCTATCCAGGTAAGACTTGCAGTCCTGAGCTACAGCCACATTCCTTTGCTGGATGCACTGAAGTTTGTTCTGCCAGCCCTTTTCTGGGGAGTCTCTGAAAAGTGGATTAAGATTACTGTGAACACAAAATTCTTAATCATTTGAAAAAGCAGTTAACTAGTACTTAAAAACACTATGCTTGAGGACCAATTTAAACTGTAGACACCCTGGTTGTTTCTGTGGTCAGATATCAGAATCACAGAATGTTTCAGGTTGGAAAGGACCTTAAAGATCCTCTAATTCCAACACCACTGCCGTGGGCAGGGACACCTCCCACCAGACCAGGTTACTGAAAGCGCCATCCAACATGGCCTTGAACACCTTCAGGGATGGGACATCTACAGCTTTTCTGGATAACCTGTTGCCTCACCACACTCATAGTAAAGACTTTCTTCCTAATATCTATCCTCAGTCTGCCCTCTTAGTTTGAAGCCTTGTCCCATCAGTGACAAGGAGTCCCTCCCCAGCTTTCCTGTAGGCCCCCTTTAGCTACTGGAAGGCCGCAATGAGGTCTCCCCAGGGTCTTCTCTTCTCCAGGCTGAACAACCCCAAATTCCTCTTCATAGCAGAGGTACTCCAGCCCCTTGTTCATCTTTGTGGCCTTCTTCTGGACTCATTCTAATACTTCCATGTTCTTCTTGTGCTGGGGGCCCCAGAGCTGAATGAGCTCCAGGTGAGGTCTCAGAAGAGCAGAGCAGAGGGGAAAAATCACCTCCCTTGACCTGCTGGCTGTACTTCTTTTGATGCAGCCAAGGATATGGTTGGCTTTCTGGGCTGCAAGCACACATTGCCAGCTTATGTTGAGCTTCTCATCAACCAACAACCCCAGGTTGTTCTCCTCAGGGCTGCTCTAAATCCATTCTCCACCCTGCTTGTATTTATGCCCCAGGATTGCCCTGGCCCAGGTGCAGGACCTTGCACCTTGTTGAACCTCATGAGGTTTGCACAGGCCTACCTCTTTTGCAGGTAGAGGATAACAATGGAAATATGTAAAGTAGATATAAAACATAAAGATTTAGAAGATGGGAGAAGCTAACAAAGAATAGAACAGAAATGTAAGAGAAAAACATGTAGACACCAGCTTTGAGAACTTCATCTCAGATATGCTAAGCAAACAACAGCAAGATTATTCAAATGGGAATGCATCTCTGTCACTCAGAGTATTTTAAATTATTTAAAACATTTTTCCTCTGTTTGAAAACAGAACAAAACAATGTGAATATGTTCCTGCACATCCAAACACTATTGCTTGAAATAATGTCTTCTAAGATATATCAAAAATGGATTAGGCATAACTTAATTAAAACAAACTTTGAGTGAAATAGTGTTTTGACTCTGGCTTTTGTGATAGCAGGGCTGTGGGCCAGGACAGAGGTTTAGGGACTAAGTAGTTCTGACAGGTCTATAGTAGCTACTATAAGCTATTCTGCTTTGCTAGCAGGGATGTACTGCATCACTTGATTAAAAAAAATAAAAAATAAAAAAATAAATCCATAACTGACAGCATCAAGTATCTGTGGACTGAGAGGGAGGAATTTTAAATTCATCTCTTTAAGCTAAAAGTATACTCAATCTTTATTTCATTTTATCAGAGATACAGAAGCCTTCAGAAGCTTTTATTATAATGTTGTAGAACAGTTTTTTTTTAATTTATTTTTTGTTATTTTTTTTTCTATTTTGGGGTGTTCAGAATATGTTCAAGGCATAAGCTAAAAGCCCACACACTCTGTTTTTGTTGGGTGTGGAGGTTATTGGGAAGCTGGGCTGAGTATTTGTCCAGACTGCTATAGACCTCCTTAATTTTTGAATCTATACACATTGTTTCCTGATTTCACAAAGACTCATTAGAGTTAGGGAGTGTAAGGACACATGGTGGGAAAAGTCTTTGGGTCTTTCAGAAAAGCCTTATCAATACTGCAGCTCAAACGAAGCATCTTTATTGTAAAACAGCTTCTTCAGTGCTCCTAGCTGTGTTGTGTGGCTGCAGCAGGAGTAGGAGAGAGGAGCTGGCATCCTTTCCCTTTCTCCCAACTGTCAAAATCCTCCTACATCCTTGTATTTTCACCAGAACTTTCTACCACATACTCACCCGTCACTCGGCCTCTGCAGCATATGTCCTTCTGTGTATTACAGAGTTTTCTTGGCTTACTAAGTCTTTTCATGTTTGAAGCAGAAGTACCAGCCTTTCTACCTTTCTAGAATAATTTTGACAGCTGTAAAATTCTATTGACCGTGTGAATACAAAATATAATCCAACTTGAAACAGTGGCAATCCCTGTGTGAATAGAGAAGGAAAAAATATGCCTGTTTAAATACCAAAATCTTTGGAAAAATGATGTGAAGGGACAGTCAAGCAAGGAAAGTCAAATAGTATACAGTAAAAAGCTTTTCAACCTTTAATCCTATGACTGTATCTCTATATTTCACCTGGCACAGAGCAATGTTTTACTATGTAGCAGTGTATCTAAAGATTCAGATTATTTTGATACAAAAGCAATAACTGATCTTTCATTTATTTCAATTTCTTCCTTTTGTGCTCTGAAGAAAAATAAGTAAATGAAATCTGAAAAAAAAAAAGTTTTACATATTTTATTATTAGATTTTTTGTTGTTTTATTGTCACGATTAATATATTAATCACGAAAAATCATAAATTGTTGTTCTATTATCAAAATTAATATATTTCTATATTATAAACTCAGAGCTAGATCTAGAAAAAGCAGAACAAAATGCATCTACATCCTTCATCTATGAAAAAGATTAGAACTGGTTAGGAAATTGTTCATATAGGGAGATTTTTAAGCCCTTCTTTTTAACAAGTTAAAAAAGCTAGGTGTCCTATTTGCTTCTTTTCCAAGAGTTTATGATTGCATGTTCATTGAAACTCTGCATTGGACAAATAGAGAAGGGAAGATAAAAAGAAATGGGCAGAGGTGACCCAAAGGCAGATGTGACAGAAAGACTCAGAAAATCTTCATTTTGTTTCATTAGTCCTAGAAAATTAAATCTGTCCCCAAAAATGATCGGTGTTGGATTAAATCCATTATTTGATCTGAATTTGAACTACATGTAACTTGAATGGGTTATTTGGCAGTAAACATACATCTTTTGGATCCAATCTTGTCAGCTCTTTTTCTGGGAGTTCCTCAACATGTATGTCTTCAAGATACATAATTTTGAAACGTGTCAATACTACTACTGTTTATATATCATTGGGTTTCACACATCATGAAAATGTTTTGAATTGCTTAACTACTCCATGCTTAATATGGTACCTGTATAATCATATTTTCCCTAACAATTTCCAAATGAAATTTGGTATCTAGTTTCATATCCATTGTTTCACCTCAGACTTGCACACTGTATGAAGCAGTTCATAGAACTACTAAAACAACATTCTCGGTAAGAAGGTTTACATGGTAAGGATAAAGCTTTTCTTGCTGGCATATTCTCTATAAAAGATTTCACTGTTTATCAGTTTGTGAAGAATCACAAATTCAATTAATCTGTTCTGGAGTTGTATTTTGCTGCCAATCATTCTGATACTTGTGATATGCTACAGGATGTCAGCCTGCAGATCACTTATGAAGTCTTCTCCAGTGAGAAGTGCCTCCAGTATTTGCTATTTGTAGTCTATGATTAGTATGATAAGTCAATATGATAATTTTCTGTGATTTAAATTTATATAAAAGCAAAAGATAGGGCATGCTGTCTCTCCCCTGGGGAAAAAAAAAAAAAAAAAAAAAAAAAGAACACAACAACAACAACAACAAAATACTTCTTCTTAGCTTCAACAGGAATAAAATTAGGTTGATTAACCACGAGTTATATCACTATGAAAAACAGAGTGATCTGACAAAGACTTTTCTGTAAGCTCTTCTTTTATCTGTGGAACTATAGAGAATTACTGTGCTAGTGCCATTCAAATCAGGATGAATGGAACTCTTATTTTTTATTTATAAATTATTTTTATTATTGTTGTTTTGTTGTTCAATTTTGCTATTTTATTCATTAATTATTTTTATTATTATGTACAAGACCCAGTCACAGCTTGGGACCCTCTGTGATGGTCCATAACCTTAAAGTCAGATTGCACAGCAAGAAATTGTTCCATCAGAGAGGAAAGAAAAGGCAGTGCTTATGAGTATGATATGTTAACAAGCTGTTATCAAATTTTATAATGTCTTCCAAGCAAAGAAAATATTACTGAAAGATATGAAGGAGAATAATAAGGTACTTTTGCACACATATATAAAGAAATCTTCCAAAGCCTTCAAAGCAAAATAGGAGAAACAAACAGACATTTTAAAACTTAGTAAATGGATCATGAACTTGGATCGTGAGCTAATTGGTGACAGAAGGTGCTCTTTGAGACTGATGAAAGAGAAATGTTCTTGACAGTTGAGGCTGATATTTGAGACAGTAGTGAAGGAAAGGCTGACAAGTGGGATAGAATGAAATGGATGCTCCTGAGCAACTCACTGAAAACAAAGAACCTTTCAACAGCATTATGAACAGAAATAACAGAGTAAGACCACATGCATCAAGGCCAGAGAAAAGTATGGTACCATGATTGAGACTTCAGATGACAGGAATATTTATAATTTATATGGACAGGTAGAACGGCTAAAGATACATAAATGTTATGTTAAGACTGAGTACGTAAGTCTTTTCAGGATACTCTTTGATCTAATATCTTAATGATTTAAAATAATGAAATAACATGTTAATGAAATTCACAGATAATGAAAGTTGACAGGAGATGCAAACATATCTAGGAGAGAGAAGTTACCCAAAGTAAATGCAAATGTATTAAAGCAGGTTTGTTTACAAGGGGTATTAGAAAAAAATAAAAATAAAAAAAGGCCCATGATCATTAAAAATTGAATATCTTTAGGTCAAGATATGTGACAGAACTGTGGAAAAGATTCAAAGATCTAATTTGAGAATTTGTCATAGATTGACGGTGTTAGCCTTGGTGTAGGGTATATGTATATATGGTAATAGTATTACAAGAATAAATGTCTCTTAATAGATTTGAAGTTGCCTGATAAAAACTAAACAACCACTGCTATAAATTATAATAGGGGTTACATGTTTTTACACCCCATAATCAATCTACCAACAAAAGAATACTTTCTATTGTACATTGACAAGTCATTGTTTAAAACCTGTTGCTAAAAAACAACCCTCCATGTGAGTGTTCCTGAGATGGATCAATTTGGATTACTCAAGGAATGCATAAAATCTGTAATAGATCCTTAAATTTAAAAGAGAAAATGTGAATAACTATGAAGACTTTATAGTGAAGCTAAGTGGCCTAAACAGTTCTAGAATTTAAAAATCAAGAAGATTTTTCTTAAGCATAAAAATACTTGATCTATGGGACAATACCTCATAATTAATAGTTCAAAATTATGCAAGATAAACAAGTAGCTCCTTTCTTTAACAGATTACTCGTTTGTCTATTTGTTTGCTTGTTTGTTTTAGCTAGTCAATATGAAAGCTACATGTTAGTATTCAGGACAGATGAGAAGTGTCAGAATTGCCAAATATCAAGCCACGCCACGGTACATCATACAGAAATGAACCAAAACCAGAGGGGTTGGAGGGGGGGTTGGGGGGGGAGGTGGAAGTGGCGGGGAGAGGGAGGAAAAGGCTCAAAGGGCTCTTTATTCTGCAAAAATGCAAAAGTTAAATATAGTTCATATGTCCAAAACTGTAAATTAAAACCTTGCCAAACTTTCAGTAAAGGCAATAGTATGGAGAGAAAAAATGATGGAAATGAAGACAAAGAAATGCAATTTACTGCTCAACAGGATTAAAATAAAAATAAAAATCATCTATGTGGTGAAGATGTATAAAACTAGATATTCTTCATTCCAGCAATTTGAAAACACAATATTTGAAACCACAAGTCTATTAGATAAATATAAGCCTTGTCAACCTATCCCAGCTGATACCCTATACTCAGAGAACAATGGTAAATACTGCATTTCAAATTTGGAGGAAAATATAAGTGATTTGGGACAGTATGTTCATCTGGCCTAAATAGCATGCAAAGTGTTAGAATAAATTTTAACTGAAATTATAATTAAAATAGGAACACAATTAGAAATAGGACAAAACACAACATGTTTTAACTGCAATTTTTCTTTCATAAACAATTTTCTAGGCAAATGACATGCCTAGATATATTTGGACTTCAGTTAAATATTTGATACAGTGACAAAGAGTGAATTAAGAATAAGATTAATACAAGAATTTTAATGTTCTGTGAGGAAATGACTAAAGGGGAGAAAACCCTGTGTGATATTGAAGCAGATAAGATGCACTGCTGTGGAAGTGGGTTATTGTGGGATTTTTTTAGAATTGGTTTGTAAAGGTTCTTATTCTAGATTTTCCTTAAAAGGCAAACATGAATAGCATTTGACTATGGCACATATTTACAAGGATTTTGTCTGATAAAGGAAGTGAAAAGGAAGTGAAAAAAAAAAAAAAAAAAGACAAATAATAATGGGAACATGGAATTAAATTCACCAGTGCACTAATAGATAGTCATAGATTTAAGAACTGCTGAGTTTGCACAATATGCAGTAGGTGGAGAGGAAAAAGAGTTCTGTGATGACTGAATTAGAGGACTTAATCATCAAAATCATGCAGGTGTGAAGAAAGCAAACTTAGATGAGGGGCTGGCTCTGAAAATGAAAAAATGCTAATGTCATTGTGTAGTGAAGTATTAAGGCCTTTTTTTTTTTTTTTTTGAAAAGCTTTGTCGAACTGAGGTTACTAAGTCTAAGAAAAAATAATAATCACAGTATAACTAGTGAATGAAAGAATAAAACAAGGCACAAATATAATCTAGTAGAAGATACTCAGAAGTTGAAAAAACACTAACACTCAGAGCAGGTTTCCTATAAATCCACCAGAAGGATAAATACATGAAAAAGAAAATTAAAAAGCTAAAAAGTTGTTCTGCCAAGATAATTAATTGGATATAAGCTGTCCATTAATTAATTAAAGCTGGAAATTAGAAGATTTCTAACCATGACAGCTTTGTGTTTAAAGCTTTACATCAGAAATAGAAAAATAAGAAATTAACTTCTGATAGGATAGTACATACTTGCTTCACGAAATAAGTTGGAGTAACAGTACAGTATAGCAATACAGTCAGCCATAAATTCTTTTTCAATCCAATGTTATTTTCATGACCAATGGGAAGGGTGATACAAATATCTGAAAGATATTTAATTTTTCCTTTCCATTATTGTTATTAATGTGGTGAATAATGATAACATCACTGTAAGAGTGCTGGAATCAAAAGGATAATATTCTTTTCTTCCTTCTGTCCCTGCAATAGCTCTTTAAGAAAAGTGATGGCAGTTCCATCTCTTGGGACTTTTAAAACACACTACTGAAGAAAAATGTAGTGAACAAACTGACATTGAAAGGAAGAGGCTTAATAAGTAGTTTTTCCCCTGCCTGCTTGCTGGAGTGCCAACCCTTCTGATATTCTTTGCTCTGGTATGGCATCTCCAGCTCTATCCACAGGGCTGCTGGCTTTCTGAGTGCAGAGATTAGCAGTTGCTAGTGCAAATGTTTAGTAACTATTTTCAGATTTAAGTCATTTTCTATTTCATTTTTTTTTTCTTTTAATTACAACAACCACTCGCCCATAAATTGTGCATACCCTTTGATTGTTAATGGGAGATTTAATTTTCTGGTTGAATATTCTGCTGAATATTCATTCTGATTGACAATTTGACTCAAAGAAAATAAGTTTTTGGAAACTAATAGCAAATATCCAAGAATTATTGAGAAACATCTAGAACTACAGATTTTTTGGGGGGTTTTGTTGTTGTTGTTTTCAATTGTGAAACCATAACATTGTCAAACTTGCCCATGAAAAATAAAGACATTCAATTTTCTGTAAGAAACTTTACTTAACAATAAAAGCGAAGCAGCTTCTAAAACTTTTCTGAATGCAATCAGTGTTGCTTTGGGAATAAGAGCTGAAAAATCCCTAGACTGTCACATCAGAAATATCTGCTTTTACTTTCACCGAGAAAACAGTATGCAAACAATAAAATATGCCATGGCTGTAGACTTCTGGAGTCATTGTGTTTTATTTAAAGTTAAACCCAAAGCTGTTGATTCACAAGTTACAATGTGCAAGCAGACCATTCGACATTCACACAGCCTTTTAGACTTAACAGTGTTTCATCAGAAGCCAAGCAGTCCATATGTACATTTTAACTTTCAAAAATATTGTATTATGGAAAACAATTCTGCACTGGGATAGAAAAGGAAGTAGATTGTAACCTACTTTTTATTACATCCTATTTTCCACAGTTTGTACAAAACTTTTATTAAAATGGCTCAAGATTTTACAATATATATATATACATTTATACCTGAATAGAGGTAACTAAGTTAAAAAAATATATATTAGGATGAATAAGCTATCACTCTGAATGTCTAATTTTTAAAGAGAAAATAAATTCATTGTAAACTTTATTAATGGTGATGGGAGGAAGATGAAAACATCATTTCCTGTGTCCAACAATGAATCACTGAAGTATCTCACTTCAGTTCTCCAGATGTCTTTGTCAATTGCTAATCTGGCATAAAATAAAAGCAAAAATTAATTCTTGCTTTTACTGCACCTTCTGAAAAGGAAATATCCTTTCTATCTTGAAGAGTATTACTGTTTTAAGAAAACGCTTACTTTGGCCTTGTGTTTAAAATCTATGCTTTTATTTAGAGATGTGTAATATCATAATGCTACTTTTTTAGTCTTTATAGAGCATGAATGAGTTTATTGAGGTCAAAAGGAAATAATACAGTTGCTATTATTTAATGGCACCATTTTCAGTAAGACTGAGTTGCTAGGCAAAATATTGGTGTACTATAAATTTTACAGTAACATATTATTGCATGTGCAAATGGCCTAGAAATACTCCATTTAATAAGTATATCTTCTTAGTTGACACACAATTATGTTAATGCAATAGAATCTGGGAGTAATTTAAATGTAATTATCATTTTAGGGCTTAAAAGATAAATTGTACAGAATATGGAACTTGTTCTCCTACAGTATGTCTGAAATACAGTTTTGCCTTCGAAATTAATTTTTGCAAATACAATAAGAGTAATTTGTAAATCAAAATACAATTGTGCTGCTCAGAGCTTCAGTTGAGTTCCACATGTAGACTTCCACAATTAACATCAGAAAATATATCCACCCCTGAGGTTCAGACTAAACATATTTGTGTCACTACTTCAGTTCTGCTGTTTTACTAATTCATAAACTAATGCATTTGTATAGATATCTATATACATATCTATCTATCTGCCTGCCTACCTCTCTCTCTATGTATATGCATATAATTAATTTTTATACAGATAGCTCAGGACTCACTTGTTCCATCAGTCTTACAATAATGCAAGTTTTGGAAAAAATAATAATTATAGTGGTTTACTTCTTGATTTCACTATGTTCTTATTTTTTAATGTTGACATTTAGAAATTGGCATTTTGTCACAGATGTATTTATTAGATATATATATTAAATCTCATGTTTTGTATTTAAAACTCCTCTTTTTCCTTTTAGAATGTCTTAATAGTCTATTTATTCACATGCATTTTTATCACAAACAGTATGGCTACGTTTAAAGTGCAGTAATCCTTAATATATATATATATATGTATATATTTGATAGACAAGTGCAGAAATTCTCAATCTTAGCACCGTATGACTATTAGTCCTTTTATCACAGAAATAACTAACTATGGTCAGTCCACAAGGACCACTTTCATTCACATTGATCTTTTTGTTAATGGTTCACTAGTGAATAGTTTCACTAATTATTGTTGAATATGTACAGAAGTTTTTTCATGATCGTTTTCCTTAAGGAATCCATTTACTTGCCCAAGTATTCTTGTTATTGGGAATTCATTCTTTAATATTCTGGCTTTTTTTTTTTTTTTTTTCTTTTCATACCAATGGGTATCTTCATCTGTTCATACATGCTTTTTCATTTTCTTGTTAGCTTGTATGTATTTATAGACTACAGTTATGATTCTTCTTTTTCTGGATTACAAATTTAAGTTTTTCACTCTTGCCTGATGCTTTTCTATGTCCTTACACCAAAGAACCAAGAGTACAAGATTTATGAAGCATAAGTGAACAAGAAAAAAATACAGTTATAGTTATGAAGACTATACTATAGTTATATAAGACTATATAGTTATGAAGACTTACTGACACCCTCTGTCAGTAAGCACTTGAAAACATTATTTTTATGGTAATCATGATATTGTACTTGATCTGCTTTAAAAAACAAATTACCTACCTGCCTGGGCTAGGGGTATGTTCTCCCTTTATTTTCTGTCTCTTGTCCTCAAGTTTCCTGGATTAAACATTTCCTGGATTAGTGATTAACAGTCATTAGGTTTACAGATGATGATGTAAGTGCTGCCACCAAATCCACCATTGCTTTATCCTACCTTCCATGTGTTTCTGCTGAACTTTGGTGTAGTCATACCCTGAGCACTCCCATATGACTAGGCCCTTCATGGGATTTAGACAGTTTGTAAGTCTGAAATGGATTGAGCCAAGATACAGTCACTCAGCAAAGGTGACGATGACATTCAGTATGTATCATAGTAAAAATTTGAATGTCTGGATAATTTAATTCAGAATGGTATAGGCACTTTTAGCATTTCAGATGCTTCCTTATATTACAGATTTAGGCTTAGGGCAAAACCTAATCTAAACTTTTAGGTGTTTCATATTAGCTTACACCACACATCAAAACTTTGGGCATCTATCTCAGGTGTCAGGATAGTCAAAAGTTGACTAGCATCTGTAGTTGCCACAAAAACTACCTAAATTCCTTACAAAATAAGGGGCCATAGGTTGATGCTTTTGCATTACTGCAGTGTTGGTATGAATGGTTTAGCCGGCCGAATGTGTTTTCTCTGTCTGTTTTGATCATATATCCAACTTAGCCAGAAATGCTAGCCACCTCCCAGCTACCCTCCCTGGACTGTTACCTTTTTGTCACTGCTTTGTCTCAGCTTTAGTAGAAGACAAAGAGCTGTTATATTCAAGATACCACTGAATGGGCTTGCTCCACATAGGGCACTTTCAGAGAACATCCCTGTGATGAGTGATAGCCTTTAAAAAGTGTATACAACTCAGAATAAATGTCTGCTGCTTTCTCAATCAGTGCTTTAACCACTATGCAGTTAAAAAAGCCAATAGGCTCCAAATTCCACCTCACAAGCTTTTTTAATGGAACTTCAACAGACTTCATACCTGTCTTCATGATTCTGGATTGTAATGGAACATTTTGGTAAGATATGTCCTCTCCCCTGCCTTTGGGGCAATTTTAAGCATGCACAGATGAGTAAGCAGGATAAAATACTCTAATTATTTTAACCACTTTCAGAATTAATTTGTTTTAGGGAAAAATAAAAAATAAAGAAAATCTAGCCTTATTCTGGATTCAAGGCAGCTAAGTTCCATTCTACATATTTTTCCAGGAAACTCCTCAACTGCCTCTCAATTGACAAATTTTACTTTCTCCATCGGCAGACCAATAGAGAAAATGCATGATACAAGGGACCAGTCAACTGTTTTGAGAAAGCTGCATTGGCTCCTAGAGTCTTCAGTCAACTGAATATAAACACAGTAAAAGAATATCAGTTTTATTGTTCTGAATTCCTTAGAACGATAAGCAAGGTTTTCTTAATTCAGATAAAAGAAAATAATTTTCAGTTGTGTGGAAGGTACTATAACAAAAATTTTCAAAAATCAAGAAACTTTACATATAATCCTCAGCCTAATCTTAAATTTGCTCTACTCTGTATTTTTCTAAAAAGTAGCTTGCAACACATCTTGATTGACACATGGACACTTCACCTTCTCTGTGACAATCTAGTCCATGTTCTATAGTAGGGATTTCTGGCTGTCAGAATAGTCTGGAGGTATAAGAATTTTTCACTATGGACATTGGCATTATTCCAGGCATCTGTGCAGAATATATTTCATCCAATATTATTTTTTTCAACTCAATATGCTTTTGTGGTTTTTGATACATTTGAATTAATATTTTATTTGATGTGTCCATCACTACGTATGGGCCAATCATCTGTGATGGTTTTACTCGAGTGGGCAGCTGAGCTCCACCACAATCGCTCTCTCACTCCTCCCCTCCTCAAAGAGGAAGGGGGAGAAAAGACAACACAAAGAGCTCGAGGTTTGAGGTGAGAATGATTTAATTAAAGGGAAGGGGAATGGGGAGAAAATACGATGAAAGGGGCTCAAGGGTTGAGATAAGGACAAGGAGATCGTGCAGTTATTATTGTGATGGGCAAAACAGACTCAGCATAGGGAGATAGTAAGATTTATTGCCTATTACTAACAAGCTAGAGAAGTGAGAAACAAAGGAAAGAAACCAAAATCACCTTGCCCCCCCCCCCCCCATCCACCCTCTTCCACCTCCTCCCCCCAAGCAGCGCAGGGGAACGGGGGAGTGGGGGTTATGGTCAGTCTATAGCAATTCTTCTCTGCCGCTCCTTCTCAGTCACTCTCATCCCCTGTGCTGTGGGGTCCCTCCCACGGGATGCAGTCCTTGCTGAACTGATCCGGCGTGGGCTTCCCACAGGCAGCAGCTCTTCAAGAACTGCTCCAGATATGGGTCCGTACCATGGGGTCCATCCCCCAGGAGCACACTGCTCCAACCTGGGTCCCCCACGGGCAGCAGCTCCTGCCAGGTCACCTGCTCCTGTGTGGTCTCCTCTCCACGGGCTGCAGCTCCGGCCCGGAATCTGCTCTGGCAGGGGTCTTCCACAGGCTGCAGTCTCCGTCGGTGCAGGTCCACCTGCTCCACCGTGGTCTCCTCCACGGGCTGCAGTGTGGAAACCTGCTCCACCGTGGTACGCCATGGGCTGCAGGGGGACATCCTGCTTCACCGTGGTCCTCACCACAGGCCGCAGGGGACTTCTGCTCTGGCACCTGGAGCACCTCTCCCACTCCTTCACTGACCTTGGCGCCTCCAAGGCTGTTCCTCACTCCTCTCACAGCTTCTGTGTGGCGCAGCGTTTTTTTTAAATCTGCTCTCACAGAGGCACAAACAACATCACTTATTGGCTCAGCTCTGGTTAGCGGTGGGGTCCTTACCAAACATGGGGCAGCTTCTAGATCCTTCTCACAGAAGCCACCCCTATGGCCCCCTGCTACCAAAACCTTGCCACATAAACCCACTACATCATCACAAGCTACCATTCTTCTCAGGCATATCTGATCTGATTCAGGTTTCACTCTCAAGTGGATGTAAAAATGAAGTTTAACAATGAACTTTGACAGAATCAGAATTCTATTCAGAAGGTATTGTGGTGGAGGAGGGAAACTGCAAGATAAGCAACCCAAAACCAATTTAATAATCCCAATGGCTTAGTACAAGTTCATTCACATCATAGAACATCTTTTAAGGGATATAATTTAACACTGTACATGAAATTTTGAATTCTGAGGTGCAAAACTTGTCTTGATTTGCTAAGTAACATAAAGCTTTCTATAGCGTAAAGCTTTTCCCATGAAATGTCACTGAAAAGCAAATAAGAAAAACAGACCATTTTAACAAACATAAAAAAAATAAAATAAAATCACAAAACAAAACAAAATCAACAAAAATACAAAAATAACTTCTCGATGACACCTAAAGCCTGTGGAGAGAAATAACTTTAGCACAGGCATAGTTTATATAGAGCTGCAAGGGGAGGAGGACTGAAACTGCAATGATACACTTTGGCAAGTGCCTGTCCCTCCAGGACTCCGGACAAGAGGTATTTGCCTCTTGATGACAGGTTTAAAAGGCCTGCTGACATTCTTTAATCTTTTTAAAACCACTGCCATATCCCTTGAACAACAATTACACTATAAAAACAAAACAAAACAAAACAAAACAAAACAAAAAAAAACTTGCACAGAGAGTGTTTTCAGTTCTCTGATGGAAATTCTATAGACAGATAGTATGTATGTATACAACATGATGTGATGTACTGGATTTGGTCAGCACTATCTAAAGCTCGTTTCCATTTACTGGGTGCTTGCATTTCCTATATTTCTTAACTGCTAACATTTTTTTTCTAACACATTATTTTTCCTAAAATAATATTTTTTATAAAGTGATGGCTAGGCAAAGTGGAAAGACACCTCTGAATTAATTTAATAGTTTTTTGTTGTTGTTGTTGTTTTGTTTTTTCTTAATTAATTTTTGTTTTCTCATCTTCTTGATGAGCACAGTATTCACGCACCCCTTGGTGCAAATAGGACAGAACAGCCACAGCCTAATTTAATTTCTTTGTTAGATCATAGTTGGGAGCCCTGGGAGAGAGACCATACACAATCTATATGAAAATTGAGGGTTTTAATTAGCAGCTGGACATATTGCTGGGCGTATTACAGAACAATTGGAACAACATAAAAGATAGGATAAGGAGCAAGGAAATTGTGGCAGTGGTGGTTTAATGTTTGTAGTTTAGATGACTTGCCTATCACTGCAGTTGGTCCAGGGATCAATCCTTTTGCTCCAGGTGGAAAAAGTCATTTTGCATCTCCTGTATTTCACTAGGGCAGAAGTGTGTTGCAAAGGAACACCCTCAGTAGTATTGTCTATGTCTCACTTTGAGTACTCTACAGTTTGGGGCACCACAGTATAAAAAGGACATAAAACTATTACAGTGTCCAAAGGAGCACTACAAAGATGATGAAGGGTCTAGAGGGAGGAGCGTGAGGAGCTCCTCATGTGAGGAGGGGCTGAGGTCCTTTGGTTCGTTCAGCCCAGAGCAGAGCAGGCCGAGGACAGGTGTCATGGCGGCTTGCAGCTCCCTCCCGAGGGGAGCGGAAGGGGTAGGTGCTGAGCTCTGCTCTCTGGGGATAGCGACAGGACCCAAGGGAACGTCATGGAGCTGGGATAGTCTGGGTCAGGCTGGTTGTTAGGAAAGGGTTCTTCACCAAAAGGGTGGTCAGGCACTGTAAAAGTCTACCCAGGGAAGTGGTTATGGCCCCAGGCCTGCCAAAGTTCAAGCTCGGTTTGGACAATGCTCTCAGACACATGATTTTTGAGTAGTCCTGTGCAGACCCAGGAGTAAGATTTGATGATCCTTATGAGTCCCTTCCAACTTAGGTTATTCTATGATTCTTCAGTTCTATGAAAGGAACTTGGGCTGTATGCCTCACACAGCCGTGCGCTCAAGGACATACCAATTCATTTTCTGTGCTTGCTCAAGCACCAGATTAAGCCTACTTTAGAAAACTCCTGGACAGGAATGTTTTGGTTACCTATTTTCAAACCTATGCAATAAAACACAGTAGATCTTCCAGACTAGGATACAATTTCTGAAATGCTGTCTGAAGGCTTACAAAGATTCATTAACAGTGAACTACTATTACCCAATCATCTTATTTCAACAAGGATTATTAAAAAGTTGTCATTTTTACTTTATGCAAAACCAAAAAAAAAAAAAAAAAAAAAAAGAAAAGAAAAAAAGAAAATAAACAAAACAAAACAAAACAAAAAAAGATACATAAGCCCTCAACTTTTTTCATGAGTTTCATATCTGTTGCTTACAGGAGGAATTCAGCGTTGAGAAATGGTTTTATGATATGTCATTCCAAACCATTAATCCTTTTTTCACTATATTTTCTTCATCTTCACAAGAATACCAAGAACATGAGCTGTCTTCTGATCTCTTTTCAGATGCTAGGTTAATTTTGTTGTTCCATTTTCATGAAAAGCACAGATAACATCCACTGTATGAGAATTACAATTATAGATATTCTTGCAATTCTACAAGTAGTTAGAGTGATATGTATCCAGAGAAATAAACTATCAAACCTACTCAGAAAATTTTTTTCCAAAGGAGCTACTTCAAATCTCCAAACATCAGTCTATAAAGAAATAAAGAATAGCACCAGAAAATTATCTAATTGTTATGCTACAGATTTCTTTTTGTCTCAGCTTTCACGTTTGCAAGTAACATTTTCAAGCTTTTCTTGTCTTTCCTCCTTGAAGAATAATATTCTTCCACAGTTTGACCTTTTGCCAAATAGTTTTTCTGTCTATAAACCCTCTTCTCTTCCCTCTTATTTTCTCCATAACAATAGATCTCCAGGAAATGTACTGCTTCTTTCCCAAGCTATCAGGAATAATACAGTCAGGGACCCCCACTTCTTACAAAGACATATGAAAGGTGCTTCAGGCATTTAAAGTGGAATGTGCTTCACCTTCTTGACAGTTTCCCGGTTTGGCATGTGGGAATGATCATTGATTTATCTCATCCAGTGTTCTGCCTCTGGCAGTGGTTTATAATGTGATGCCAAAAAGGAGAAGATCATACATATGGCACCTGAACAATTGGGTTATTCTGAGTGAAGTAGGATGAACTGATTCTCTCAACTTGAATGTGAATATTTTTATCAATTGTTTTCTTAACTGGTGTATCTATGACTGCAGCATGCCTGTGAGTCCCTTGTCTATACTTTCTTTGTCTGAAATAGAGAAGATGAAGAGCTGGCCCTATGCAGGGACAGGTACTCTCGAGAAAGACAGACATGAGATACTGAGTGAGATTCAAGCAGCACTCATCCTCCATGCTAAGTGCATGGAGTGCAGCATCCTTGTCAGAGTCCTTTGTGATCCCAGCCTTGGTATGGAAAGTGCTTTTGACCAATTAGTAAAGTTGTGTATAGTTTCACACTGAAATTCATCGTAGGTAGGAGTGATTAAAGAAGAGTGTCCAGATCCCTCTTTCTTTGGAATATGTTGAAAGATACAAGGCAAGATACAAAGCATCAGACCAGAGCAAAAATGCTGTTAGCTATTAGCATGTATGTATCTGAAAGCATTACATGATTTCATACAGCTGCACTTTAAATAAATAAATAAATAAATCTATAAACAGACCAATAATTTGTAAGCATTGCAGACAGTAATCACATATGATTTTTTTCTGATTGCAAATTGACATTTGACATTTGTTTTATGTATACATACATGTCAGGTTTGGGCTTTTATTTTATTTTTTTTCTTTCTGTTATTTAATGTTGTCATTTGGGGCCTCTAGAAGATAACATGGCATTGTGTTTTCAAATGACAGAGCCAGAGGTCTTTTTTTATTAAGCTGGAATTTTTTGGTTACAGGGAAGGAGTGATGGGAGATGGGCTTAGGACTTGACTAATTAAAAGTGATTTGTTTTCATGATCTGGATGGAGTGTTTTTGCCAGATGTCCAAGATACCTCTGAGATTCAGGCAAAATTTTGTCACATCATCCAGGAAATCCTTATCAAAACACAGCTTGGATCTTTGGCGGTGCTGGGTGTATGGTTTGATAAGTGAGTCCTATTTTCTTGTCTGCACACCAGTCTTTTGTAGCAGAGGGCATTTATCAAGGAAACAGATGGGAAAACATCAGTTATCTTTTGTGCCTTCTGTTTTCTGTAAAGGCCAGAAAGACAAGGCAAGCTCAACCAAAATAATTGAAGGCTTCGTGGAATAAGTCAGGTAAGTCAGGGAAGAATAGATTCACTACACTTCCAGAAGCTACACTATACCTGAAAAACAAACAAACAAACAGACAAACAAAACATTTTGAATGTAGGTTAGTAAAACTTCTTAAATTTTGAAAAGCCATAACACTCTTTTTTTTTTTTCAGAAATTTTAATAATGAAATTATTTTATATAGACACAGGCTGTTGTATTACATATGCTTGCAGTTGGTATAAACCATAGTATATTATGAACAACAGTGAGGTTATTTTTAAGTTGAGGGTTCCAAGGTGCTGAACAACCATCTGCAGTTTTTATGGACTTCTGTAGAAATGGTCAATAACTATAAAAATCCAACAGAAGTTGTTTTCCATCATAATCATTAAGGGTATTATTTTTGGTCCAATAAATAGCTTCTGTAGTAGTAACTCAGGTCTAATGTGTTTCTTTTAGTTTCGTGGTGGGTTGCCCTTGGCCAGTTGCCAGACACCTACCCAGCTGCTCTCTCATGCCCCTTTCTCAACAGCATAGGGTGAGAAAATAAGATGAAAAAAAATCAAGACAAAGGGTGAGAAAAGAGGATGAAAAAAAATAATCAAGACAAAGGCAGGGAGATCATTAACCAATTACCATCATTGGCAAACCAGGCTCAACTTGGGGAAAAGTAACTTAATTTATTGACAATTAAAAAGGGTTTGGCTAGTGAGAAACAAAAACCTTGTCCCTTATGTCCTTTTTCCTGGGCTGAACTTCAGTCCTTTATTCCTGACTCCCTACCCTCCCTCTTCCCTGAGTAGTACAGGGAGATGGAGAATGGGGATTGTGGTCACCCTATAATATCTCCTCTGCCACTCCTTCCTCCCCACGTTTTTCCCCTTGCTCCAGTGTGGGTCCTTCCCATGGGCTGGCTGCATGGCTCATGCCAAAACATGAGCTCTCCATGGCCTATAATCTCCTTCAGGGTAGGTCCACCTGCTTTGGCATGCTCCTCCTGCTCTGACCTTGGTGCTCCAGGGTTGTTTCTCACCTTTTTTTCCCCTCAGTCCTCACATGTTGCTGCTGGTCAGCATTTTGCCCTTTCTTAAACAATTTTTTGCAGGGGGATCACCACCTGGCTGTGGGGTGCTACCCTGCCCTGTGGTGGGTCCCAGCTGGCTGGGACCAGCTATATATGGCATTGGGCAGCACCAGCCTTTGCACCACAGAGGCTACCCCACAGTGCTTAGGCAGTTACAGCTGGTACAACTTTACTGGTAAAATGTGAGTTTAGTTACAATATTAGAACAAAAACATTATGACTTAGAGCCTATTTCTTTCATCTAAGCTTTGTGCACAGCTGATCTTCGTAGCTCTAATAACTGTTTGAGGTTTCTACGTTTGTTCACTATTGATAAATGCCTTAATTTATAGTGTTGAATGAAACAAATAAAAACGTAATCACCAAAATTGAAATTCCCTTCTCATAAAAACCCTCCTGAGAAAAACATATAGGAAAGTGAGTAGTGTAGACTAACGTGACTTCTCATTATTTTTTTTGGAGACAGTCTCTGCTATATGTATTAGTTTCATTGGATTTAGTTTAGTAATAAAATGCTGTCTTAGCCGGTATTGCTCAATCACACAAAAATAAGTATTTAATAGCCCTTAAGACAGGCTCCTGAAGCCCAACATAGGGTTCTTCAGCTGCACATATTGCCACCAGTGAAGGACAGAGAAAGTAGTACAGTGACATGGAGAAATACGGGAATAGAAAACATCATGTTAGCACACACGAAAATTCTCTCTCTCTTTACAATTTCTTAACACTATCTCAATTGTTTGTGAAAAAAAAAAAAAAAAACAAAAAACAAAAAACTTTTTATCCAGCGTGTGTATATTGGCCCTGTTATTTTGTATATGTTCAGATATCTGATGATATTATCCCTCAGACAGTATTGCTAGGTTGCTTGCTATGGTAGTGATAATATTTAGATACAAATAGATTATTTTTTTTCATGTTGCCTACATTAAATTAAAAAACACAGAGCAAATAAGCTCAGATTTGTAAGTCTGTATTAGGCATGAATAGAAGTAAACTGTCTTTTAACAAGTGCTAAATGTTCACCTAGTTCAACTGACATCCTTGTTTGCTGGCTTTAAATAAGAGTAAGAGCAAGTTGGCTCCATACCTTAATTACTTTCTGTGTCCAGCTCTCTGTCTTCTTTAATCATTACCTGTTTTTCATTGGTATCACTGTTGCTTTCCAAGGCAGTGAAATTGTTGTATTATACCTACAGTAATGAAATTTATACTAACAGGTTGTGTACAGCTTGTCTTTTCTGTTATCCCTCGTCATTTCCCTAGGTAAATTCACAACAGGAAGTGCTTTAGTCATGATTTGGAGATGTCTTGGAAATAATCATTTTTATCTGTATTTTTTCTTCTTCTAAGAAGACATGTATTGTATAGTGTATTGTAATTGTAGAAGGTCAAGGAGCCTAGAACTCATAGTTACTGGCTTCTCAAGGAAACTGTGAGAAATAAATAATAAAAAAAAAGCTAGCTAGATGATATATGGAGGAAACCTGTTTATCCAACCTGTTTGCTGCAATTATTGGTAGAAATATACTTGCTCATGCAAGTTCCATAGCCACAGACAGGGACTGATAGTGTGGAGAGCTTCAAGGAGGAGTTTGGTTGTAGGGGAAGAATTACAAGGCTAGTTAGAAACAGGTCTTGTGTGTTTTCCTCACCAGTCATTATTTTAGTTACTTCTGCTTCTTTCAATGCAGGACTTAAATTTCTTATGCTTAGTGTGATCCATCATTACCCTAAATTGCTACATTTTTCTGCTAATGCCAACTTCATTTTCCATTTTACAACTTAATAAGGTGTAGCTTTTTTACCGCCATTTTTGGCTGCCATTCAGTGGTTGGCAGGCAAGTGGCTTATGAAGTTCAGTGGAGTTTTCCATCTGCTATTCTATTCTTCCTATCCAGGCTTTCTAGGACATGATTTTTCTCCTCAAACATTATAATTCAAGCTTCCAAAAACCTGTTTTTTTTCTGTCTTGTGCTTCATCTTGCATGATGTTGCACTAATTTGCCATGTCTAAGTGATATATATTTATATATATATATATATATTTTCATTTGAAAACACACTGTGATTTGTTCCTATGGTGGTGGCAGCTTTCAGAGGGAATGTATTCAGTAACAGTTACCAGATGTGTCACCTCTTGGTGCTGTGCCAGCTAGTGTTCATTCCATTGGCTAATTAAAATACGGAAGTGTTCATGTTTTGAATGCTTTTAAAGCATCAAGAATACCGTCACTTTATTTTTAATGTACCTCACAGACATTTTTCATGGCATGTATTTTTAGAACTATATAACTAGAACTATAGAACAGGTACCACATTTATTAAAAATAGATAGATGGCTCCCTTCTTCTGATTGTTGATAAAGAAAGGGTAGTCTCACCTAACAATTGTCTCTGAAGCAAGCAAAGGCTATGTACTTCACCAGTTAAAGTTCTCAGTAGGACATGAGAATGTCAGCCATTCTCTATACTGCAGCACTTACCTGTTGCCTAGGTGGAGTTTGGCAGGTCTCTTTCCTTATTGTTCTTGTTCTTAAGTCCTTTTCTTAAAAATGATTATAGTAGTCCTTTTAGTAGTCCTATAGATGTCCTTTTGCAAGAGTCTTTGGATGAAAGGATATCAGACCTCCCTATGTATTTAAGTATATTGCAGGTATGTATGAACCAGAACAATTGGGGAAGGTAGCTGGGTATGGTTAGCACAGCAATACCTATCCCAGAATAATAAAGTTAAACATTTAAACTAGAAAAAAGATGCAAGCTGGATGAAATGTAAGATTAAAAGACAAACAAACAAACAAACAAACATGTTAGAAAAAAACAAAAGATCACATAAGCACAGAAACTGCCCTCAAACCGCAGTCAGTGGCAATTGCATAGCAGACAATGCAGGACCTGGCCGTTTCTCCCAGATTCGTCCCATAAAATTTACCCTCCCAAGTTTCAACAATTGGTAATTAGGAGACATCTTAGACCAAAGACTGTGGCCAGACCATCATTTTTATCCCTTATCAATGACCATCATTTTTATCCCTTATCAATTTTCCATAAAGTTGTGTATTTTTATTTTTTATTATTTTTTTTTTATTTTTCTGCCTAGATTGCAAAAGCCTGTGGCAATATCTTTTGTAGTTTCATTATTCAAATTTTGGAAAAAAAAAAAATCCTTTTCTGGGGGTGGGTAGTTTCACCTTTTCTTATATCATTCTAGCTGGTTGCCGCTATTGCTAGTATTAGGAGAAATAATAAAACATGTTCCATACTTATTTATTGATTTTAAAGACTTTTTCTTATCCTTCTCTTTACTGAATTCAAGAGTCCTAACTGGTTTAGTCTGTCCTCAGTAGAAATCTTCCATCTGGTTCTGATCTTCCCTGTGGTATATTCCTTTACTTTTTCCGTTTTATTATGTCTACTGCTGCAAGTGTGGTGTGCTCTCTGATAGCAGACTTCTCTATTTTATCACCCACTCTTTCCTATTGTTTTCTAAAGTTTGGATTTTGTTTATCATCAAGATGAAAATTTATGATAACTTTCTGGAATTATTTCATAATTTCCTTAATAGCACTAGTTAATTTAGAACAATTCATTGTATATGTTGAATATTCTTTCCCAGGGAGGTATATTATTTTGAACTTCTTGAAAATTTATTTCATCTGCCATTTTCATTTCGAATCATTCAGTGTTGTGATATCCTTTGTAACAATTTGCAGTCAATTTTAATATTATCTACCTTGCAAATTTGAATCATCAGAAAACTTTAGCACTTCCATACATAACCTCTTCTTACAACATGTTTCCTTTAAGTCCTCAGTACTGTCAAAGCTTCATAAAAGAACAGATATACGTTGGAGGTGCGGTCACTGATTCTTAACATATTTCAGCAGTTGATTTTCTCACAACAAATTATATTTATCAAAATGTTTTCTAAATCTAGCCTCTTTTAAAATAGACTGGAATATTTTCTATTCTGTTAGTGTGTTAGTCTGCTATTATCAATTTGTGCTATGAGCTATGACTTAAAGATTGAACTGATAGTCCTTCTGATGAAAAAGTTTATCTCATGCAAAAGTAACACAGGGCAATTGTAAGGAAACAATTTTTACATTTTGTATTCTCTACAGTGAAAGGCATTATCGGAATGATTTGTAAATAATGTAGATATGTTTTTCATTATAGTTCAAGTTTATAGTTCAATAGTTTATTTTATATTGTTGTGCCAAATTGCTAGTTTCAATGGATAGAAATTGCAATTTAAATGCATCAGTTGTCTTTAACAGTAGGGGCAAGTGATAGATGCACTGTATCAGGTAATCAGATCCTAACCAATTTAGAAGCAGTAACTTCACACATAACAAATGAAAACTGAATGGGAAGGTATAAAAAAAAGAAATGATGGAAAACTATACATTAATGTCTTATGAGAAACTAAGGATTAATACTCCAATAAGTCACTATTATTTATAAGCTGCTTCCTTGGATCTGTTTAACAATGTGTTGTTGATTTCTGTAATAACTGATTTAGTTCTTCCTTTGACTATCTTCTTAACAAAAATGGGAAAACAAAGATGAGTGTGTGTTGGATAATGAATTATGCATGTAGTCTACAACACAGAAAAAAAAAAAAAAAAAAAAATAGGTTGACAAGAATAGCATTTGACCAAATTTATATTTTATCATATTGACTGTTGATGGAACATTACCTGCTGTCACCTCTGGTTCCTTATCTCTTTTTGCAAGGGTAGAAGAGAAAGTCCGGTGTATATTAATAATGAAAACTAATATTTTCCTTTAGTGTTCACCTTACAAGTTGAACTGATTCAGAGAAATGAAAAACTTTTAAATAAGGTAGGAGCTTAGTAGTTAGTGAAAGTCAATGAAAGGTACAGTTTCAAGTGAGTTCATCTCCCAACAGGATTTAAGTACTGCCTGTGAGTGTTAACCTGAGGTGAAAAAAATTTGTCTGAATTCCATGGGGAATCTCTGGCAACCCAGAAAAGAATGCAGCCCGACATTTTATTCATAGTCTATCATCTGTAACAATTAATTTGATAATAATTAAAGCCTTTTAAAAGAAAAAGAGGGATGGACTGGATTCAGTTTGTTTCTTTTGTACCTGCACTGAGTCATACCAGATCTTCTGCTGGAGACAAGAGGCACATCCTTTCATAGTTTATATTAGAAATTTGGTGGAGGTTCATATCTACTTCAGAAAGTAAACAGAATTTAGTGTCCTAAATTTGGTAGATTGGACGTCACCTCTGCTTTCTAAATAGAAGTTATGAGCATGATAGTCCAGTGTCTGCTTTCCCAGTAAACCGGTGTCATTATATGGGGAAGATTTATTTGGTCAGCAGTAAGGGTTTTCAACCCATGAATGTGGTGAAACTTAGTTCTGGGCAGGGGCTGGAAGAAGAGATTTTACTGCAATTTAGTAGCATTTAATGAATCAGGGAGGGCAGTTTCTTGAAGGGGAGTGCAGCTATACAGGAAGCAATTGTTCCTACCTGAGCTTATCATGAAGCAAGAACATGAACATGATTCCAAAAATATCATAGATACTGACAGCTGTTGGCAGCTCTGGGCAGAAATCAGTCATCTGTTGACACTTTACTTAGCTGTCCACAGTACAAAGCTGTCTTTACCCTAGAGTTTTTCTTATTGACATAATTTGCTTTGCATAGTGAGATAAATTAAGGGAGATTTTGATGACTCCAGCTTTTTGTTCATATTTTCTCAGACATGCACAAGATTTATCTATTCCTCTATTCCTTTCTTCTTTTTCAGTGTAGAGCTACCTGTCAATAGCAGGACATTTTGAATGGGCATTGATCCTTTCCTTCCTTGGCTGCAATAACAGAGCAGCAGGGGCTGAGAGAGCAGAGAGAGGTTGACCCTGCTTTCTTTCTTTTTTTTTTTTTTTTTCTTTCTTTTTTTCTTTTTTTTTCTGTCTCTCACTCAGAAAGAAGGTAGTTCTCATTGTCAATGGAATTCTAATCAGTGTCATCAGGGTAGAGAGAAACCATGGGGTAAACCAGTACCCCAGTCAAAACAGTGTCATACAACACAAAGAAAGAATCAGCAGGTGCAGCATTCATTGCATAAAGGTTTGCTCCTGCTTTAAGAGAAAAGCAACACACACGATATTATCAGATTATCTTTTCTTGAGTTAAAAATACTCTCTTCAGAGAGGTCACTTTATCCACTAAGAATCACGCAGACATTTGTTGTTATGGTTATGCTATTTTTTCATATTGTTTCATTAATAACAGAAATCCACTTTTATTTTTATTTATTTTTTTAATAATTACCCTCAAATAATTGTATTAAATGTTACTGTCTAGCATGAATTAGGAATTCAGTAGGTTAGGAATTCATCATTTAAAGTAGTGAGTAATATTACAGAAAAAAAGCTCCACTACTTGATTTTTCACAACTATGTGTGACACAGCATACATTACAAAATTAAATGAACACTGTTAGCCTTCCTCTCCTAGTCTAATCCATACTAAATTGGTCAAAAACTATTATAAGCAACTCTCTTTTGACAGGGGTTGATTGTATAGATTTTTAAAATTATTTCCTTTTTTTTTTTTTTTTTTTTTTTGTATAATTTAAGGAGATCATTTACTAACAGGTCAAAGCAGTTAAAATTGCTATACTTAAGTATCTAACCTAAAATTGTTAGCTCTTTTTATTTTTTTACTTATTTATAGGCACCGTAGAAAAGTCTGGCTCTGGCAATTTAATTTCCCTTTCATAGTCTATCACAAGGCTCATGATTATTTCTTACAACAAAATGTTCAGTGCAACAAATTAGTAGATGCTGCTATGTCAGTTGGGCTGCATTCCAATTCCTGCCTTAGTGATGCTGGCTGCCTTCAGCACTGCCAGCACAATAATTATTGCTGAGTTTTCTAGACCTCATCAAACCAGCAAGGTGATCACCCCCTTGGAGCAGCTGGGGATATGAGGTATGGAAAAGTAGAAAGAAATTGCTGCAGCTCTGTACTATCATGCCAACAAGTGCCACTTGAATGATGGCAGCTATTGGCAGGGGTAGGGCTCTGCTGGAAAAGAGCTTGCAGCAGTTCTAGATGATAGCTTTTGCTGCTTCCAAGAAGAATTGCTGTGGGCACTGAAGTAAAGAAAGCAAATTGGAAGGTGGAGAAGATTTGAAGGCAAATGTAGAAGGGGAGATTATGATTTGTGACAATGGAACAATTTTTGTTTTTCTATATATGACTGGCTCTTTTATGAAGCAAAAAACTTACACAACCAACAAAATGTAAGCTGGGTAGGTTAGTTATGCAGCTTTTTCTGGCCTTCATCATGTAATTAAGGTACTGAGTAGTGTCAGTAATCTGATGTCATTCTTGTTCCAATACAGAGAAGTATAAGTAAAAGCATCTTATTTTAGGTATTTTAAAATACCGTCATCATCAAAATACCTACTGAGAGACTTCTACTGTGCATGAGTGTGTGTTTGGGATAAATAAATGCTTTAATCCAAAGCACTTAACACTAAACCTTTACACAAAATAAGAACACAATAAAACTCAGAGTTTAGCCTCAAATTAGTTGATATAAATGATCTCCACTTAGATCAGAGAAATGGTATTGACTACAGTAGAGAAACATTCATATAACAAGTTTCACTATATTCCTCTATATAGTATCTATGCTTTATTTCCTGTTTCCCCCTTTTCATTGTACAATTTAATTTTGATCCCACTACATTTTATTTTCTAGACAATCTACTTGTATGGAAATGTAATATTCTGACACTGACCTCATCACTGGAATACAGTAACACCTTTCAGAAGTTGGAATATTGTAAGCATTCATTATGTGTGTAGTCTTTTGTCAGAGCTTTGCATCTACTCTTTTCCTTTTCCTTCACATCTTTTCAGTCTTACCAGATGAAGAGTAAAGTTTTGTGACTCACCACCTCTGAAGCGGGAACTCTATTACAGTACTCTATTTTCCACTATTTGTTACATTGTAGGTTGATAAGACTTGGATGCAAATATTTCAGAAACACTATATTTAAGAGGAGGTATTTGTGTCTTAAATGGCATCCTAAAAAGGGGTCAACATACAGTATTAGAATGTTAGTCATTATGGACTAGCTTTTCTTCCATTGCATCTGTCATCAGGCCTAGGGAAGAGGAATGTCAGTCTGCCTTTTTACTTTTATTGTACAGTCTGCCTTTTTACTTTTATTGTAGTTTTAATGTTGGAACAGATGAGAATGAAACTGTAATCTGTGCTTCTTACTTATGTTACAGTCTGTGCTATCCACTTGCAGGTGATGGATTTTTTGTATTTCTTGGAATAACCTATGAGAATACCCCATTCTCTTAACAATAAAATTACTCACCCTTAGAATAGAAGTATCCACTATTTTCTTGTGGAACTGGGCTGTAGACAATAATCAGCATTCCCCAGCTGTGGCTGAATTTAAAGGTGCTGGACCTGGGTCACTAGGCATCTGGAAGATGAAATCTGAGACCTTGTACTTGTCCCTGAGACTGGTGCAGACAGCAGATGACAGGTGTGATTCTTGAGGTGGCCATGTTGCAGAGAAGAATGCCTTCAACACTGCTTGGAGTTCTCTAAGGACTAATGACTTTATGCACAGGTAATAAGAAAAGTTTAGCTGCTACAGACTTTTCAGACTATAACTGACATCAATTATCTCTCTTCCATAAAGTTGTCTGCATAGTTTAAATGTCAGTTTTCAGGTTATGCCAGGGCATGAAAATCTAGTAGATGCCTCACATTTTCTATATAGCAATAATGAATATTCTAGCAGGACCATCATATGGGAGAGACTTCTGTAAGGTCAGACAAAGTCAGCCTCCTGCTTATCCAGGTTTAGCTGTGGAATAAGTTACTACAAAGCAATAGTGCCTTCTTTAGTGCTGTCTTTATCTCATCTTGCTTTGTGGGCACTCTTGTGTGTCTGAATACACATAAAACTACCATAGTGACTCTAGACTGGCTATTTTTACTTGAGGTAGTACTCTGATACCAAATCCCCTGCTGCCATTATTATCACATCACTCAGTCCTGTTGAGATAGTCGGTGATCCCTGCCAATATCCCTCAAAATTAGTAGTCTAATGAGGTTTTTTATAGGGGTGCTGAAAATAAGTAGCGAGTAATGTTTTGTTGCTGTAAGAAGGGGATTTTTTCCAGGTATTTGGACACATTCTATTTTTGGCTGAAGAAATGCACACACAGGATAGTTTCACTATCTCAAGTAGTGATACTCTAGATATATCCTCTTGTTGACTTCAAATCAGGATTATCAAAATTTTGTTGAGTTTACAAATCTTAGAAATTAGTCGTATCTTTGTGATTGAAAGTGAGACCTGTTTTATTGCCAAATATTTCCATAAAGACAGAAACAATTTTAAAGTATTAGATAAGGATAATCTTTCAGAATGCTCTCTGAATGCTTGATTTTGCCTTCAGGCTTTACTGCAGGCAAATTGATATTGTGCAATTATAAAATATTATTAACGCTTAATTCAGAAGTGGATTTTTTAAATTATTATTATTATTATTTTGTCCAAAACTGGCTGAAGACTTCTCATCAGTGTCAGTAAAATTGGATTTTGTCACCTTAAGAATGAGATGGGGAGTTGGGGTCTTGATGGTCCTGCCAGAAGGTTGCAAAGAAGGGAGAAGAAAGAATGGGGTCAGGGTAGAGGACCAGAAGAGAACCCTGAGAGATCAGACTTGATTTTCCCGTTGTCCATGGCAGAATGGAAGATGTGATCAAGCACATTCACAGTGTTTAGACCTCTTCTCACCAGTGATCACTAACACATCTGTTGTGATCTGTCCTTTGGCCACAGTCACAGCTAGACTGGCTCTGAAGAACTTCAATGTAAGCAGAATAGTCATCAAGGTCATGACAATGCTAATGACCTACACAACTTTTGTACCACGTAGCCACATGAAGTCTACAATACAGAGCACTGCCTGTAGTAAACACTAGGTTCCCAGTATATGTAAGTGGTTTGGTTAATCCTTAAGACTATCTAAAGCTTGTACCAGTAAACTGGCCCAGCTTTCTCAACAGGGTGCTGGAGCTGGAGCTCGAGCAGGCAGTATGTTGCTATACTGCCACCATGTCTGAGCTGGCATTCAAGAAGCCTGTCACATGTGTTGGCTCTGTGCTCTCTGGTTTGAGAAGCACTCTGAGAAGAGGAAGCCCTCATATCTCTGTCCCTGTAATACAGACCTGCATTCACCAGTTCTGTAAACATCCTGAAAGCAAAAATCACCAACACAGATAGAAGGACTGAATTCTTCAGTAAATTGTCTTCGGTGTCTAAGCAGGTCTAAGCAGATATTTTAAACAGTCCTTATATGTTCTATCTTCTGTGACTAATACATTGTTAATGGATATATTTTGGTGCAACTTATATGATTTTTATTACTTCCTAAAAAAACATATGGGCAGGTTTCCCAAAATGCTTATTGCACTCTTAGCTCGGACCTGACATCTAAATAGTTTGTGTTCTAACATCATCTTTGTTTTAAGGTAAAAGTGAACCTCATAACTTGACCTGCTCTATGAGTTTCAGTGTGAACCATATTTGTGCACATTCAATCATTATCTTTTGTTTTAAGTGGAGCACAAATATGTCTTACTAAAATGTTTCCCAACTTTTAGTACAAATGTTCATGAACAGGAAACAAAATATTTTACAGGATTTAAAACTCTCAGCACCTCTGAATTATCGTTCCTAAAGTTTATCCTGTAGCTGAATTAAAAACGTCATGATATTTAGCCTTATGGCTAGAACAGTTTACATGTGATTGATTTTTCAATTTTTTTGTCGTGCATATAAAAGGATGTTGTTCTAATACATACACACAAAAATTTTCTGTAACATGATGTTAAAATTTATCTAAATTATGGCATGAACTTAAAAGCTCAGCCTGTTCAAGGTAGTCATTGAGATCAAGTCAAGTTACAGGCCTGTAATAAAACTTTGCTATGAAGACAGTGAATGAGCTGAAATACTATTCTGGTTTCAATAGTATTGAAATCTCCTATATCTCACATATTCTGAATTGTTGTTGTTGTTTTAAGTTATTAGCAAAGGTGAATTTGGTATTGTACAATAAAAGGCCTACAGACATTTGAGACAATTATGTCTACAAGCTGTATGTAATTATATAAAATGTTTCTATATTTGCTCCAGATTTCAAAATTTTACATCTTAAGTACAGCATTGTTACTTAATCACACTTTTGTCATAATTTTACTAATATGGTTTCTATAAGATTATACAGTAATTTTAGGGAAGAGTACTTAAAAGAAAAAAAAAAAAGGAACAAAAAAAATATCAGTCAGTGTAAAATTAGAGACTTACCCAATTTACTTTTGATCATTTATCTCTTTCATGGCTATTGGTGTTCCATATTTTGCTTGGAGCATTTGTTTTGTAAGAATAAAACTTGTTAATCAAATATTTGGCAGAATTTTTTTTTTTTTTTTTTTTTTTTTTCCCCACCTGTTCACACAGAGGGTAACTCTTTTAGGGAAGTACTTGGAAGACAGTACTTGGAAGACTACTTGGAAGACAGGGAACTTGGAAGACAGGGATTTGATTTTGTTATTGTTCAAGTCACTGGTTCTCCACGTATGTATGGTGGAGTCTAAATGCTTATAAATCATGAATTTAATACCCTGAAGATATGTTCAGTGCACAGTAAATCAGTTTTATTTAAACCAACTGTCAGTTTCACCAGCTCAGCTTTAGCTAGATTCTTTCTTATTTTCATGTCATGAGTATTAACAACTGAAGTGTTATTTAGATAACAGTTCTGCTTCTTATAACTGCATAACCAGAAACCTACTGTAGAGAGCTTGTATTTACCTTTTTATTATTATTATTTAATATGATGATTATTACTATGTTCAGTTAGAGAAGTCAGTAGTCTTCGAATACTCTCTGTACCCGTGGAGAGCCCTGTTGTCCTCAGTAGGTCACTGCAGAAATCCACTTGTATACAGTATGATGGAGGGATGTGGTCCTATACAGGATTTTTTTAAAAAATGATTACCTTGTTATCAGGTACAGTGAAGGCCTATTCCTTCTCTCAGCAGTATCAGACAGATTAAGGCCAGGGACTTAGTACTGTATATTTGATTCCTTTAAGGACAAGTGGAAGCTAATTCCTTGTTGATTTTTACGTGAATTATCTGCATTTGTCTTGTTTTTTTTATTTAATGTGCTGAGAACACCATTGTGTCCATACCTCTTGTCAGAACTTCATTTTAGTTTTGACTACCTTCCCTCAAATATGTATATACATATTTTCTTTCCCTGCTCTCTTGCCATGAAAGACTTGACTTATATGCATATGCACATTTGCAGATATATGTATTTCGTAGGGACTTTACCTTGAAAATGTTATTCTGGTTTTGCTCAGTAAGTCTAGTGAATTAATTGCGTAACCAGGTCCTCTATCTCAGGATACAATCAGAATAATATCGGGAAATTTTGATGAATATCTAATTGAACCTCTCTAAGGAATGGTGCAAAGTGTGCTTTCTGCCTCAAAATAATGGAAGTACACGGGAGAGCTATCTGGGGACATTGTGTGTGGTTCAGTTAGGCTTTAACATTACAATGCTCTTGTAATACATGGGCCCAAAGTACTTGTATTTATTGGGCTTTTTTTAACTTTAGATGCCATACAACAAAGAACTTAGAATCACCGCAAAACTGTATGTCTAACTCAACAACACAAGCAAATGATGAGAAGCTGTGCACATCTAATGCAACGCAGTTGAGATGAGGAGACTGAAGGAGTTACTGATTACGGCATAATTTCAGTAGCTCGTTCTTTACCTGCACCAGTCATGAGATAAAGCACCGTTTTGTGGTTCTTCTTCACCAGGAGTTAAGCTAAAACTCTTTTCATCCATTGGGGTGAGAGCCTGGCACCATGATTCAGCTGGCAAAACCATCAATTGAGTGAGATCCTGCCCCAGGCCCTAGCATTCTGTGTGCCTCTGAGCTGTGTGCACTGTTCAGGAGAACTCGCTGGCAGGAACCATGCAGACCTGCTTGTGTGCATGTGTGCCTGAGCGTACTTTAATTGATATCAATGCAAACTTCTAAATCTATATCATTGTGAAGTAGTGATGGTTGAGTTTCTTCTCAAGGAGCTCTCTGAGGAAAAACATTTAGTCATTTTCCCTTTTGGAGTTTGTGTTATAAATCATCTTTTGACTGGTTTCTCCTTTGCGGTTCCTGACTGAAATTTTACTCCAATTACTTTAAGAATTGTCTCAAAATGGTTTTCTTTATCCTCTGGAAATTCAATTCTTTAGATCCCTCAGGGTCAGTAACGCTGTTAACCTATTAACAACCAGCTTCTGACAAGAATCTGGAAACAGTTTGAGCTATTCCAACTTGACAGCATACAGGCTGATTCTATTTTACATACATTTTAAAAATAGTTAGCAGAAGTCTGGAAAAAGTAATGCATTAGTAGAAATGGTTCACTGTAATTATGCTTAGCTCTTCTGTAATTTATTGGTGATTAGATAAAATAATGTCAATGATATTTTATGTATTTGGAAGCCTAGGATGATTTGGTGGATGTTTATTTTCTAACATGAGGAACTGAGACTCCATAACCCTATGTTTTGGGTTCCTTATATTATTAAAATGGAATTGAATTACTTTTTTGTTTGTTTGTTTGTTTGTTTGTTTGTTTGTTTGTTTTCTTCCCATAGTCTAGTTTTTCATCCAAGCATCCTCTTTCCTGTTATCATTTTAAGCACTGGATTCCAGAACAACAAGAAAGAAAGCGGGCCATTCTCTCTATTCCCAGACTTTAAATATGAGTATTTCTTTCACAGTTCTTTCCTCTTTCTTTGAAGCATTCTTGAAACATAATTAAACATTGGCAGTTGGTGGATCTCATTTGGAGAAGCAAGTAAAGCTGTTTAAACATTTTTTTAAAAAGTTTTTAAAGTAAAAAAGTCCTTTCAAAAGGAGGTCTATATTTTTGATTGCTGTGTGAGGAAATCATTCAAGATTCTGGCATCTGTGGAAGAGGAGGAAGCCACGTAATCCTGTTTTTAATAGATTTTGTCAGTACTTTGTCCTACTTTTCCCCTTTTAGAAACACAAAAATAGATAGACCCAATGACATTTTTTTTGAGTAACTGCGTGTCATAAGTCCATATTTTTTTGTTTGTTTGTTTTTTGTTTTTTGTTTTTTTTTTTCCCCTCCACCTTCATCTCTTCAGGCAGTGAGAATAAAGATCTAGCTCTGTCCTATACTTGCCATTTGATAAATCTGTGATGCATCTTGCTGTGGTAGTCTGATCTTCTAAGGAACAGTAGCTGCATTTCAGCAGCATTTTATCTCTGTGCAGCCTACCAGAACACTGCTGTTTCACATCTCCAGCAGTCCCAACATGCAGCTGATGCTTTGGAATGACAGGATCAAGTCTAATAGTCTGCCTATGGCAAGCATGAGGTAGATACACAGACACAGAGATGGTGCAGACTCATTTCCTTGTTTTGCGTAGCTGATATTTACCACCTGCTTTGCATGCCCTGTTTTCCATCAGCAGGACACAATATATATGGGAAGACAGGCTGCTCCAGTAGGTGCCCTTGTTTGACATTTCAACATGACCACAATCTAAGGGGAATGGTTGCTTAGTTCAGAAGCAATTGCTGGCCATCAAAAACAAAACAAAACAAAACAAACAGAGAAACAAAACAACAACAACAAACAAACAAACAAACACACACACAAAAAAAGCAGTGGCATGTGGGGAGTGCAGATTTCACACAGAACAGTCATTTTTCTAATACAATCTCATAAATAAGTTTTCATCAAACTACTTTGTCTCTCACTAAAAAACAAAATGGAACAAAACAAAACATGCTTGATGCATGATAATGCAGCTTCCTTTTAACCTAAACTTGAAGCAGAATTATTTGGCTTTCTACTATTTTATATAGTTAACTACCACACTGCAATTTTCCTCTATAGTCGGCATCCTTAGCTGTATGATTTCCTACTGGTTGAATGATTTGCCTCATCCCTAGTATTTTTTTGCTTGCTGAATCCCTACTGTTACTGTACTAGATGCTTATACAGTCTAGACTTTTTTTTTTTTTTTTTGCTACTGCCTTACTGTTCTTATTTACTCTTTGTTCAACTGATGAAAATAAGAGCTCTTTGCTCAGAGTGAACATTTTCCCATTGTTACCTGTTTAACAGTGCTTAAGGTGTAGCAGGTCTTTTGCTGATACAGCTAATGGACTTCACACAGACCTCTGCAACACTGTTTTATGCTGCATGTTGGTCTTTTCTATATAAATGACTATGTTAATAGTCAAGGAAATATTTTTTAATGATAAACTTCTAAGCATAGGGAGAGGAGGATTTCATGAAGTTCATAATTTGAAGCTCAGCCCTCCTTTTATTTCTTTTCTTTTTCAACATTTTCACCATTGGAATATAATGTCCTGGAATTCTGTGAACTGTTCTATGAAGTTGCGTTGCTAGAGACAGGTGTAGGATAGCACAAATCAGTTCATTAAGATCTCGGACAGTGTAAAACCAGGATCTCTTTGTGTCAATAAAACTGTAATATAAAATGCTAGGTAAAATAACAAGACTGGTTATAAGCTGGATGCACTGTATGAAAGGAATCTTTTTTTTAGAGAGGAATTGAGTGATCTACATTAATCCCTGAACTTTCAAATGGGCCTGAAATTGAAAATGACATGTCTTCCCCCGGGTTATTTTGAGAATCCCTATCCTAAAGTGCAACATATGCCAGTAAGCGTTATATAATTAACATTCTACATTTGTACTGCTGGTGCAAGTGTAGGCTGTCTTTTCAATGGCAAGCCTTAGTTAGTTTCAAAAAGAAAATGCTGGTGTGACAGTGGACTCCAGCATGAAAGTTAAAAAACTCTCCCATAGCTATATCATTCATGAACAGTGGCAACAAGTAGTTAATTATTTATTTAGTATTTGATTTCAGAAGGTGTTATCTTTTAAATGCGTGGAGAGTATAACGGATACATCTAAATCAATTAATCCACTGTGTACTATAAACTGAGTAAATAGTCCCCTGTTATTTAATGAAACTTTATAAAGAAACAGTCTTGTTTTTTATTTCTTTTGTGTGTTTTATTATGAATATGATTATTATATACATTTTCATGAAACTCACCTGCTCATTTCTGTTTAGTAAAATTGTTGGAATAGTACCAAAGAAACTACTTACTCTTTCTGTTTATATTCACTTTAACATTGCTTTCTACTCTTCACACCAGTATTGCTCAGATCAAAACACATCATTCTGCCTGTATATTGGTGTGCAGTGCTATATTTTGCTATAATGTCTGAACACAACTTAAGGAACACCTGTTATTTGAATTCGGAAATGATTCCTACCAAGGGTATTAGAAATGCAGCTTTTCTACTTTCTGATCTATCTGTTTGGAATGGTATTACTTGAAAACAACCTTCAACAGACGAAGATTGTACCATAATTCTTTTTGTTTTTTTTTTAAAAAAAAATAATATCGAGAGTCTTGGTTAATAGCTTATACTTGAGTTGTTTGTGACAGTGGGAGGAGGTGAACTAGAGTCATTATCAATAGAATCAGGTCAAAGTGTTGTATGATTTTGTATACAAGTAAAAGCCCATTGACAGGATAACTAGAGACAGAGGAGTGGGCCGGGGGGGGGGGGGGAGGGAGGAGGAAGTGGGGTAATAATAAAAGCAAAGAGAGAGGAGTAGGCTGAAGGATGGTATTTGTCATTGGAAGCAAAGTAGCGGAGAAGAGGTCATAAACCCAGCACTTATTTTCAACACCAGTACATTACACATTTCAGCACCCTAGGACATTATAACATTTGCTGGTGTAAATAACAAAAAGGTTTATGTTTCTCCACTTGTAAACGTAACATCGTACTGAACAGTTTAGTATCTTGATAGAATTGGCCACATGAATATTTTAGCCAGCTGAATATAACTCAGTAAACTGTTAGTAAGAAATTCAGCTTTCATTAAAACAAGAAAGTGAAACATTGCAAACTCACTTCACTGTACTGCTGACTGAAGTATGTATGTGTATATAAACTCAGGACAATAACCTTGACTAGGGGATGGGGCAATGTCCTTATAGATGTTTTTTGGTGTGTTGTAACCTATATATTTTTTTGCTTTTTAATTACAGGTTTCTGTGCTCGAGAGGCAGATATTTGACTTCCTTGGTTATCAGTGGGCACCCATCTTGGCAAATTTTATACACATTATTGTAGTCATACTTGGCTTATTTGGAACCATCCAGTATAGACCTCGTTACATAACAGGAGTGAGTATTTCATTTTATTTATTTATTTTGATGTGCATGTTAAAAAATAATAATAATAAAAAAAATCCAAACTGCTTATAAAAGAAATAGAAATCTTATTTTGGTTTCACTTCTGTAGTATTTTACATTCACTCATTACACTTCTGAGACACCTGCAGGAATTAAATAGTAACCACCTGCAACAGTTGAAAGTCAACAGGAAAATGTGGGCTTTGAAGAAGTGAATAGTTTTCCTAGATGCACCAGATCTCCACAACAGATCCATCATTCATTATAGTTATTCATTACTGTTATTATCCATCATTGGTGGAGTGCCTACCTGCTATGTGTATTCATCCTAGAAATTATAATACAAGTTCAAAAATAAAGTATAAGAGTATGATAATAAATGTGTTTATGATATTTAAAGACTGAGGGGTCCAGGATAAAAAATAAGGATTTGGATCTTTATATTTTTAATCCATTTCTTTTCTTATTCAGCCTCTCACACACCGACTCACTGGTATAATACAGTATTACTGAAATCCTCATTTCATCAGCTGTGTTGTTGTTGTTGTTTTCCCTGATGTACAGTTCTATAAAGACAGGACAAAAAAAAAAAAAAAAAAAAAAATAAAAGCTTTTACTCAGAACACCTTTTGTTAGACATAGATTTGTATAACAATATTTCTATCCAAATTGACTGTTTTATTACAGTTAAGGCTTGTAATATGCTTCGGAGACAGACAACAGCCCAAAAGAGTTGCTTGTGTGCTATTATATTTTCATGACAATGAATAAGAGTTAAGTCCACTGAATCCATACCCACTTCTGCAAAGTCTGTCTCCTGTTACAGTGTTCTGTCATATAACAGTCATCACTCAGGAGACTGAAAGGTTTCTCTTTTACCCTGTGCTACCATCCATAGTCCAGTAGTGTGACATTAACGGCAATACATTAATATTTGTGTCTGTGTTTCTATTTCCATGATGTGCTATATGCAGAAAATGTGTGCCCACAACTACAATGTATTCATGCATACCCGTGTAAATTAATGTGATCAAAACCGTAGATTACCAACACTGAAAAAAAAAAATAAAAAAAATGCAAGTCTGAAATATTTTGAGTGTTTACTGGAGTTTTCTTCCATTTCTAATGCTATGACTAGTCCAAAATACTTGAAAATAAACAAAATAAAATAAAAAAATTAAAAAAAAAAAAGATCAAGCAAGTGCCAGTTAAGCATAAACAACAAAAATACCATCCTAAAACTATTCTAAGGCAAATGAGGATAAAATATGCTAAAGGAGAAAAAAAAAAAAAAAAAAAAAGCTAGATTTAAATGCCCTTTTCAACAGGAGTACAGAAAATTAATTGCTACAATGATGAGTACACTGTGAATGGGGAGGAATACCAGCCTTATAAATAGGTACTGCTCACATGTGTTTCTGGATGCTGCCATTTGTATCACACCATCCTACTGATTTTCACACCTATCTTTTCTTAGAGCTCCCCCCTCACTATGTAGCCTATCTGGTTTTGTGAGTTTCTCTCCCTGCATCTTGTCATGGAATTGTACAGAACTGATCTAAAATCAATTTGTTTGTCTTGCTCAGATTTTATAATAGAAACCTGAATCTGCTATCTATCACGGGCTGATTAGGTAAGGAAACAATGACGAAACTTTCATTCCTTATTAGTCAGCTCAACAGATGACTAATTTGATTGTTTTCATTACTGCTACTCTCTTTGGATATTATCTTAAAGTCATGATGAAGGAAATTTAACCGATCATTTGCAGGAAGAGTTAATGGGACTGCATCCTTTTTTTTCATTTCTAATGGGCCCTGAATAGGCACCTTGTTGAAACTGGACAAAACTCAGTGGCATCATCTGACATGAAGAATAAAGTTATGAATTCAAAGGCAAGAAGAAATATTAAGACAACAGCTTTTAAACCTACAAAGATGTAGCTATGAGGTTTTCCAGTGAGTGGATACAAAAACTAAGACTTCAAGTGATTCTGCAAGGGTCTATCTGCCTAGAGTGGACCCTGTAGGACCTGTAATCCACAGTCACATTAGTACCTTGAGTAAAGATTACATCAATAATACTACAATAAAATTCCTCTTTCACTGTGCATGCTTCTAAAGGATATCACAAAAATATCTTCCAGGGATTGTGAATCATAGGTTAAAGAGGGCAGGGAGGTTTTAGGGTCAGATTTCAAGAAATGATTCAGCAGCTTAGGGAGAAGAGGAAATAAGTTTTACACAGATGAGACACCACAAGTGAAAGAATGTCCTTGAACTTAGAAGAGTCACAGGGAAGTTTAGAATTGGGTGAGAAGGGAATAGATGACTGTGTGGTTTCAGGCCTTAGAAAATAGTTCAAATAGCTTGGGATGCAGAAGTTTTGGTGTATGAGGAGGACTGGAAAATGAAATTTAATAAAACTAGAGGGGTTAATCTTAATACAGGTTTGGGGAGAACACATTTGTTTTTATTTATAAACCTAAACCATTAACCAGTATGCCACCGATTGATTCAGGAGGTAAAACATATCTTCTAAAGATGGGAATAAGCATCTAGATAGAAATAGCTTTTCAAAATATAATAATTAAGTAAACTTCTGTATGTGTAAATTATAATGATAATCTAGTTTATCTAATGATAAAAGAACACTATAACACTAACACTTAAAAGAATACTAACAGCACTATGCTGAAACTTAGAGATAGGGATTTCAGTACGAACAAAGGTTAGCCAGTGGAATGACTGAGACTAAAATGCGTTTTTTAGCAGTGTTGTAATACGATTGGGCAATGCAAATTCCTGAGGGGTGTGAGAAAAAAATGTCACCAAGGCATCTGACGTAAACCAACCAAAGGGATATTCCATACTATATGATGTGACACTCAGCAATAAAAGGTGGAAAAAGGAAGAAGAAGGGGAGGGGTGGGCTCTCGTTGCAAAAACGTCTGTCCTCCTCCTGAACACCGGCTACATGCACTGAGGCCCTTCTTCAAGGACGTGGTCAAGCATCGCTCATTTGTGGGAAGTAGAGAGTAATTTCTTTCCTCTGCACTTACCCACAGCCTTTACTTGTTTTGTTTTGTTGCTTTTTTTTTTTTTTCCCCTTTGCCTTTTTTCCCTTTAGTTAAATTGTTTAATTAATAATAATATTTCCCTAATAATTATTTTCCCTTTAATTAAATTATCCTTATCTCAACCCGTGAGCTGTTTTTTCCTTTACTTCTTCCCCTCCTCATCTAAGGAGGTGAAGTGAGAGAGCAGTTGTGGTGTTCAGCTGTCTAGCACGGTAAAACCACCACAAGGGATAATACCAATGCAAATTACTAAGGGTTGTGGAAACAAGTGGTGCTCTTCACCAGAGTAGGGCTCTGACTGGAGGCTCAGTTTTTGCCAGTTCCTCTATAGAGGGATTCCAGCTGTGCTGAGATGCTCAGCACATATTCCTCACTCTACTATGTGTTGAAAGAAAAAAAGGAAATGGCACAGAATGAACTGTTCTGATTCCTGGTTCATGGAAAAGCTTAGTAATCACATTCTACTGTTTTCTTAACATTCCTAGAAAACATTCTCAGAATGCATAAGAAGGACTGAAAACCCCATTTCTGTTGAGTGTCACTGTCGTCTTCAAACAGAGGAATCCACCTGACCAGTGAAGCACACCCTGTGGTACTCCAGTGCCAGAGTGGTAGCACTGTAAATATAAGTACTTTGTTTATTCACTGCTGTTCAAAGAAGATAACGTAGCGTGGCAGTGACATAAACAGATAAAAACTTTGAAATTAATTATGGAATATAAGAATTTCAGGAAAGTCATGTCTGGTGTGTTACAATGGACAGTTACAGTCTCTTCAGAAGGGATAGGTGGGGCAGGCGAGGTGAGGGGGTGGCCCTCTATGTAACAGAGGCACTGGACTGTATGGAACCTGTTGGTGACAATGCAGTTGAGAGCCTCTGGGTAAGGATTAAGGGACAAGCAAATAAAGGGGATGTAGTTGTGGGAGTCTACCATAGACCATGCAGCCAGGATGAGGACACCAATGAATTATTCTTTAAGGAACTGAGAGAGACTTATAGATTAGTTTTCCTTGTCCTTGCTTCAGCCTTCTAGATGTCAGCTGGAAACATCACAGAGCTGAGACAAACAGGTCCAGGAAATTTCTGAAGCACCTTGATGACAACTTCTTGATAGAGGTACTATGAGAGCCAACTAGGAAAGGTGCCCTCCTAGATCTGTTGCTTGTAAACAGGGAGAGCCTTGTGGGTGAAGTGGTGATATGTGGTTGCTTTGGCCATAGTGTCCATGAAGTAGTTGAGTTTAAAATGTTTGGTGATAGGAGGAAAACTGCCACCAAAACTTCAACACTGGACTGGGGGAGAGCAGACTTCAGACTACTCATGGAACTAGTTAGTGAGGTCTCCTGGGAAACTGTTTTTAAAGATATTGGGGTCCTACAGTGCTGGTTGTTTTTTTAGTACAACCTCCTAAGAGCACAGGAACAGGTAATTCCAAAATGTTGGAAGTCAAACAGGAGGGGCAGAAGGCCAGCCTGACTGAGCAGGGATCTTCTTCCATAGCTTAAGCAGAAAAAGACAGTGTATGGTCTCTGGAAGCAAGGTCAGGTGACATGGGAGGACTACAGGGATGCTGCTCACCTTTTCAGGGAGAGAGTATGTGTGGATAAGGCTCAATTGGAGTTAAAGCTGGCCAGCAGTGTGGGTGACAATAAAAAGCCCTTTTTATTGTCACCTGTGTATGTTAGCAGGAAAAGGAGGACCAGAGCAAGCATTGGTCTGATACTTGATGAGGATAGGCACCTAACAAACAGGGACATAGAAAAAGCAGAGATGTTTAATGCATTTTTCACATCTGTCTTCAACACTAGTGATGGGCTCTGGCACCCCAGCTTCCCTAAATTCAAGGACCATGACTGCAGGAGTGACAAACTCCCAGTCAACCCCTAACTTATGTGGGATTTGCTGCTCCATCTGGATGCATATAAATCCATGAGTCCTGATGGTATTTTGGTGGTTTTACCTTGCTAAGCAGCTAACCACAACGGCTCTCTCACTCCCCCTCCTCAGAAGAGGAAGAGAAGAAGAAAAAGAAAGAAACAACTCACAAGTTGAGATAAGGATAATTTAATTAAAGGAAAAATAATCGTTAAGGGAAAATTATTATTAATAGGTAATTTAACTGAAGGGAAAATGAAAAACAAACAAACAAACAAAAAGGCTGTTTGGAAGCACAGAGGAAAAGAATTACTCTCTACTTCCCACCAATGAGTGATGCTTGACCACCTCATTGAAGCAGGACCTGAACACGCATAGTGGTTGTTCAGGAGGACATTTTCATGAGAGCCCACTCTCCTTCTTTTTCCCACCTTTTACTGCTGAGTGTGACATCATATAGTATGGAATATCCCTTTGGTTGGTTTAGGTCAGCTGCCCTGGCAATGTTCCTTCCTTGCTTTTTGCCCACCCCCAGCCTGCTGGCTCTGGGGGGCTGGAGGGAGTCCTGATGCTGTGCCAGTATTGCTTGAAAGTAAACACAACACTGGTGTGATAACAATGCTGTTCAAGCTACAAGTTCAAGCACTTTATGGGCTGCTGCAGGGAAAGTTAACTCCATCCCTGCCAGGGGTACTCAGGGGTACTCAGAGAGCTGGCTAGTATTCATCCCAGAGCTGGCTGATGTCATTGTGGGACCTGAAGGACAACACAGTCATTGGTAACAGCCAACATGAGTTCACAAGGGGAAGGTCAATTTTAATAAACTTGATTTCATTTTACAACAAGATCACCCATCTAGTTGACCAAAGGAAGCCAGTTGATGTAATCTTTCTGGATTTCAGTAAATCTTTCAATACTGTCTCTCTCAGTATCCGGCTGGACAAAATGACCAGAATACAGTTAGATAAAAGCATAATAAGATCGGTGAACAATTGGCTGATGGGTTGGGCCTGAAGGGTTCTTGTAAATGGGGTTACATTGGGATGGCAACCATAGTAGTCCTCAGGGCTCCATTTTAGTACCACTCCTCTTCAATGTTTTCATAAACAATTTGGATGTAAGACTTGAAGGTTTTTTGAGCAAGTTTGTGCATGATATGAAATTGGGTGGAGCTTTTGACTGCATTGAGGGTGGTGAGGCCTTGCAGAGAGATCTAGAAAGGTTGGAGAGTTCAGCAATCACCAACAATATGAAGTTTAACAAGTGCCAGATTCTGCACCTGGGAAGGGGCAAACCTGGCTATATGTACAAACTGAGGGATGAGATGATGGAGACCCAGGAGTTTGACTCGATGATTTTTGTGGGGCCCTCCCAGCACGGGATATTCTATGATTCTATGAGTAGATATTTATAATTTCCACTGCTTCTTCATATTTTTTTATCTGTTATATTCTTCTAGAATTAGTTCCAAGAAAGGCAGATTTTTTAATACAATTCTGTAGATTTTATTGAGCAGTCTCATAGAAAAGCAAGAGTGGTGAGAAACTGAAAAAGCATCTCTGTTGAAAAATGAACAAGTTTTCTTGTCTTGAGCATAAAGATCCAATACTTAAGACAGAAAGTTTTTAATCCAGAAGAAATTACCTTGTTTCAAATCTGTGATAGTAGAAGATTGTACAAAGTGTTCTTGCAATGACCCATTCATCACAAAGTTACAGTGGACATTGACTGTGTATGTAAAAAAATTACAGAGTGGACAACGACATTACTAACATTTTTTTCAGGGATTTATTCTGTTCTAGTATTTCCTTCTCTTAGACATAATAGTAAAAAATAGCGAGTGTCAGAGCTGTTCACAAGAAGCTACTACATACAGACCACAACATACTAGAAGAAAAGAGCAAGGATCTCAGTTTGACACAAAGCAAATATGAAATCCTTAAGAACAAAAAAAAATCTTGTACAGGATAATATCTGGTCACATTAAGTCTGGGAGAAAAGGATTGATTATTAATGGTACATTACTTAACACATAATTGCTGATATATATTAAAAAAGGAGAAAGAGGCAATTACCTTATGTCTGAGACTTCTTGCAGCAGCATCAAGTGTGCCAAACTGTTAGGCTCCAGAGTGCATCTGAGTTAATGTATGCCTTTTTGTAATCTAGACAGAGTCAATGACTTCAACACCCTCAGTAGTATCTACTTAATGCCTTCTATGACAAATAGCCCTGAATCCATCAGGTCTGTTTTGGAAGTTTACAGTTATATGTTGCAATTTAGTATGCTCTATGTTTCTAATGTTCAAAGAAGTGCATGAAAGTGTGCATCAGTTCATCTGTCGTATGTACACGTCAGGATACTATCAAACAATATCAACCATGTTACTGAAAAGTGTAAAACAAAGAAAGAATATCTGGGAAGCTGCAGTTCTGGAACCATGTACTCTAATCTGCTTCTTTGAATTTTAAAGACAGGCTTCAGTATAGTTAATTATTGTCCAGATTTTTTGGTGAAATAATATTTCAGGACACTGTTCTGCTAAATCTTATAAGAGAATCAGTTTTCAGTTTGTTTGTTTGTTTGTTTGTTTGTTTTCCCTGATGGAACAGTTATTTAAAAGATTAAAAAAAAAAAAAAGAAAGAAAGAAAAAGCTGATTCTTATATTCAACACTTTTAACAACACAGTTCTGAGATTAATTTATTTTATTGATCTAATCCAATTCATATTCCAGATACTTGTTTTATTTAAAACAAGAAAGTGCCTATACTCAAGCTCAGTACAGGAATTATATATATATATCTTCTCTCTTTAAAATTGTTATATATATATACTATATATATATATACATTTGTATAAACCTATTTAATAAAGAGAACAATTAAATGAAATGGTCAAGCTGTAAGGGTAAGCTACAAAGCTTTTGAAGTCTATGAAGTCAGGTTCCTACCTGAACCTGCTCTCTTTAAAGGGGTTCCTCAGGAAATACTTTTGTATTCTGAGACAAATCATTCAACACTTCATCTTAATTTTACCTGTGTGATAGTTTACTGTGTTGCAACTAAAATGTAGATATATTTATAGATTGAGGCAGGTAGTCAGACTAAATATTTGTGTACTCACAGAATCACAGAATCACAGAATTTCTAGGTTGGAAGAGACCTCAAGATCATCGAGTCCAACCTCTAACCTAACACTAACAGTCCCCACTAAACCATATCCCTAAGCTCTACATCTAAACATCTTTTGAAGACTTCCAGGGATGGTGACTCCACCACCTCCCTGGGCAGCCTGCTCCAATGCCTCACAACCCTTTCAGTAAAGAAGCTCTTCCTAACATCTAACCTAAAACTCCCCTGGTGCAACTTTAGCCCATTCCCCCTCGTCCTGTCACCAGGCACGTGGGAGAACAGGCCAACCCCCACCTCTCTACAGCCTCCTTTAAGGTATCTGTAGAGAGCAATAAGGTCGCCCCTGAGCCTCCTCTTCTCCAGGCTGAATAAGCCCAGCTCCTTCAGCCGCTCCTCGTAGGACTTGTTCTCCAGGCCCCTCACCAGCTTCGTCGCCCTTCTTTGGACCCGCTCAAGCACCTCGATGTCCTTCTTGTAGCGAGGGGCCCAAAACTGAACGCAGTACTCGAGGTACGGCCTCACCAGAGCCGAGTACAGGGGGACGATCACCTCCCTAGCCCTGCTGGTCACACTATTTCTGATACAAGCCAGGATGCCGTTGGCCTTCTTGGCCACCTGAGCACACTGCTGGCTCATATTCAGCCGACTGTCCACTATCACTCCCAGGTCCTTCTCTGCCTGGCAGCTCTCCAACCACTCATCTCCCAGCCTGTAGCTCTGCTTGGGATTATTACGCCCCAGGTGCAGGACCCGGCACTTGGCCTTGTTAAACTTCATGCAGTTGACCCCAGCCCATCGGTGCAGCCTATCCAGATCCTCCTGCAGAGCCTTCCTACCCTCGAGCAGATCGACACTCGCACCTAACTTGGTGTCATCTGCAAACTTACTGAGGGTGCACTCAATGCCCTCGTCCAGATCATTGATGAAGATGTTAAAGAGGACCGGCCCCAGCACCGAGCCCTGGGGGACGCCACTAGTGACTGGCCTCCAACTGGATTTGACTCCATTTACCACAACTCTCTGGGCCCGGCTATCCAGCCAGTTTCTAACCCAACGAAGCGTGCACCAGTCCAAGCCAAGAGCAGCCAGTTTCTTGAGGAGAATGCTGTGGGAGACGGTGTCAAAAGCCTTGCTGAAGTCAAGGTAGACCACATCCACAGCCTTTCCCTCGTCCACCCAGCGCGACACTTTGTCATAGAAGGAGATCAGGTTTGTCAAGCAGGACCTGCCTTCCATAAACCCATGCTGACTGGGCCTGATCGCCTGCTTGCCCTTCAAGTGCCGCATGATGACTCCCAAGAGGATCTGCTCCATGAGCTTCCCTGGTACTGAGGTCAAACTGACAGGCCTGTAGTTCCCCGGGTCAGCCCTCCGGCCCTTCTTGTAGATGGGCATCACATTCGCTAGCCGCCAGTCAGCTGGGACCTCCCCCGATAGCCAGGACTGCTGATAAATGATGGATAGTGGCTTGGCCAGCTCCATCATTGTACTCTGCACAATCTTTCTGAGCAAGTGATGATTTGTAGACATAAGTAATGATCTTCTGCACAGTCATTTTGAGCTAATGCTCAATAATATTAATACCATTAAGGCAATGTGGACCTTGAATATTTTAATAGTAGCTTTATCTGTTGGCTGTCACAGGAAACTGTGAATCAGGACACTGGTTCTGTTTCAAAGTGTGCCATTGGCAAGATGTTTTGTTTGCTAATATGTCGTTCAAGAATGCAAAATGATATTCTTCATTTTGTTCCTTGATTCAGTAGTTTGCCATGGATATTGTTTTGTTTTGTTTTTTTCTTTTTGTACTTTGTATCCTTACACCTTCAATATGTTCCATTACTGCATATGATATTGCCAATATTCAACATAAGTTTGTGGTCATTTTAATTCTAATATTAGTAACAAAATAGCTATGTAAATAAATAGATAATTAATCTACTTTATCTTTCTAAAAAGACCAGCCTGTTATTTCTTTTACAAATGTTTTTGAAAAAAAAAAAAAAGAAAAAAAAAAAAAGCCATTTCTTATACAAAACTTGCTAAAACTACTAGTTCTTCTATAAATGTGTTTGAAAAAACAGAAATTCTTTTCTGAAAATATTACTAATACCAGTAGCAGAAGTGTTATTTCTTAGGATATTCTGTCACTATATTTACTAAAATCTTTTTGAATGCTAATCACAAAGCAGGTTGAATAAGATTGAAGTAAATCCACTTAAAAATGGAAATAGTACTTGTTGGAAACAGCTTTCATTATCCATGAAGTTAAAGTATCCATGAAGTGTAAAGTTTCCAGGGTTTAGGGGTTTCTATCAAGTTAAAAATATCATAAAGCAAAAAAAAAAAATAAAATAAAAATATCTGATTTGTGTTGTGCAACTTAAAGACTAGATCAAAACAAGGAAGTGTATGACAGCAGAAGTTTTATTTCCATATATTTCCAGATGTACTCCAAATGTTCTCCTACTGGAACAGATGAAAAAAGGAGGAAAATACATAAAAAAATAAATAAAAAAAAAAAAATAGAAGAGAAAAATGACAGAACAGTAAATAATTTGAGATACTCATCCAGTAGTTTCAAGTCACAGTTATACACACTACCAGCACTTTTTCTATCAGAAGATAAAAAAGATTCAGAAGATACCAAGTATATCTGATCAAGGAGATGACAGCATTCCAAAAATTGGTCTTTATGGAAAGCTCTGACTGTATCTGAATAGAAAAAATGCTAGATCAGGTAAATCTTTAATGAAATAGTTACTCGGTGCTTAGTCAATTGATTCATGATGTGGTTGATTAAAAATTAGTCACATAGAAAGTTCATTTGAGAGTAAATCAAATGAGTTTGTTAAAAAATAATTGTCTTTGAATCATTAAATAATAGTGACTATGATATTCGTGGTCACTGTGTCTCATGACATACCAAGAATTAAGCATTTATTACTAATCTTCATCTTGGTGAGAAAGGGGAATAAAAATTTGATCATAAGTTAGAAACCTCAGAGACTCCAAAACTAAAAAGGAGACAAGAAAAGGAGGAACAGCATAGTAATATAGCTAGATAGTAGAGACTATTAACTAAAGTAAACGTCTTTGTGAGAGTTTTCCTGATGAAGTAAGCTAAAAAAGAAAATGACTACAATAATACACCATACAATTGTATAAAAGTAAAAAAAAAAAAAAAGCTTTGAAGAGTAAAGTGTATGATCAAGAGTATGAAGACAAAGGAAAAAGTGCAGAATAAAAATAGAAAATTTAAAAGCGCGCTAGTAAACCTTCAAAATTAGTATTGCAGAAGCATTTATGGGACATTTCAGGTAAAGCTCCAAATCATAACATGAATTAGGACTGTTACAGTGCTGGAGAATCCACTTTGACCCCAAATTAACTCCAAATTTCATTCATGGTTTCATTTTCATTAAGCCAGATAAATCGATGCTAAATGAAGCACTGGTATTTTATGGTACAGTAATTACTGCATAGGGGCACTTTCATGAAATTCTTTCCATGCCCTGTATGAATTTCCATTCCCAGCATGAATTCTCCTTAGCACCTTCTGTGATGTCTTCAACATCTTTAACATTCTTTGCATTATAATGTTTATACTAAATACTTTGAGAGATGTTTACCATTTGTCAAAGCTCACCTTGTTAAAAAGATCCTTTGTCATGATCACCTTTTCAGCAGTCCTCTTTCAGGTCTCATCAGAGTTTGCTGAAATATCTCTTTGTTCAGAAATATGTTCAGATATGCCTAGAAAGAGGGCATATTATTTTTTGCTTTAAAATTCTTCTAAATATTACTGATAAGAATTTGGATGTTATAGGAGGGTAGGGTTTGGAGATTCTGTTTGTATTTTGTCATTTCACTACTAGAATTTTCTTCTATAGCAATTATTTCTGTAAATTTTGTTAACTGCTATTTTATCGGAGAGTTTTGTTCACTTCTGGCAAATGCTGTGAAAAATCATTAGGGATGTAAGTAAAAGACTGCCCTTTGGACTTTAAAAAACATCTGCTGAAAGACTTTTCAATTCACAGGGAAGTATGCCATTTAATAGAGTGCTTTTTGCTGCTGTTGTGTTAAAAGATTAGACTTTATTATGTTGTGGATTTAAATGTGCTTTCATTTATACTTAAAAGGACAGGCTCAGCAGTTTACTTTTGAAATAGAATCTAGCCTACTTTATAGTAGGGGCAGGAAGGCGAAGGGAGTAGAAGTTAGTGAATATCTGGCAAGTGTCATCACTGTAGGGGTTCAACTAGTCCAAATTTTGAGTCTGATGCCTTGCGCATATACAGAACTTGAACAAAGAAAAGCATAAGTATTCTAATGGGCAAAAAGTCATTCTTTATGTGTATTAGTTAGTCTACTGATGGGGTATTGAATACCAGTTTGAAACAGATGGTCTGCTTTTTTATCTGATAATTGGTCCAGAAAGCTTTTCTAGGCCTGGATTACACCAGGCCTTTGATTTTGACTTCTCCTTTTAGAAAAAAAATTGGATAACTTGCAAGAGATCTCAACACATGTCAATTTCTCCAACACCTGAAATACAGTTGATTCTTGATCAAATATCTCAGAGAATCACTTCCAATATAATACTATACAGAGTGCAGCAATCTTGACTGTATGAAAGTAGATGAAAGAAGGTAGTCTATGTTAAATGCCTCTGGCATTTTCTGCCTTTTTTGGCTCTGGACTTCAACATTTTTGTAGTATTTACAAAAATTTGTCATAGAAAATTGTCTTAGCAAGGTTGGATTACTTTCATCTGTTCTCTTTTCTGGAACACATTTAGGCATTAGGCATTGAGCTACAAAAGGAGTAATCTAAAGAAAATTATGAAATGGAATTTTCTTCTGTGATCAGAAGACCTTACCCAACTTCTTCTTAGGGAAGTCTAACACATTCTATCAAGAATAAAGAGTATCCAGATCATTAGTCTGCCAGCTCTGGGGAAGCACAGTGGAAAGAAAATAAAATAAAATAAAATAAATAAATCTGTTTATCAGACAACCAGCCAGGGAATAAAAGGAAAGAATCCCAGTTAAGAGTTCCCAACTCTCTGATTCCTCTAAGCTTTTAATAGAACATCACTCTCTCAGAAGTTCCGTACTGTCAAAAAGCAAGAGTTATGAAAAGAAAAAGTGTACCAGCCCTCTGGAGATTCATGGTAGATAATTAAATGAGAAGCTCTCAGACTTCAAGAGGCGTTTTAAATAGTGAACATTTTGAAAACACAATAAATTCTTCTCACTTATTTGAACATGAGACATCTTCTATCAGCTTCTTGAAGAACCTGAATCCAATGAATCTTAAAATGATTTATTTTATTTTATTTTATTTTTTTCAGAAACTATTGTGAAAGACAATCTGGAAAAACTCCAGGACAGAGTTTACTTCAACAGTTCTGCTCAGAGTTTTTCTTTCAGATTGATATGGATTTGAGTTAATTTTCAGAGTCTAATTTATTTTTTTCTATTAAAATCATTTCCATAAAATTTCAATTTTAAAGATACTTGGCTAATACTGTTTTAAAATGGATATATTAATGGAGTATTAGAAGCTGAAAAAATATAATTTTTATTATATAATGAAGTACAGCATTAAATTCCAGTCAATTTTAGGCAGAACATGTTCAGTGCATAATTCTGTCTGATATTTTGAATTTAAATCCTTAATTATGATATTCATAACAGGTTTAATTGGTTCAGAATTCAGCTATATTCTTCCTTTCCTAATGCTTTTATCCTCTTTTAATGAATGGCATTCATATTTTAAAAAGTAGCCATTCAAAATGTCTGTCTCTCATCCACTCCAAAGGAAAGGAAAATGGCTTTCCAGGGAGTCTACCTTGAGGAGTTACAATTCCCTGTAGAACTGCTAATAAATACAAAAAAAAAAAAATATGTTAGTTCTCTTTTAATTCAAACCAGAAAGCTCACTAACAGCATCTCTGGAAAGATGCCAAAACATGAAGTTCCTCTATATTTCATCTTCTCTTTCTTTAGAATATAAATCCTCTGGTTCGTCAGTATAATCACAAGTGGTTTTTACTCTATAGATGTATATACGTGTATATATATATATGTATAACAAGCAACCCTCCTTTCTGTTAAACTAATGTGTAATTGGCATTTTGTAGTTTAAACATGAGGCATGAATGAATGAAGAATGAACAACTTAGCTGATGATGTCTTTAACAGATATACAAAAGAAGAGATTAGAGAGAAAATCCGTGGGTTTTGCTACTGCTATCTGAACTGTAGTTGAAAGAATGAAAATTCTCTCAAACACCCGGTAGCTCTGGCCAACTAAAGGCAATTAAAAATCAAGCAAACATAAGGTAATGTTTCCACTGCTCTGAGATGACCTCTATAGTTCAGTGCCAAATACTTCTCTTTAAGGAGAGTTCCTTATATTTCCCACAGTTGCTCCACTTACTATGCATTGTTTATTCGTATATTTTCCAGCTGACATATATCAGTTAATGCTGACATTTGCTTGTTGAAGAGGCTATACCTCTGTCTTTTTAACTTGCATGTGTTTCTAGCATGCAGTCCTTGGAGTATCTTCCCACCTCAGAGCTTTTAATGTCTCTGTTCCTGTACCACACTACTGAAGTAGGGAAGTACTCCCCCACACTGCTTTACAAAATCAGAACTGAAACACAGAAAAACAGGCATTTTCTCAGTATCAGAGGAAAGGCTGTGACATATCAACATGTGATCCATTTTTCTCAAGTCTCAGTATATTCTGCAAACTAAGAGATGCCCCAAATTCTCTGCAAAGTCTAGGAGTAAAGATTGAGATCTCAGCTACTTAACAGTGTGGAGCACTTCTGTGAGAAAAATGAATAATAAAACACCCTTTGGATCCACCAAGGGAAAAGCCTACAGATGCCTCAAGCTCTCCTTGTGATAACTCTTTTGTCAGACTCAGTGGCTATTATGATAGCAGCTGGAACCTATAGCTGCACTCCTTCCAGGAAGAGATTAATATGTTTTAATTAACAGCTTATAGCACAATCAGATAAACATTAGAAAAGAAAAGAAAACTGCCTTGGGTCCAAACAACATAGCCAAGTCTCACATTCCTCTGCTCTGCTGCCTCTCCTTGCAACAGACTGCAGGTTCAGAGCCTGCTCTGAGCACTGTTGTGTAACACAGTAGCTCCGCTGCTGCTCCCCTTTCTATTACATCTCCTTCTGTACACCTGTCTACCTCTTCCTCTATTCTCTTCACTTTAATTCAGTCACTAATTTCTCAGATATATTTAAAGAGGCATTGTACTGCATGTAGCTAAAACTAAGCTGTCTATTTCAAATTTTCAGCTTTAAGTCTGAATTAAAGTTCTTAGCAATACATTGCCTTGAAACACAGTTCTTGTTTTGGCCAACTGATTACAGTTTAGGTAATTTGAGTTAGACTTTTTAGAAAATCTCAGTCATTCAAGTGCAGCTGACTAAAGTCAGTCATTTCAAATCCCTACACAGTACCTGCAGTCGTTTTTTTTTTTTTTCTTTTTTTTTTTTCTTTTTTTTTCCCCCTAAGGGTTTTTTTTAGGCAATGTGACTGATTCTTTCGTGAGTTTCATTGTCATCCTGAGGTTATGCTGTTATGCTTCAGGAAAGGTGCATTGAGATTCACATAGAGTTATACTATCCCATTCATTTACAAATCAGCACTTCCAGTTTTGAGAGAAGATGATGATGATTTTCTATGGTCATATTCCAAATGTGGCCTTTTTTGCCATCCAAACAAGAACCTACATAAAAAGTTTTCTATAAATCTTCTTGTCATGAATCTTCATTGCAGAACTTCAGAGATGTTTCTCACTTCCCATCTGTATGTATCTTTTTTCAATTTTTAGTATTTTTATAATGATTTTCACCTACTGAAGCTCCACAAAAAAAAAAAAAAAAAAAAAAAAAAGACACACCACTCTTCCACTCTTCACTCTTGCAAGCTTTTCCTGTTGTCGTGAGTATCATTACCAATGAAGATACATTTTCTGTCTGACTCTGAAAGGCAAAATAAACAATGAGCAGAGCTGTAAAAGGCACTGCTAAAGATGTTCAAAAATCTCCATTGTTCCTTATTTCCATATTTTAGCTGTCCGTGGCACTATTTGTTTGCATATTGCATTTGTGAGTTAACTGTGTATATTTGGGCATAAATGTTAGTGCCACATACATTCTTGTTGGATAAACTTAAGTATAAATAATGAATAAATTTAAAATAGTAAAGAGCAGCATTTTATATGCTATGAAACTGAACAGATGAAATTTGACTTAAATATGTCTCTAAGGACAGTGTTTTGCATATCAATATACATTTTACTTCTAAATAACTCTAGTACAGTAACACCGTAGTTTTGTTTTACAAGTAAGCAATTCCCCAGTTTGAGCTACTAGTGATGCTGCTGCTCAGTTTGGTTCCTAGGCTCTCTAAAGTCTCTCAGCTACTTCCAATATCAATAGTACCTTTGGTTAGAATCTTTTTTTTTTTTTTTTTTTTTTTTTCCTGTACAGTTCTGCAGCTGTTTTGATTTCAGGATCACTTTTGGGTGAGTGCAGACATAAACAGCTTTGGTTTTCATGCTTCTATATTCAGCCAATAAGCCACTTAGAGATTCTTTGGTGCTTCCACTCTGCGACTAATGGGTGTTTTATTTGCTTCTCCTTGCTTTAAGGGTCAAACAAAAATTGATATTTGTCTGTGGTGAGTTGGCTGTCCAAACAGAAAAAGATATAAATATAAATATAAAAGCTTGTCAAACATAATTACAGAGTCTTCCAAGTTACTTAAATGACCAGCTTTGTTGAGAGCCTGGGTGTTGATCCTTGGACAGTTTTTGTTAAAAGAATAGCATTCTTTAATGCATAATCAATGACAATTACTTCATCCATGTTTACTTTCTCAAATTTTCAAAATAGGGGATAAAACTGAAAGTAAAATAATGAATTTTAAGGTAGCATCATTTACTTTAACTGTTTATTGTTAAAACAGTTCAGGCATTTATAGTCTAAATATAAAGTAATCTCCCAAACTTTTCTATTGTGTATAGAAACCAAAGTTACTAATAACCTGTTGCACTGGCCACTCTGAATATTTCACCCTAATTATGCATCTTCATAAAGTGCAAGTTGCTGTTTCGAATTTAATATTAAAAAAGTGTCACTGTTTTTACTTACGAGCTTGTTTTATTAATCAGTGTTATTATGTCCTGTGAAACAAAAAGCAATTTCTGTCTTTAGTCTTGTTGAAATGCAATTGTTCAAATCTATTGTTTATCATTTGAAATTTTTTGGTGATACAAAAAGGCACAAAAGTTCAGGGTTCTATACCACTTACTGTGATAGTTAAGTAAATTTTGAATTTTGTCTTGATGCACTCTTTTATAAAAATTCAAATCCTATTTCTGTCCTGAGAGATTTACCATTATAATAAGTTTAATTAACAGCCATATTGGTATTTTATTATCTGTATGTCTTAAGTTGATCAACAGCTATCTGCCCATATAAAGATGTTATTGTTAAATTCACTTAAGTATAGACAGAGTGTGCATAAGCAGACTTTTGTGATAGGTGTCTATTTCTAAAATATTTTTCTGTCAGAAGTTTCTTTGGGTGCAAATGACTTAATCATTTAAATCATTAAAACAAAAAACAAACAAAGAACAACAACAACAACAACAAAAAAAAAAAGTTAAAAAAAAACACTTCATGTATTTTTTTGAGACATAAAGCTGGTTATTTAGCTTGATTCAAAGTACTACACAGGAGTAAGATTTACCATAGAAATTCAGGAATCAATATTTTCATTTAGCAGGTGCAACCTCTAATCAAAATGCAAAAATATATGTTGTTGAAGAAAATGTAAAATGGAAACAAAATACAGTCTTCTCCGGATTTACAGAAAAATCAAGAGGAAAAAAAAAAAAAAAAAGATTCACATGTTGTTGACTAAAATACCTCTAAAGGGCTGACCTAAGAAAAGAGACATACAGTATACAGAGTTGTAAATAGACAATTCCACTGTTGCAGATATTTAACCCATAAAAATACTGTAACCACACTACAGGTTAAGAAAATTTGTCCAGATACATGAACACTAAAAACAAATATTTAATTTCTCTGTCTCAAGCATGATGGGAAAAATAATAATTAATGTAAATAATAATTAATGTAAGCTGGAAGTTATAATAAGTTAAATAATGTGGCTGCAATATCTGAAGCACAGCCACTGGCATCCTTTTTGGAGAATAAGTTTGTATGTTAGATAAAATAAAAACTAGTTCTGTTTTCTTCTTAGTTTGCTTATTTCTCTGCCATAATTACTACTTCCTAATGCTAGATCATTCCCTGCTAATTTACTGTGAACTATGTTTAGTCAGGGTGTTGTATATGTTGAACTTGACTGGTTCCAGTTCCATATCTGAATATAGCTTGGTATGTATTCCAACCAAATAAAATCCCAAAGTTTTCTTGTAGATATTCAGACCATTAAAGCTATGTTGATAAGACGAGATGCAAAATACGGTTATGAGAGATCTGGAGTACTGCATTCAGAGACTCCAAAGGAGTTAAAGATACATGAGCAGTATGTTGACCTGACACTATTTTTGAACAAGTTCCTCAACAGTAACATAAGTATTTTCCCATTATTTGAATGACAAATTATTTCAGACAAAATATTCAGATTCAAAATATTTCAGACTGATTCAGATGTTCAATATCAACTTTAATATGTGGCAACTACCCAGGCTTACTCCAAACAATTTAGGGATTTGTTTTCACTACCCAGAAGTAGTGAAACTAACATTTATTAACATTAGTGATTAGCATTTGCTTACAATCTCTGCGAAATCCAAGTACAGATAGTAATCTTTCAAGCTGCAGTCAACCATGAGTTCATTTTATGAGAAAAATAAAGTAGCTCACATTCACTAATATTTTTCAATTGCTTTGTTGTTATTGTTAGAAGCCTAATTTTACTACAATTTAAATTTGACATGGAAATGTATTTGTTTTGACAATGAATTACTTTCAACCAAGATAGCTTTAAAGAGGGTGGGGGTAAGTGAAAGCAGAATAATTCAGTACATTAGTGACTGCTCACCTGAGCTATGGAAGAATGAGATTTAAGGCTCTATGGGCTTTGAATTGTTCTCACACATCCTGTGCTGTATTATCTGTTCTTAAAAACTTTTTTTTTTTAAGTGTTCAGTTGTTCTTTTTTTTTTTTTCCTTTTTTTAAAAATGTTATTTTTTCTCCATTACACTTAGAAAACAAATACAAAGTGTCAAATTGCATTTTACATAATGGAAAAATTTATTTCTGGGAAGCTCTATTAAGTATTGTTTGAGGGATTTTTAAATTTATTTATTTTTATTTTTTATTTTTAGTGAAGTCTTAGAATAGGTAACTATAACCTTTAATGCTTCCCATCTCATTTAAATCTATCAAAGTAATCACAGTCAGACTCTGCTATTACTCGAATGGGAGGACAATATGCATTTCTTTACAGTATAACCTTTATCATGAGGGAGTCCAAAAAATGAGAGACATATAAACCCTCTCCCTGTAGGGGCTGACTCTTAGGGAATAATCTATCATCTATCTCTCTGTCTATTTTATATAATCCATTTAAAAATTCACGGTGAATAGTGAGTACTGGATGTTGATGACAGTTGTGTTAAACCAGCCAGGAATATTCATGTATATATTGAGAATAGTTCTATGTTTCATTTCTCTGCTATTTGGAACTAGTTCTATTAAACTGTTAGGAAACATGTACACTTATAAAGTTTTACTTGTGAAGTTAAATATGGAAAGCAAAAGGATTTTTCAGAAATCGTGTTTAGTAGAATATTGTTTATGCCCTTGTTCAAAGGTCCACACACTGAGATTAGTTATCGGCTTAGCATAGACAAGCCATGATATTTTCTTAACAAAGAACACATAAAGTAGAAATACAATATAATTGGATCATTGTATATCTGTTTTAATTAATTAAACTAATTAATTAATTGATCAACCAATTTAATTAAATTAATTAAGCAAATGTTTCCCTACATATGTTTGGGTCTGGAGAACAAGTCTTATGGGGAGCAGCTGAGGGAGCTGGGGTTGTTCAGTCTGGAGAAGTGGAGGCTCAGGGGTGACCTTATCGCTCTCTATAGATACCTTAAAGGAGGCTGTAGCTAGGTGGGGATTGGTCTGTTCTCCCATGTGCCTGGTGACAGGACAAGGAGGAATGGCCTAAAGTTGTGCCAGGGGAGGTTTAGGCTGGATATTAGGAAGAACTTCTTTACTGAAAGCGTTGTTAGGCATTATAATGGGCTGCCCAGGAAAGTGGTTGAGTCACCATCCCTGGAGGTCTTTAAAAGACGTTTAGATGTAGAATTTAGTGATATAGTTTAGTGGAGGACTTGTTAGTGTTAGGTCAGAGGTTGAACTAGGTGATCTTGGAGGTCTATTCCAACCTAGATGATTCTGTGATTCTGTGATTTGGGTGAACTCAGAAAGTCCTCCAGTGCAAATTATAAACGAGGCATGGTTTCATCCCCTTTTCATGGCTGAAGGCTCAACAATATTTTGAAAACAAACAAAAATAAAAGTTACATTTCATTCTTACACCAATTTAGGAAGTGGGTGCCAATTTAAATGCAATTAGAGAATTATTTCACAGCCCACATTTCTTCTGAAAACCCATATTCTTCTAGGACAGTCATTCAGTCAGTCATTCCCTACAGCTCAGTAGATGTACCTTAAAGGTTTTTATTTTAATGGAGAAGAGAAGATGAGACAAGTCTGCTACCACTTTCTGTAGAAAACATCTACAACAGGAAACAGACTGTAAAAGAAGATAAGGATATGGTCATATGAACTGAAACATTTAAAAGGTATCATGATGCAATAATCAGAGAACAGAATAGTTATAGAGTTATAGAGACATTGCAGTTGCAAGGGACCTCCTCCTCAAAGCACAAACACTGAATTTAGACCAGGTTGCTCCAGCTGGGTTTTGAAAACTTCCAAGGATTAATATTACTTGGTTGTGATCTTTTGCACCAAAAATAAAAACTCTTTTCAAACCATTTCTATAGGGTTGTTTTTTGCAGTGACTCTTGTAAAAAGGGGGTCAGACACATAGCTGTAATGAGAGAATTATAGCAGATAATGAGAAAGAAGATAAAGATCTACATTGTTTTCAGTTATATTTCTAATTATATCTACCAAGAACAGGAAGACCATATGACAAGGAGATGTTCTGAAAGTTAAGGCATGTAAGAAGTATTCCATACTGCACTGAAAATTGTATTCCACTATTGTAAAGCTTACCTGCTATAAAACTTCAGGGAGAAGTAGCATAGTAGGGGAATGATATTGTTAACAGCTTAACTATTTGAAGTTTTCTTGAGATATAGATGAAATATTCATATCTACCAGAGGGAGAAATACTATTAATACATATCTCATGAAAGGTAACTTCTGTGCATGCTGTGGTTGTCACCAAGGAAAGTGGAAAGATCTTAATAAACATAGCAGATAACATTTGTAATTGAAATTCTCTTTCTTTCCTTTCAGCAGTCCAAGGAATAAACTGCATTTTAAAAACATTTTGCAAAGTAGCTGCATTTTGGATAGCTACTTATTTTAAAATGTTTTTCCAGTTGTAAGTTTTCTCTATCTTACACAATTCCATGTGTCCTTCCAGAACAAATATTTGCCCACTTATTTTACCAAATGAGGAATTTTCATGCAACTAAATTATATATGATCTTCATTTGATTCTAATAACAATTGCAGCCCACAAAAAGCAAGGAAAAGCTCTGAAAGCTTAAGGGCCTCTTTGAATGCAAATATAGGTACAGAATATCACTATTTCATTACTTCATTCAGTGACTTTAGGAAGCATCACAAATATTGTGAAAAGTTACTGAGAATGTTGAGTAAAAAAGGTTAATATTGTTACTAATGAATGGTCTAATTTGACATTTTCCATTTCACCTATTCATTAAAGTGGTTGAACCACAAATACTTTGATTTTCTGTAAATAGACAGCTGTGTGGAGTCATGAGAGGCTTGCTGTAATGAACAAAGGTATTCAGACAACTAAGGAATTACAGATACACAGAACAGTTGAGGTTTGAAGGGACCTCTGAAGATAATCTAGTCCAACCCCCCTGTCAACCAAGGTTACCTAGAGCACATTGCACATTGTATCCAGGCAGGTTTTAAATATCTTCAGAAAAGGAGACTCCACAGCCTCTCTGGGCAACTGTTCCAGGGCTCTGTCACCCCCACGGTAAAGAAGCATTGCCTTATATTCAGTTGGAACATCCTGTATGTGTCCATTGCCTCTTGTCCTGTTGCCAGGCTCCACTGAGAAGAGTCTGGCCCCATTCTCTTGACACCCTCCCTTCAGATATTTATACACATTACTAAGATCACCTCTCAGTCTTCTCTTCTGCAAGATAAACAGGCCCAGCTCACTCAGCCTCTCCTTTTATGACAGGCACTCCAGTCCCTTAATCATCCTATTAGCCCTCTGCTGAACTCATTCCAGTTACTCCGTGTCCCTATTGTATTGGGAAGCCCAGACCTGGACACAAAACTCCAGATGTGGCCTCACCAGGGCTGAGGAGAGGTACAGAATCACCTCCCTTTACCTTCTGTCAACACTCTTCCTGACACATCCCAGGATACAATTATTGGTCATAAGGTTACAACGATGACTCAAGGTTAACCTGCTGTCCACCAAGACTCCCAGGACCTTCTCTACAGATCTGCCTCCTTGCAGGTCAGCGCCCAGCCTCTACTGGTGCATGAGGTTGCTCCTCCCTAGGTGAAGGATCCTGCACTTATCTTTGTTGAACATCATGAAGTTCCTCTCTGCCCAGCTCTCCAGCCTATCCAGGTCTCTAAATGGCAGCAGAGCCCTCTGGTGTATCAGCTACTCTCCCAGTTTTGTGTCATCAGCAAATTTGCTGAGGGTGCACTCTATTCCATCATCCAGATCATTAAGTAATGGACCCGGTACTGGCCCCTATGGGCCACTGCTAGCTACAGACCTCTAACTAGACAACAAATCCAACATACATACACTGCATGTATGTTTTAACTTTTACAATAAAACATTGAACTCGGCATACTTAAGAATAAAGGTAAGGATGAATGTGAATGGGGAACTGTGGCTATAAATTCTGATCCACAATAGGACTGAATGAAAATAATTTGATTCAGACATATAACATCAAAACAACTTATCTTTTTAAATTAAACCAAAATTGACTGCAAATTTACAATGTGAAAATATTTTAACCTAACTTTCTAACCCTCACAAACAGAATGACAACTTTGTGTTTCAGGTCTACGAAGAATGCACACTTACCACATGAATTCTGAAGACATCTTATCAAACAACTATGTCCGGTCAAACTTGCAATAACATTTTGAAAAGTATTTATACAACATATCACATGACTTTGTATTTCTCACTATCTTTCACTTCTTGGCAGTATTCTCGTGAGTGAACTAATGAAACATTAAGGTGGAGAGATAAAAACAAAACAAAACAAACAAACAAAAAAACAGTTATGTACATTTGTGTATATGTCAAAGTTGAATGCAAATCAACTCCATTCATATTTAAAATTCATAGTTCAATATATTGATTATGCAGGTAAGAAGGCATCCATGCATACATGTAATTTCATATGATTTTTGAAACAAGTCTAAGCAACAGAAATATTTTCTATTTTTACTAAAACCAAACAGAAGAGCAAAGTATTACTGTTAAAATTAGTTTCTAGCAGCCAATGCATCAAGAAGTTCTCTTGTATGATGTTAGAGTCAAACTTCTGTGTAAAAATGTACTTATATAATTAACTGTTGATTTAAAGTAAATAGGACCATTTTTCAACATTTTATTTCTATGCATTTGAAAATTCAAAAATGTATTTATGAGCATTATCACCTGTTTAACACAAAAAATAAATTATACATTTCCTGGAAATTGCAGACTAATTCCACATCTTTTGGTTTAGCTAATCTTTCTTGGCTTTCTTGAGATATTTGAGATATCACCCAGTAAAATGAAAAATGACATAATAACAAACATCATAAAAATGTTAACGTCATAATTAATCACTCTTGCAACAGTAATTTCTAAGAGCCAACCAAAAATGATTTCTATTGTGGTAGACACTGTACAAATACAGTGCTGATGGGATAAGATAACAACTTGGAGAGAGACAAGTTATGAAGTAGCAATCGCAGTAACAATGCCAAAAGCAAAGCTGAACTGAGGAAACACTTGTGTTTTATGGCATGGACATACAGTGGACATATCAGCCTCTGTTTGGAAAGGCGTCCCATATATAGATTATGGCACTAATGACCATGCATAAGGTCAGATCACTGGTTCCTAGTGGATATCAAATTCCTCAGAGGAGCTGCAAATGACAACATCACCCCATGCACATCCTCAGTGTCCTGAAAAACACTGATGGAACTTCTGTTCCATTGATGGAACAGAAGAGAAAAGCATGGCCGTGCAGAAGCTAAGCACAGGAAAGTCCAGTCATGACTGCAGAAAGTTCTTTGTGGCTAATGCTACCTGTCTTGGCTCTTTATGTGATTGCTAAGGCAGAAGTGTCTCTAAAGGTTTTCCTCATTTGCCTGGGGAAGACAGGGATAAACTGTCACAGAACCTCTGTCTGTAGTTTGGTGTTTGCTCTTTGGGCATTTCCGTGATACAATTATTGTGGAAGAGTTTATTGATGATTTTTAAAATAAGAGTTTACATATGGGTGTCTTTTCAGCTTTGTCTCCTTTTCCAACAAGATGACATTAGATGCCATACAAGGTTTTAAATGTCTATGCTGTATCAGATGTAGACCCTTGCAAAAATATCACACAATTATTACAGGATATCACGTAAGGATTTTAAATCCTTGCCTGGATTATAATCCTGGTGTAAAAAAATGTGTCATGCCATTGCTTTCAGTGGAACTTTACAAAATGTATCAACTAAGAATTTAGTGTTAACAATTATTTCTATAAAGAAAAATATAAGGATAAGGATAGCACCTCTCTTTCTGCATTCTCAGTTGTTCTAGTAATTTTTTGCCTCTTTATTTCCTCCCATTCATCTCATTTTTTTTCTCCTTTTTTTTTTCTTCTTCCTAGTCTGTTATTTTTATAGATCAGATTTTGTGACAACATAGCAAGCACTGGTTAGGGAATTCAGTTCCGATGGATACTGTCTGCTAGGTACCCAGTACATTTACTGAAACCTAAACCCAAATATAATTCTTCGTTAGGATTAAATTTAACATTGCACTTTTTCAGACAGATATCTTATACTCAGTGTCTATTTCAGTTCCATTGACCCCACTGGACTTTGCTTGAAGTTAATCATATATGCTTACATATATGTTTTAATGGATATTAAATTAATAATGCTAAATTACAGTATTATAACTCAAAGAACTGTAGAAGATTTCTGCTTATACAGTAGGTATTACCTGATGAGGACACTAGGATTCCCTCATTTAATGCTGTTAACTGAAGTTCAGTAGGTTGATTCTGTCACAGAAGAGAAATGGTTAAGTTAACTTTAATCTGTCCACCTGAAATCTTAACAGGTTAAGACCTGAATCTAGAATGCAATGTAAAATTATTGAATGTTCTGGGTAACTGTTTTCAGCGCCAGTTTATTTTCCCACTTTACTTATCACATAGTGAATGTACTATCACATTTTGCACTATGTATATCTTGCTAAAGGGTGAAAACAAATGGACATGCAGGAATAACGTATGGCATGCACATGGAGAGAGCATAAACATTAGTAAACAGGTTCTGCAACAACTGCAGTATAGGTCATTAAGAAATGAGAACTTTGCAGGGAATTCATGCTAAATTATAACATGGTGTCTCTAATTTTTAGCCTTAGAAACCAGTGATCTGTGAGTCAGGTTTAATTATTAACACATTTGGGTGGCAAAGGGGAAAATACAGAGGAATAAGAAATTAAACAAAACAAGTGACTGTTTGTGTGGGTGGTGAGAAATAGTAACATTTTTGTTATGAAGGTAGAAACAGTCGTCATAGATACAGAGAGAGCTGGTTCCAGAGACAGCTAAAACGTCCGTGGAAAGTCAGCCAATATGTCAATATTGCTAAATGTGAAAAGGAAAAGATAAATGTGTGGGGAAAAAATATACGGCACAGTTCACAGTCTACAGCTCTTCAGTTTTACTTTCAAGGGTAAATATAGCAGAGTTTTCTGTCTTTGACTCCCAGTAATCTGATTTTTTTCTTAGGGCTGTGTACTGTATGAACATTCACCATTAGCTGAAGTTCTTGGTTCCTAAGCTAACACAAGAGCAATAAGTATTTCAGCTGAAATAACAGTGAGCTTTTAAAGCTCATCAGAAAAATCCTTTCAAATCAATAAGCTTCCACAGAATCACGGAATGATTGAGATTGGAAGGGACCTCTGGAGATCATCTAGTCCAACTTTCCTGCTCAAGCAGGGTCCCCTAGAGCATGTTGCACAGGATTGTGCCTAAATGGCTTTTGAATATCTCCAGGGATAGAGAATCCACAACCTCTATGGGCAACTGTTCCAGTGCTCTGTCAACCTCACAGTGAAGAATCTTTTTCCATATGATCAGACAGAACTTCCAGTATTGCAGTTTGTGTCCATTGCCTGTCATATTGCTGGGCACCACCTACAAGAGTCTGGCCCCATCCTCTTGACACCATCCCTTCAGATACTTTTATATACATCAGTGAGATCCGCTCTCAGTCTTCTCTTCTCCAGACTAAACAGGCTTTCAGCCTTTGCTCATATGAAAGATGTTCCCGTCCCTAAATAATTTAAATAGCCTTCTCTGGACTTGCTCCACGAGCTCCATGTCTCTGAGGTACTGGGGAGCCTAGGACTGGACATAGCTGGCTTTAGAAAAACTTGTAAAATCTCTGCCAGGAAATATGATAAGGTGATGCTGATTTTGTTGTTGTTGTTGTTTGTTTGTTTGTTTTTAATTCATCAAATCTTTGGGAAAATCCTGCCCCATTTTTTCTGACTCTTGTGCTTGCAAAAGCCATCAAACCTTGTCAGACAGTAGACCACAAAGCAACAGGGGTTTAATGATACGACTATTATTATTAGTAGTAGTAAGGAAATTACAAGAAGATAGTAAGCAGATACCATTTATGGGAAATATATATATATATATATTATGCCAGGGAAAGCATTGTAGGATGCTTACCTGATCTTACTTAGGATAGCAACACAAGGCAGAAAATCTCATACTACTGGGAAATCTCTAAATATGCCAGAACTACTGACAAGTGTAAAGCTATTCTTGGAGTTCAACAAAGCTACAAACAAGCTAAAAAATATATTTCAACAGTATGTCTGACAACCAAATCAAAATATTAAAGACATGACTTCACTTGTAAAGTCTCAGCTTTGGACAGAAATTGTATTAGGCTGATATTTGAATTCTACCACCTGTTTGGATTACTTGCCAGTTATATTGGCACAATTTTCATCATGTCATTCAAAAGGAAGCTGATCTAAACAAAAAATACCCATATAAGTAAAATGGGTATAGGAACCCATTATATGGGTAGTTCCAAATAGGAACTTCTTAGTGGTATGTGCAATTGCTCTTTTTTTTTTTTTTTTTTTTTTTTTTTTTTTTTTTTTTTTTTTTTTTCAAAATTAACTGGGAAGAAAGATAACATGAGTTAGCATTTATGCTGATGATCTTAAAGCAGCCATGTAAATGGAGTTAGATATGTTTCCCCCTTACTGGTGTCTGAAATTACCATTAAGAACAAAAAGGACCCCTTATTTCAAAAGTGGAGCTAAAAACTTTGTTATTTTTAAAAGGCCAGTACTGTTGTTATTCTTTCAGTACTGTATTTAGAATTTATTAATATTTTGAATTTTGTTCTTCTGGGTAGAAAATGCTGATCACAGCTAAAAATATCATCATAAGACGCTTCTTTGAGTAAAACAGCACACCTTTTTCTCTGGAGGCATCTAAATTGCTTGTGCAGCTCTGCCACTTGAAGATAATATATAAAAATCTTATTTTGTATTATTCATTATTTTTCTTTCTGCAACACATTTTTTTTCCCTTGTTTTGCCTTAGAATTTTAAACCCTGATTTAAAGTCTTCAGTATTACAAAAGCTACTGCATAAGACCCTTGTCCATCCAGATATTGTCTTCCTTAGCATTTATCCTGCAACAAGAATGATTTATCTACAAGATCATTAAAACAATTAGACACCTAATCTTTACATACTACTTTCACAACTGCTCACAAAGTGTTATTTATATCACGATAGGTTCTTTTTTTCTTGTTAGGTGACTATGACTGAAAGGGTTAGAACAAGTCTTTTCCATATTATGTGAGAAGGTTTTACCTCTCCATATACAAGCTCCTTCTTGATAACCTACCATTTAGAAAAACTATATATGTCATAGTTATTTCCAACTCAAACATTGTTTACATAGAGCTGGTTTTTGTTTGCTTGGTTCGTTGTTTTTTGTTTGTTTTTTAATAAATATTTGTGTGTGGAGTTGCAATATCCTTTGTGATATATTGGAACCCATCTTGAAAAAATATATCTACGCTGATAACAGTCTTGGTATCTTCCAGTTGTGAAACTAAATGAACCTTTGTCTTTTTTTTCCACTTCCTAACATTTAATATAAAATGATAAAATTAACCATAATGCCAACTCTTACAGCAGTCTCTTAATGACATCTCTGTCCCAGGCAGGCTATACTTTATATACCCAGTTTCAGGTTTCATCTTTTTCTTTTCAGTATGAAGAGAGTGAAGGAAGTGAACTAATCATACAAAAGGTCATGAAATTTCTGGATAGCTGCAGATCCTCTCTTTTCCTTTCCTTGCTGTGATCTCTTTATTGCTATGCCAAGTTCACTAGGTTTGGAATAGTTTGAGTATCCAAAGGCATATGGGAAGGAGCTGCAGACTTGCAATGCTGAACAGATATTCTCACCCCATCTGTCATAGCAATGACTTGTACATTCAGGCTATAGATCATTTTGAGGAGGAATTCTGAACAGTGCAATTTATACCTGAGTCAAGAATTTAGATGACTAACATATTTTCTGAGGCAAAGATTCAGGACTTTCATGTAGTTAAGTAGATATTCCCTTATATTTATTTTATCAATAAACTATTGCACTCTAGGCTTTTTAAGGCTTAATTTCTGCAGGTTTATATATAGTGGCCTTTCAGTTTCCACAACAAAATAAGGTATTAAGATAGAAATCCCTGCTGATCAAAACAAATGTACAGACCAGCCTCTGGCTTCCTTCCAGTGGGAGTTAGAGGATCACATTTGCAATCTGCACTTGAGACCTTCTATAAAACTTGCCATTTATTAGTTTGAATGTGCAGCAAGAATATCCCATAGGATAACTTAAAAAAAGATCCACTTCATTGCCTCCTAATACACCTTCAGCAGACAAAAGCATGAGCACACTTTGAAGAACAGCTCTGGAATAAAGAGGAGATGTGAGCTAGCTATCCCAGCCACACAGCAGCTACTTGGGATGTTTTGCCTTCTTTCTGCAGCATTTTGTTCCAAAATGAGCACCATGGAAATGTCATCATGGCAATATGTTCTTACTGAAACTTGGGAGCAGACAAAGTTGCCACAAGATTAATTCACACAAAGACTCTGAAAAGGTTGGAGAACCAGTGCGCACTGGCCCTTTCTCCCTCTTCATTCACCCTCAGGCAGGTACAGTCTCAGGTCAGGTGAGATTAGTGAATGAATGGTCAGTAACAAGAAAGAAGTGACATTTAAGGATGCCCCTCTTCCCAGGTCTGTCTCCTGCTCCTCCATCGAATTAATACACTGTTTGCACAAGCCCTGGGATGAATTACAAGTCTTACAAGGAGCAGCTGAGGGAGCTGGGATTGTTCAGTTTGGAGAAGAGGAGGCTCAGGTGCAACCTTCTTGCACTCTACAGGTACCTGAAAGGAGGCTGTAGCAAGGTGGGGGTTGGTCTATTCTCCCATGTGCTTGGTGACAGGATGAGGGGGAATGGGCTGAAGTTGCACCATGGGAGGTTTAGGTTGGATATTAGGAAGAACTTCTTTACTGAAAGGGTTGTTAGGCATTGGAATAGGCTGCCCAGGAAGTGGTTGAGTTACCATCCCTGGAGGTCTTTAAAGGACGTTTAGATGTAGAGCTTAGTGATATACTTTAGTGGAGGACTTGTTAGTGTTAGGTCAGAGGTTGGACTCGGTGATCTTGGAGGTCTATTCCAACCTAGATAATTCTGTGATTCCGTGTTTTGCATTTATACTGCTAAGCCAAGATTCTCCAGTTCTTTTGGATCGATTCTGTCTGGTAGGGGAGAGTTGGTTTTCTAATTTCGTTGTTAGATGTATGCAACAAGTCTGTGGGTGTTCTACATTTCAATATTTTCTTTTTAGTGTCAAATATTACTTCCAATGTTTTCCTATGGAATTATGGTCCTTCAGCCAGGAGATTTCAAACATAAGCTATTTTTTTTCTTTCTTTCTTTCTTGCCATTTTGTTAAGTGTTCTGGGATGGAATCCAAATGCCTTGAAGTTTTCTTAATCCTCACACTAATTTCTCACTGACCACTACTGACCTGATAATGATAATCTGATATATTTATTGATTTTTTAAAAATCAATAAATAATTATTAATAATTATATTATTTATTGATATTTATTGATATTTATTATTATTTATTGATAAATATTTATTGATTTATTTACCCCTCCTTGAAGTTTAATATAAATCTTTCTGGCTTGTGTTCCCACACACTAATGTGAGGCATAGATCCTGTCTACATTTTAACATTACCTTTTTTTTTTTCTGTCAATGAAATTACTTTTTTTTTTTTTTTTGGCTTCAAGATTTCACCATGTTCTCCAATGACCTCTTGTGTCTTATGTTTTTGAACATTGTCTTATTTACGTCACCTTTCTTTAACCCTTTTCTGTTTCAAGACTTCTCTAACTGTCTCTTAGTATAAATACTCTTATCTTTCCAGTCCTTCTTGCTTTGGAAAATTTCCTGTTTATTGTATTGTATTACTACTGTTATGGGGTGTCTGTAATGTAGGAATGAGGCCAAAAGAATTTCTGTTGTTGAGAAGAGATGACCACCAAAAAGCAGAAAGATCTGGGTGATCCAGTAAAATTTATTGTAGACAAAGGACAGCAGAGTTTTTCTGTGGGTCTCTGTTTCTTTTGAAGTATCATCAAAGAATATATCTGCTGAATATTTCTGAAGTTCCAGCAGCGCATTTACTCAGTGTCTGGAGTTCTAAAGTAGGATGGGGAAAAATAAATGACTGGATCTATTTATTGACTTACTTAATGATAGTCAGGTTTGGGAATAATTCTTTACATATGAAGTTGTCTAGCATTTTCCATTACAGGACCTTGATATTAAACACTTTTATGAGTGAGCTACAACTAGGCCCTTCAAAATAAATTTATGTCTAAAGCTATTTATTATTTTACAGTTACAGCACTTCAGTATTTCATATTTCTAGATCAATGGAATTAGAATTAATTAATTAAATAAATGAAAAAAAATCTTAATAGTCATTGCACTAATAAGTTCTAATAATTCTTCCTTGCAATGTCAATGTGAGGCATAACATGGAAAGAAAGAGGGAAGAGATGCCATAGGGAAACCTTTTGGTTTGTTACTCATCCCTAGTGCAAATCAATTTAACTTTGTTTATTTGGGTGGTGATTTCAGATTAGGGTATAACAGAAAACTCCCGGCAAGAGTGCCAGCAAGTACCAGCATGCAGCCATCCACCCTATAGCTGGTGCAGGCTCTGCTGCTGCAGAATAGGTATCTGAGCCCTGGGACCCATGGGCCCTTGCTCTGGTCATGCCTCTCGTGGCTTAGGCAGCTGGCACCCATACAAGACAGAGATCAGAACTATCTTTTGTAAACATAAACCATGTGGAAGAGAGAAAGGAAGCCATCATTTGTTACTGTGGAAAGGAGAGGGCAGACCACAGAAGCACATATACTTAGAATTATAGAATCATAGAATCATACTTGAGGCTGCTGGGGTGCTACCTCCTGTGTTTTTGTTGCTTTGAGTGGCATAGGTCTGTTCTGAGAGGCTGACAGTTTCTGGCTCATGCATATATCAACATCACTCTGTAATGGTGTTTTTTTTTTTGTTTTGTTTTGTTTTCATTCTTTTGTTTGTTTGTTTGTTTGTTTTCAGTGTTTCTTTTAGACAAGATGGAAGTATTTATACCTATATATTAACAGAAGACTTACCTGGGAGCCAGAAGAGCATTAGCCTTCTGCTATCAGCTCATGCAGAGGGCACTGCTCATCAAACATTATTAACTGTGGCTACCAACCTGTGTAATGCCCACTACTCACACTATAAGCACAGCTGTGAAAATACCTCCACACATGTATACATACACTGGAACAAAAGCTTATTAAAGTTTCAAATGCAGCACCCAAGGCTGAGAAAGTTCCAGAATTGAAGCAGCTTCTGTGACCTTTATTTAGCCACCTGTGTCATTGAATTATGCTACAGTCTTTAATTATGTGATCAAAATGAGCATCTTCTTATTAGTGCACACCATAGGTTTCTCTCACTGGTAGTGAATAATGTGGTTGCCTTCAATGCTCTGGACTCTGTGGCAGAAAATTCTCATCTCTAATATGGGACTAATAACTATTACCTTCCCCAGCTAGGGTCTTAGGAAGGTAAACCATGCTTAAGAGGTACTCAGAAGCTGCAGTAGGTCAGCTAGCCTAAGAAAATATGACAAACAACTGAATATGGATGATACTCACTAAGTAAAGCACAAGACTGCACTGGGTGATGAAGGTAAAAAGAAATACTGAACAGCAGCATCCAGTGAACCTCATCTGCCATGATACATAATTAACAGTTAACAATTGGATGATGATATAACTTAACATGGGTAACATCTCATTCTCACTTTTCCCAGTTTTTCAGTATTTTACTTGAACTTCCTCTGGATGCACGGAAGCATCTTTTTTATTATTATTATTTTTTACATGAAAATATAATACTTGAACAGGAAGTTATTTTGATTTATCCAGGCAATCAGGCCAGTAGTATATTCTAATTTAATTTAAGCATGAAATATAAGCATGAACTTTAATTTGCATAGTTACTCATCCTCTCCACTCCTCCCCCCACTCCTCTTCCCACCCCCCCAGTGATCACAAAGTTATCCTGTTGATCAGCAATTGAAAAATGACAGTATTTTCCTTCCGAGTGTTTCAGTGCTTGCTTCTATGTATCAGGAGGACTATTCACTTGATCTGGCACTCTGAAATGGTATTAGAGGGGAGAAGAAACCTGTTCAATTTTTATTATACCTTATAGAATTCAGAATAATTTAATCCAGTCTCTTCAAGAAAATACTGCTTTTCCAAGAAAAGTTATCAGTTTGTCATGCTGTTGTCTCCTGTCATAAAACTGTCATCACAGTTTCACTGATGTGGCAGTGCTGGGGGCATTGGTGAAGCTTCTTGGCTCCGTAGTGCTCAGATTTTGCATGGCAGGCTGAGCTGCTGCAATGAAAGTCACATGGCTCTTTTAGCTACAGTGTGGGAGCTACCATGCCTTTCATTACTAATGTAATCAAATACAATCTTCGGATCTAGATATATTCTCACTCCATTTGTATCAGTTGTGTATTCCATCACTGTTGATCTTTCTTGCCTCCTTATAGTTTGTTGAGTTACCCTTTCATCAACAACTTGCCTTTTTTTCTTTTTTTTTCTTTCATTTTTTTTCTTTTTTTTTATTTTTAAAGATGTAAATCTAAATAATTTTTGGAAGATTTAATTAATTTAAAGGTTTAAAAAATCTTCTGTGATTCTAATTTGCTGAGTTAGGACTTCTATAAAAAGAATATGTAGCCTAACCTTAGCTTCTATTAATATCTACACTGAACAACAATTGCTTTCAGGTGATACATCCAAAACAGAACTGTACCTATATTTAAATGTGATTTTCAGCATTATCCACAATAAGTCTATAATAACGGACTTAAAAGAACTCTAGAACCTTATTCTCCAGAGGTGGTTTTTTGTTTGTTTTGCTTTGTTTTTCCTATATCTTTTCCAACAATGATCCCCAGACTTCATGTCTTTCATTTATCACCTTTTTTCTTTTTTTTTTTTTTTAGAAAATAATCAATTGATATTGTAAATATGCCTTGTCAATACTATTCTGGCTACTTTCTTTCACCTTGTAGACAAGACTGTGTGCAATTTCTTTTGTTTGTTTCATTACCGGCAATAGACAATATGTCCATGATTCCTCTTCAGAATGTGAAAGGAATTTTTCACATTCAGAAATTGTTCTTCAGAATCTGAGAAGGACAGAGAGCTTTTTTTCATTGTTTATTTGTTTGTTTTTTAAGAAATAAGATTTTACTAGGGTATACTAGTGTGATTAAATGTTCGCATTCTTAATAGCTGCCACTTCTACCTTTATATCTAGATCCAATTTTATTCAATTGTAGTTGTTAGTTCCAATGCAGTTAGTTCCAGTGCACCAGGATTTGTGACACTGTCACGTGCAATAAGAAAAAAACTATTTTAAAAATATTTATTTTTAAAAGTTAGAATAAAATTGCAATAAAAACTCAAAAAATGTTACATTTCTGGAAACATGGCATGTCATGACCCTAGAACAAACTAACACAATTTGGAACATCTCAGCTATGTGTTGCCTTATAGTAATCTGCTTGAATTCTGAATTTCTTTCTTCTGTGTTCTGAAATGTGTCAAACGAGTTGAGGATTTCTTTTTTTTTTTTTTTTTTTTTTTTCTGTCCAGGCATCTGAGCTCCACCACAACCACTCTCTCACTCCCCATCCTCAAAGGAAAAGGGGGAGAAAATACAATGGAAGGGGGTCAAGGGTTGTGATAAGGACAGGGAGATCACTCAACAATCATTGTCATGGGCAAAACAGGCTCAGCATAAGGAGATTAAAATAAGATATAGCCTATCACTAGCAGACTAGAGCAGCAAGAAACAAAGAAGACAAATTAAAAACACCTTCTCTCTATTCGCCCTCTTCCACCTCTTCCCCCCCGGGCCCGGGGCCCCGCGGGGCGCCCCCCCCCAGGCGGGGCAGGGGAACGGGGAGGGGGGCTGTGGTCAGCCTCTAATGCTTCGTCTCCACCGCTCCTTCCAAACTGACCCTGCAGGGGCTGCCCACAGGCAGCAGCTCTTCAAGAACTGCTCCCACAAGGCTCTGTTCTACAGGGTCCGTCCCCCAGGAGCAAACTGCTCCAGCACAGGTCCCCCATGGGCGGCAGCTCCCCCCAGACCCCTGCTCCTGCGTGGGCTCCTCTTCACGGGCTGCAGCTCTGGCCCGGGGCCTGCTCCTGCAGGGGCTCTCCATGGGACACATCCACCTGCTCCACCGGGGGCTCCTCTACGGGCTGCAGCATGGAGATCTACTCCATGTGGAACCCATGGGCTGCAGGGGGATAGCCTGTTCCACCGGGGGCCTTTCCACAGGCCTCAGGAGTACTTCTGCTCCATGCCTGGAGCACCTGACCTTGGGGTCTGCCAGGCTGTTCTCACTTATTTCTCCTAGCTGCTAGTCCACAGCAGTTTCTTCCCTGTCTTAAACCTGTTCTCACAGTGGCACAAGCAACGTCTCTCATCAGCTTGGCCCTGGCCAGCTGTGGATCCCTTTTGGAAGAAGCTAAAACTGGCCCTTATCTAACATGGGGCAGCCTCTGGACTCTTCTCACAGAGGCCACCCTTGCAGCCACCTGCTACCAAAACCTTGCCACATAAACTCAGTATATGTATGTAGAGCACAGTATCACAACTATACTCCTATTCTACCACACCGGATTTTATTTTAAGATGGACTTATTCTCCTTTATTTTATGTTTTTACTCATTTCAGAATCTTAGAATCATCATAGGATGGCTTGGGTTGGAAGGAACTTTATCTCGTTCCAACCCACCTGCCATGGGAAGGGATGCCACCCTCTAGATCAGGTTGTTCAAAGCTCCATACAACCTGCCTTTGAACACTTCCAGGGATGGGGCATCCACAGCTTCTCTGGGCAACCTGTTCCAGTGCCTCACCACCCTCTGAGTGAAAAAAATATTCTTTATATCTAATCTAAATCTACTCTCTTCTGATTTAGAATCATTAGCCCTTGTCCTACCACTATCTGTTCATGTAAAAGGCTGCTCTCCATCTTTTTTTATGTCACTTTTAAGTAGTCAAAGGCCACAATGAGTTCCCCAGAGCCTTCTCTTCTCCAGTCTAAACATCACCAGCTCTCTCAGTCTTTCGTCATAGGAGAGGTGCTCCATGATTATACTCATGGCTCTCCTCTGGACTTGCTTGCATCATTCTTCTGATGGGGGCCCCAGACCTGGATGCAGTACTCCAGCTGGGGCCTCATAAGGGCAGAGTAGAGGGAGACAATCACCTCCCTCAGCCTGCTGGCCATGCTTCTGTTGATGCAGCCCAAGATATGGTTGGCTTCTGGGCTGCAAGTGTGCACTGCTGGCTCATATCAAGCTTTTTATCCACCAGAACCCCCAACTGCTTCTCTATAGGACCACTCTCAATGAATATTTTACCTAGTCTGTTCTCATGTCTGGGATTGCCCTGACCTACGTGCAGCACCTTGCACATGGACTTGCTGAACCTCATTAGGTTCACATGGGATGAATTTTCTAGCTTGTCCAGATCCCTTTGAATGGCATCCCTTTGTTCTGTTGTATCAACTGAACCACTCAGCTTGGTGTAATCTGATAATGTGCTGAGGGTGCACTTGATCCCACTGTTTATGTCATTGATAAAGATTTTAAACAGCACTGGTCCCCAGACAGTCCCCTCAGGAAGACCACTTGTAACTGACCCCTACTTGGACATAGAGCCATTGACCACTACTCCCTGGCTGCAGCCATCCAGACAATTCCTTATCCACCTCCAACTCTCTCCAATTTAGAGATAAGGAAGTCATGTAGGACTGTGTCAAAGGCCTTACAGAAACTGAGGTAAGTGACATTGGTCAGTCTTCCCTTGTCAACTGATGCAATCAATTCATCATAGAAGTCCATCATATCAATCCATCATAACGGCTTTGTTCATCAGTATCTTACTTGTAGATACTGCTTTATTTCTCTTTGACTACCAGCATAATCTCTTTCTTTGTAAAATTGATGTAAAAATAGTTGTGGCAAAATGCATCTTCAGTCAGTGAAAATAAGTAAGTAAATAAATAATAATAATAATGCACTAAGACATAGTCTGTTAGCATTTCAGCACTAGCACCTCTTTCTACAAAAGAAATGGCACTTTCAGGGTTATACAGGCTACCCATGTAAGACGTTTATTTGGCACTTCTGCATACTGAAACTGTCCAGCTAGCTGATAAGTGGGCACCTTGCCACTGTAGCAGATGGCCATAGCTGTAGAGAGCCAAAAGACAATGTATGTTCATCAAGTGTGGATGTCGGTGGCAGGCTTCCCAGTCAGTGATGTCTTAACGATTAAATGTCCTGAGTTTTTTGCATCTGTAGTTACAGAGATGCCAGCCTTGCTCCTGGATCATATTTGAAAATCTCTCTTGTTTTAGTTTTAAATTATAAATAACCTTTTGAGAATGTCTGATCTAGAAAGTACTTGAGACAAGAAGGTTAACAGCAAAGGAAATAGTAAAGATAACCTTTTCCAGTCCAACATTGGCACATGATCTCACATAAAACTGAGATGCAAACTGGAGTTACAGAGGAAGGAGAGAGAAAGCATTGCTTAGGGTATTTGAGATATGCAGTGGAAAGAGGTAACATGTACCTTCAGGGAAAGAAAACCAGCTACAATCACAGAAATATTGTTACTATTATTTTACCAGGAAAAAAGGACTTGGAGTCTACATCATGGATGAAAGAGACTTGAAGCCATGAATAAGGAATATTGTGCTAATCTTTGTATCTACATTTAGAGAAACAGAATTTGGCCAACCTATATATATTAACAGGGCTACGTCACAGAATTACATGATTGCCAGTTTATTCTCAGAACTGGAAGAACCTATTACATTCAATATTTTTATTGTGTTTTGTTTTTGTTTGTCTGTTCTGTGCAAGTTGAAGGCGAGGGGAAGTCTCCCTAAGGCTAAAAAAAAAATGGAGTGTAATGCGTTCTGGTACATTTAGGTAAAGTCAAATATTGATTGACTGAAGAATAAAATATTTTTACAATACTGCTTCTTTTATATATATATAATCTGGTTTCATTGTGGAGTAAATGTTTTTAGACACTGTGAAGAAAGACAGTGAAGACCATTTTACATTTTATGCACTATGAGTGATGTTTGAGTATTTACTTTTATTTTATTGTTATACCTTCCAATTGCATTTTTGTTTCATTGAATACAATCAAGATCTAAAAATAATTATTAAAAAAAAAAAAAAGCTATATTGAATTAAAACACACTCATCTTGGTAAAACAGGCAACTTAGTCAATCAGGTGTATCAGAAGGAAACAAGTAAAGTGTCATCCTTGTCTTCCTCTCCTCCCTTCCCTGTTTCTCATTAGTATGGCTCAGTGAGACTGTCACAGTCATGTGGCACAGTGACAACCACAGCAGATATGCACACCATACATGAAGAAGTTGCATCTAACCCTGTTTTCACAATACAGTTTCAAAAAGCTAGCTTTGGTGTCTCCAGAATCTGGCTCCATCCACTCCAGATGTCTTAGCCTCCAAAACAGGGAACAAAATTCAGTCTCCCTAGGATGGTTGGTTCTCAACAGCTCTGCTAGCTAGGGTCCCTTTAAAACTGAACAGTTTGCAGAGCCAAAGGCTGTAGTTTTTTTCCGCCAAAGAATGGGAAGCGACCTTTGCAACTGAGTAATGCTTTTGCAACAGAAAACAACCTCCCAAAACAGAGCTGTCAGCCAGTGACTTTGAAGTCTGTGTGCTCCTTTCCCCAGCCATGAAACATACACTCTCCTAGGATCTCAGCCAGCTCCCATTTTTTTTTTCCAGTATTTTGGAGTATCTTAGGTGCTTTCCTAAATGTATATTTTAGAAAACAGTTCAGAGAGAAATAAGAATGCACCTTATTTATTTTTTCCTTTGACAAATATACCTTTAGTCCTCCCTTGAAATATGAACACCAATGACTAAATTAAAAGCTTTGTAAATGCAGTAGCCAGGCTCCCCTTGGCTTTGACTGTTAATGTGTTAAGTCGAAGGAAGGAAGAAGGAGAAAAAAAAAAAAAAAAAAAAAAAAAAGATCTTGTTGTACACGTACATTGCTTAATTTTAGCAAGGATTTTGATTTATTCACTGAGGGAGATGGATTCCCTTTAAAACAGTTGCAGTTGGCACTCCTTGAGGCATCAATAAAAGAATCTAGACAAATGTCAGTAGAATCATCTTCCTAGCAACAGTATCTATTGATTTTATTTTTATATATTTTTTTGCATTCTGTTAAAACTGAACACTGAAAGAATTCTGAGTGTACTGATTTGTATTTTTAATAAGGGATTTAAATGTGCACAGCTGTTAAAAACTCCATTAAAACACACTGTTCATTGACTGAATTATCATCATGATTTTTCTTTTTTGGATGTTTCTGAAAAGGCTAGAGACACAAAGGAAACACTCAATTTACTTGTAGCTCCACCAATATGTTGATGTCTGAAGAAAATTAGAGGGACCAGTATCCAAGGCTCCCACCTTTCCAGTGAGAATCCCTTCTCATTAGATTACAGCAAGAATATATTTCTCATGTTTACTTTATCTGGGTAAAACACCTTGCCTTCCCACGGATGTACATTGGCCAGTTCAAGCAGGAGTGATAGACAATGTTCCCACAGAGGTATGGTTGCACAGCAGAATAGGTGGCTTCCTTCTGAGGACTGTTGGAGGTAAAAAAAGATGTAGAGAAGTGGTTCTCAGCTGGAGAGGCTAGTTTACAATGGGTGAAATGCTGTCTTGTTACAAGGTAGGCAAGGCACAGAGTTCAAGTGGAGAAGCACTACTACCCCACAGAGCAGGTGGTCAATCATTAAAACTTGTTGGGTTGCTCTCAAGAACCAGTACCATCAGCAGAGCCTCTCAGCAGCACGGTAGTGTCCAGACTGGGCAGCAGCAGGGAGGAAGCACCAACACTTCTTGCTTGAAGGGATTATGTATATACTCTGAAGAAAAACAGTTACACGATCTATTCTTGAGCAATTTTTCAAAAGGTTTCTCAGCAACTGAGGCAGAATTGTACATACAAAATTGTTTTCCGCCTATTACTTTTATGTGCTAAAGCTGTGATGGTGTTTTTTGTTTGATTGTATTTTCAGAGAATTTGTTTCATAGTCACTCGCAGATGAAGCCTTGGCTAAAGCAGTGCCTGTTTACGGTACTCAGTGATCTTGTTCATGTTTCTTTTTCATTGGTAGAATGCTCTGCAGTGCTAGAAGTTGCAGTGAAATTTTACAGCAACATTTCCTGAAGTTTTCCCCTGAGATTTAATAATAAAAAATATCCATAGACGACAGCCTGAATTCTGGTGGAAGCAACTTCTACACTGATCACTGTGTACAAACAGCAAAAGTCCGGGGCTTCAAATATTTAGGGTCTTATGAATGGACTGGAAAGCAACAATAACATGAATTTAATAGCTGGTAAGAACTGATTAAAAAACAACAACAACAACAAAAAAACTAAGACACTAGGGGTAGGTTATTGTTTTATTTTATTTATATTATTTCAAAGGCAGGATTTCAGCATTTTAGAACTTGTACAGCATTGATTTCTAGTACTAAGAGCTCTTGAGGTAGATCCTGGCATATTCTTGTTGGAACTGAAGTAAAGAGATGGAAGAGGATCAAAACAGCATTACTTACAGTACAGTATCGTCTGACCAGTGCAAACTATGTCTTGAAAAACAGAGATATTACTAGAATTATGATTTAAAGCAACCAGTTGGATCTCTATTTAAGTGATAATTATCTGTATATTATTCTCCTGTTACTTGCATTTAAGTAGTCATTTATATTTTGAGAGACTTCATAATCTCTACCACAAGTAAATAAAAAACGCTAATATAAAAAATAGGAGTCAAATAAGAGGAAAAATATCAGCTCATCTGTGAATATTAACATGTATGTGTATGCAACTGGATGGATACGTACAGTGTTGCAGTAAGTTGAGTATACAGATATTTGAAGTTGCTTCCTGCTGGTATGTTTCACAAAAAGATATGATCAAACAAAATATAGGAATTGAAAGATGAGTGAACCAAACCAATTAAATCTCTAAGTCAAATAGATAAAATAAACATGTCCTGTTAAAATTTCTGCCTTACCTTACTTTCTTCAGTACATAAAATGAACTTTGTTTAAGAGGACCATGAGCTTTAACATATGGATTCAGAAGAATCAACACCACCCCCCACCAACCCACAAGAGTGTTTGTAAAACCCTAGACTAACATAGTAAACGGACTGAACAATACTAAACTGTAAGTAACGTATTTCTATGCAGTTACTTTTTTGTTTAGGCCATTCAACCCTAGAGTGTAATACAAAAAGTAAACGTTATTTATCAAGAACAGAGTGACTGCACTGAGTCAATGTTGTGTATCTTATGATGGCTGTGTGAATGGGCTGACACTTCCCTTAAGTTTTTCATGGAGTCTTTGAGTGGAGGTTTTACATTTAATGTATAGGGCTATGGTTTAAGATTTTACAGTTGGATGCTGAAACAGAAGCTGAAAAACAAACAAAAGCAATGCAGTACCCAAAAGTAGTTGCCATATTAATATTTCTTTCAAACTTTTCCTCTAAAACCTGAAGAGCTTTGAATCCAAGAAACAAAAAATGAACAGATGAATTAATCAAGTTTAAACAGTAATGGAGCATCAGTATGCTTAGGATACAAGAGGCAGTGGTTCTCAGAATATATCTTCAGTTGTCCCTTGTGGACATTTTACACTGTTGACATTTAAATTGTTTTGTTCTTTTTGTTTATGTGGAAAAAAAAATGAGTACATATCTGCATAGCACACTGTGTTACTATCTCATTTTTGATGTCACAGGTCCAAGATTTTTAATGGGCTCTGTGACATTGGGAATTTTGCCTTGGAGGAGTTTAGCTTTCCAGACAGCAGGGGTGGAGTAATCTGTGTCAGACACTGAGAAATGAACTGAGCCCTGGAAGTGCCTTTCCTCTCAATTGACTGTAATGGGAATCTAGACACTGCTCAGAGGAGGACATCTGCATTGCAGACATCTAAATGTGGGCAGATGGATGCCACTGGCACATCCATGTGCTCTGTAGAAATCCAGCATGCAGTAGAAGTTGGAACTATGTCTTCAGAAAAAGTGAATCTCTTCTATGCATTCTATGTTTCTGGCATGCAATAAAACTAAAACAATTCAGAAGGTGAAAGATAAAGGAAGGCCAGTGAGGGCCACACAAGCTATAGCTCCCTGGCTGTTGGTAGACTGAGGGCTGAATGCATGTCACAGCACTGTGCTGGGCCCTGGGCTGTCCCTTCATCCGTTTGTAACCAGACCAGAACATGCCTCAGCTTTCATCTTGCTTTTTATGCTTATGAATCCTTTTCATACATATCAAGGTAAAAATAGAGTTAATACATTCCTATATAAAATCAGGGCTTGTAACTGAGTCTAAGGATCTTGAAAGTTTAAACATAGCCCATGGATGTACAGAAGCCTAAAGGAAGAAGTTTTAATCAGCACCTGCTCTGCATCTGCAAGCAGTGATTGCTCAAGAGTAAAAAAAACAGTCCAACAGCAATTTTCTTCTGGTAGTGACCAGTTCTGATGTACTGTACCATTCAGCAGCTTTCAGTTAGTTTTGACAGAGGACAGTAACTGTTAAACTGTAATGTAAATGTATTGGAGGATTTTTTTATTATTTTTTTTAACCTCAGGGAGCAAAGGGAAGGTGAAAATACATATTCATTTGTGACTGATGAAAGGATTAAAAGCCAAAACCTAGCAATGCTGAAGGGTTAAAATGTCTCCTGATAAACACAAGGAGATAAACTAGACTGTCATTGTAATTTGAGATGGAAAAATCCAATGACTCAGAAAGGGATCCTACTAAATCAATTTGCATTTGCTTAGCAACAGGAAGTCCTGAAGATGGACAGTGCTCTGACACTATAACCATGATTAAAAATACAAAAATAATATAAAAATAAAAATAAAATAAAGGAATGATCTAAGTGCTAATGATATGAAGAATTCAGTCAAGCAAAGTTAGTGCAAGCTGCATGCTGTGACAACCAACAAGCAAAGAAAAAAATCCAGATAATTATGTCATTCTGCAAAAGCTTCCTGCTACATTCAAGAAAGTGAATGATATTGAAGTTAGACTGGTTGCACAAAGCCCTCTGCTGCCAGGAACATTGTTATTTGTTGTCAAGGCTACTGGTTTTGGCCCTGAGCTCTGTCATTGAGGCCTGTAGGTAACTGCTGGGCAGGGAAGACTTTCACCTGCATCATTAAAAGCAGAGCGTGGTTGCTCTTTGTGTTTGGTTGCTGAAAGCAGTGGTTCTGCTTAAAGCAGCTGGTCCTCACGTATTCAATAACTAAGTCTCTCCTAGGCATGAATTTTGCTCCTGAATTTGCTCTGGAGCATGGCAGTGGTTTCTGAGACTGCTCTGCACTGGGAGCATCTCACTGATGACTGGCTCCTGCTGGCAGCTGGGGTTGCCCACATCCTCATCTGCTATATCACTTCTCAGGGTAAAGACTCAGGCAATGCGAAAGAAACAGAAAAATGCAGTGCAGATTAAATTAGAGAATGGTATCTAGTAAGAGGCCACGTAAGGTCACCCTGACTTCTGTGGTTGACACCTCAGATGGGTGCCTCCCAAGGGAGACTAGGTGAGTTTTTTTTTTTGTTTGTTTTGTTTTTTTTTAACTAGTTTCAGCAAAATAGAAACAAGAGAGGCAGAAGTTTTGCTGATTGGTTCTGAAGAGTTTCAAACAGGGAGTGCCACAGAAGGTTGCAGCAACAAAACCAAGGGTTTTGCTTTACAGGATCAGCTACCTGTACCAGATTTTTCTGTTTCAGGAGGGCCTTTCAGAGATAAGCAAAGCACCTCAAAGATTAACACAATGTTATCAATAAGTTTACATAGTCTGTTGGTTAACAACAATTCTGAATTCCACTTGTTATCAGATTTTATTGGAAAAAGATAAGTTTGAAATTGTATTTCTAAGTGATGTATCTTCCTAGCTGAGGGAAATTAAGAGAGAATAAATTCAGAAGCAAAGATAATGATAACTGTGGACAATTGTCACTATTTTATTGGAAAAGGATACTCCTTTCCAGACATGCTGGGCTCAGGTCAATCTTTGAACTACTCAAGTAGTGTTGCCTAGGTAACATAAACAATCAAATTTTTAATTCCTATGGTAAACGTAACTTCATTTTAGAAATGCAGTTAGGGTTTTGTTGTTGTTTTTCTGAATGGAGAACAAAAGTGTCTTGGGGCATAATATTTTCAGCTTTGGAAGAGTCTAAAATTAAAACTGTGTATATTTGTAAAAAGAAAACTAGCAAATCACTAATCACAATAATGATTCTGTTTACTGGTGCCTTTGAATTGCACAAAGTAACATCCTCTAGGTCTGGAGCTTTTGTATCCTTCAGTCAAATGTGATTGAAATTGACTCACATATCCTAAAATAATTTGGGAGCAAGAGAAATGTCAAGTAAAAGTACTGCAAAAAGAATGTGTAAATTTCAAATGCTGATAGCTATCAGAACTGCTTACTATCTATAAATGGTAAGTACATGACGTATTTCTCTTTCGGTCAAAGTATTAGATGTGAGTTCTGGTAACCAGGTTTGTATCACAACCTGATTAAAAATCAAAAAGGCCAAGGGGAAGTGAGAAGTTTATGCTGATGCTATTTTACACAGCTGGGAAAAGCAACATTCTCCACCTTAAGGGAAGTTTCATTTTCTTATCCTTATATCTTTCCCTTTATTCCACAAATCTCACCAAAAGTGAACATATTTAAAGCAGTTTTTACCACTTGCATTGGCTTGCTGGTATTAAACTTTCCCAGTATTTTTTCCCAGTTTTCATAGTACTTAATTTCATTAAGACCAGTCATAATCTTGCCCAGTCTTTATCTGCATAAAAGTTCTCTAAAAATGATAAACAATGAACCTAAAGTCCACCAAAATAAAAATATGGGCAGCCAACATTAAGCAATCCTTTTACTGCCATACAAGACTGTTCAGATTCAAAAAGAGATTATGGTTAACATTACTAGCAGCAGCTATAAATCTAAGAGAATTAATATAGAGATGTCTTTATCCATCATGAGTACAAAGAAAGTGAGAAGAAAGGTTTGAGCTAATGCCAGTTGAAATAGTTTCAGTTACTTACTTAGTCTTATTGTCCTTTTAATATTCAAAGCTGAAGCAAGGGCACAGGAATTGCTGCTTCTAGAAACAGGCCAGTTCGCCGTGCTTTGCACGCTATTGAGCTAAGCCAGATAAACAAAAACTGCATAGCTACTGCTCATCGTGCTTGATTTCTACTTTTTTTGCTTTGCCCCTCCCCTTGCCCAGGTGATTGGTTGGGTGCCAGGTGGGCCTAATGGCATATAAGCTGCAGGGGTGTCCTATCAGAGAGCTTTTTCTGCCTGAGCTGCTCTTCTGGTGGGAAGAAAGGAAGTGCTTTGTTTTTCCCTCCAGCCAATTGCATGTTTTTTTGGGTGGGTCAGAGTGTGAAGTGTTTCTAAGTTGAGCGAGGTAAGCATGCCTTTTTGAGGTAACAACTAGTAGGATCTTTTAGAGTAAAGCAAACTATATAGTAGTAGGTGCCTTTACTGCATGCAGCTCTTCTTCAGGTGAGTAATTTTTAGAGTATGCTTCTGGATAGGAAGATCATGTTACTTTGTGTGGTTGCTTTGTGGTTCTAGGTCTCTTATAATTTTTGCAGAATTGTAGGGCTTACTGTGAATGTGACCTTATGCCTTCACCTGAATGTCAAACATTATCAAAATTGCAACCTTGGTGTTAGAGTAATGGAGCAGGGTTTAGGGAAAATGTATCATCTGAGTTCCCTGTGGTACTGAGTATCTGAAAACAGCAGAAGTATGTATATAAGGTGTAGTCTTTTTCAGGGTTAGGGATGGTTTCTTATATTTCTGGAGTTTTATTTTTTCCTGCTGTTTTGCTGGCTGTAGAGTCTTTAGACCTTATAGCCTTCTAGATTTCAAGTGGACTGTGAAATTAAGTTTAGTCAATTTATTTGACCTTCATTGTTACCTTCACTTTCCCTCTTAGTAAACTGGAGATAATGCAATTTAGCCAACTTTGAATGAAGTGTGAAAAGGGATGTATGCATTCCTAGTACTGTCACAATTTTATTACTCCAGTTCTCCATTGCCCCCCCCCCCCCCCACATTCACACAAAAAAGCATCCTGTATTATTTTGTGATGATTTTCAAATAGCAGGTTTTCAAACTTATGACTACATAGTATAAATAAATCATGAAGTAGAAATTTATTTTTAAAGAATGACAAGCATATTCTACCACATGAGATCTTTCTTTATGTAATTTATTTTATGAAAAGAACTTTTACTGATTGGCTACAACTTTGGAAAAAAAAGAAGTAAACATTTAAATCTTTAGTCTTAGACTGCAAGCTATATCCCTTTTCAGTGTGGATTTCCAAAGAAACAATAAATGTTATGCCTCCTGTTGGTATCTCTTGCTTGGTCAACTGTGTTCATCAAGGTTTTTGTCTTGTTGGTATGTGACTGCTGTAACATTGTGGTGGCTTCTGTCAGATAACATAGCTGTCTTGAACTCCCACGTATGAGGAAAAAAGAGAGATACAGCTATAGCCCTTTGAAGAACTCTTATAAAATGTGTTGCTAATTAGATACATATAATAGAGAGTACCAGAGGGATTTGTTCATTGTCACAGACCTTCAGAGCTGAATTTCCACCACAATTTGCTGAAGCACATAGACAACAAGAGACTTTGTGCCTGCACAAATCAGAGATAAGAGAGAGGCTAGATCTGAAGCATCTGAAATAAGAAGCAGTGGGAAGCAGAAACATCCTTGTATTTCAAGATAATTATACTCAGTATTTATTTATCCACGGAATTCAGGCAGCAAACACTTAATATAACATTGCAAAAGAAAGCAGTTTAAAAAATACTTTTAAAATTTATTTTTAAGTCTTGTATTTAGGCCAATAATAGCTGATGCTTGTTAAAACAGTATATCTAAGTCAGATAAATCTGTCTTCTTTTTTCTTTTGTGTGTGTGATAGACTATACAACAAGAAAAAGAAGTTTCATTTCTTCATGCAAACATAAGACTGTCTGCCAGCACAGGCAGCTCCAAAGTCTGTTGGAGTCTTCTGCTGGGTGTGCTGTGCATAGGGAGCTTTTTAATCAGCTTGTTGCTTACACAAAATGTGCTAGGTTGTGCTATGTTTTCTAGTGGCTCTCTCCCATGTTTTTTTTCCCTTTTTGTTGAATGATGAAAACTTGTAGGACTTTGTATGAGAACCTTAATAGAGTTTCTCTCCATTCTCTAGAGTTCTTTTCCTGAAACTTTTGATTGGGGGAAAAAATAAAATAAGTAAATAAAAAGTTTACTTTTAGCCTTTTATCCTGTTTGCTTAAAGTTGTTCAGGAGCTCAAAAGTTATTTCAAGGGAACAGACATGAACATGGAATGTTACTTTTTAAGTCTTGTTTCTTTGCGAAACCAGCCTAAATGCAATATTTAGAATTTTCATTTTAAGAACAATTATCTTCATGTAAAAAGGCATACTTGTAATAACTCCTTCAAAGTGTATGTGAACTTGTATATGACTTTAAGGTATTAAAGTAACTGGCAAAAAAAAAAAAAGGCCAGTTAAAAATGCTGAAATGCTCGGAAAAAGCTGATTTAAGATTATTGAATCTGAATTAATGTTTTTTCTCATGTTCTGGTAATTATGACACTCCATGTTAAATGCAAAGTCAGGTGTTCAATAAGCAAGCTCCAAGAATTTGAAATGTTCAATATACTTAATTCCTAAGAATTTTTAAAAAATGAAGATGTGTTAAGACCATTAATCTGAATTAAGTTCCTATGTTTCAAAGTCCATCAATAGCCTACTTTTTAAGACTAAAAGTGTTGTGAAGTATCCATCCCAGGAGATATTCAGACCTCCACTCAAAAGGCCCTGTACAACTTGATCTATGCTGGCTGTGCTTTGAGCAGGGATTTGGACCAAATGATGTCCTTAGGGTCTTGTTGACCTAAATAAATTTATTATTTGTGACCAAAGCTGTGGACAAGAAAGCTGCCCTATATGTTACCTGTATGCTTTGAAATACTTAAAATTATTTGGAAAGCAAACTGAACCTCTAAAACTATGCTAGATTACATTAGATCAAAACAATATTTATTATAATTATATGAAATCTGTACTTGTTCTACCTAAGATTTAGGCTGGTCGGCAATTATTTGGTTATGTATAAGAAATAAGACACTGGAACAAGCCAAAATTGTATTTGTTGGATCTCACTTTTGATCTCCTGAGAAAGGACAAAATTGTATCTTTTTCCCAGTATTTAGAAACTTAAATGGAAAATGCTATGTTAAATGATAGACAATCTGATGCAAAACAGCACTTCTAAGAGAAATGCAAGAAGAGTCCTGTATAGGTTGTTGTGGAATCTAGAGAATGAGATTATCAAACCATTTTTGTCATGAATGAAAAAGTTGAAAGTGTTATCTGCTTAATCAGATGATGCTATAATATAGAGGAGTGCAGAAAACTGCCAACAATGTTAAACACAATTTGGAACAGTAGCTCAACAAAATTTAACCAGTCCATTTTGGAGAGAAGACAACTAAACAATAAGACTAAGCCTGTAAATACTCTAAAGTAATGGGGTGCTGATATAAAGTGAGGAAATAGTCCTTGGCTATAACACATAGGGAATGGTACATTTCATACTATGGTTGTATTTTACACATATGCAGTGCCATGAGTAGAATGAAATTAGCAAAGATACAGAATTGAATCATGAACAGCTAGAGGACAGCAATGACAGTCATTAGAGAAATAGTTGTAGATTCTAAGGTTTCTTAGATGGAGTAATTTGTCAAGGGACGTTCTCAAACACAAACATTAGGCAATAGTAGCGATAACAGGTCAAACTTTATTACCTGAGATCCTCCAGCATTACAGCAGGGAAATGTAGTTTTCAGTCCTAGCATATAAGACCTTACAAATACAAAAAAAAAAAAATCAAAGTAGTGGATGGAAGGAGGGAAAAAAAAAATATTATTCCATTAGTCAAATATGTGAATAAGTTCAGCAACCACCAGTGAAAAAATATTGCTTAAGTATGAATAGTGATACCATACACTAGTTAAGAAACAACAAAAACATAAAATGGTAATTTAAAATGCAGTCTGCTCCTGAGGGTGATTAACAATTTTGAACCATGGTTTGGAATGCCACAAAATATATTGATGTAGTCAGCTGTCATGGCCTAGGGAAATCACAGAATTTACCAAAACATATAGATATATTCTTGATAATAATGGCTCTGTACTTCTCACATATCATTGATATTACATGCCTGTCTTAATATTCAATATTTTCCATTTAAACAACATAGATCTGGATTAGTTTCAAATTTGAATGTCAGTTCTATCACCTGTTTCCTCAGATACAGATTTTCTCTTTTGACCAAGGGCTCATTTATTCACACTAGATTTTTACTGTAAAAGGAAGTGTTTATTCTTGTTTCTCTTCTTTATGCAGCATTTTATTCATATGCACCATATTTATAGTCTATTTTTGACTTGGATTGAATAAAAAGTCTAACAGAAAAAGTTTAATTCAGCTGATTGTAAAATTATTAATGCATTTTTTTCCTCTCTTCCTCCCCTACAGTATGCTGTCTGGCTGATCCTTTGGGTTACATGGAATGTGTTTGTTATCTGCTTCTACTTGGAGGCTGGGGACCTTTCAAAGGTAAGTTACCATCAGATACATTTAATCCATCAGCATTTTGCTAACATGTTCCAGTTTAAATGCTGTTTTCTGCTTTACTCATCATCTTGGTGTTGTTAGCATGAGGGTAGTATGATCAAAATTTAGAGTATTCTGAATGTTACAAACTTTAGTTCTAGACAGTTATAGGCACCTTCTGGTGCCCACAACAACAATGGCGTACCTTTTAAAGGAAAACTGTCTTTTTTTTTTCCCTTAATAATTCTGTAATACAAATTTCACCTGGATGGGAGATGACAATCACTGATTTCACAAATACAAAAGGTTACCATCTCAAGGGTAAATATATATATATATGTATATTTTTGGTACCATTCAGCTTGCTGTTACTTGGCTGGACTCCTTCCAGGGTTCTTCCACAACAGCATAATAACTGTAAAACAAAGTATCTTTCATTAAATTAAAATGTAAAATGAGGTGCCAGAATAAATTGCTATTTAGCTACAGCAATGTTTTTTAACTTTGTTACTCTGTTAGGAATGTTATGACTGAAGATTTATATACAGTAAAAATCTACAGAGGAAAAAAAATATTTTCTTAGTATAGACATATTTATAGGGTTTTATTGACACCATAAGTGATAATATGTAAAGTGGTATTTGGTAATGAGCTCAAACCAACATCTCAAATCAAAACTGCTGCTTCCTGAGGTGTTCCCAGAGGGCTGAAAAGTGGTGGTATAAAAGATTAGCAGTGGTAACAAATTATTTCATTAAAATGATAAGCTTTGACTGAGTCTAAACATTCCATTCCATGCTGAGTTATGCTCAGAATGGTGTGAACTGACCATCAAGGAGAATCCCACTTGTGAAAGAGATCACATTCTCCTCTCAACTCATATATTTAATTACCTTTCCTGATTAAAGAGTGTTTAGCCTAACTGTAAATTACACATGTAATTCTCTGATCCTTTGTGACTTACTGAAATGCTATGATGCAGAAAGTTAGACACAATTATAGGAAGAATAAATGAGGCAAAGATACTTCCTTACCTGTATTGTATATCAAATCACCCCCAAAGAGCAAAAATTACTAGAGACTGGGATCTTTCATCCCCATGTTGTCTCTTTCTTCAAAAGACTTCAAAAGGGTAAGAATCTCATTTCCTGAGGTGTAAAATAACATTCTGCAGGTAAAACAATGTTACACTTTTTTTGGCTTTATACTTTCAGAGAAGACTAGTCTTGTTAAGATCTTGGCAAAAACAGCAAATATAAGAACCTGCACACATTTTATTGGGTTAAAATGCTTTTTGTGTTAAGTGAACTGATGTTTGTAACAAACCCAGCACCTGTTGTACAGTTACACTCAACCCAGTCCATTCTCTTCCCATCTGCTCATTTTAGCCACCTGCATTGCTGAACTTGTAAATGTTATGTCTGGGGAAGTGAAAAGGGATGGGAAGGAAAATAGAAAGTAGAAACAGCTGTTTGATCACTGCATTTTAGTGGGTGTAAAATCAGTTTAAGAACATTGATAAGTGCTACTTGGAATAAAGATAGGCCAAATGACAATACCTATATCTGGAATTGATTTCTTTTTTCTGAAGACTAAGACTGTGTGATCTAGAGTGTTTCCCAAACAACCATATGGTCCAGGCTTATATTTAGCTGCAGTTAAACTCTTTATTTGTCCTATAGGGGTAACATTAATTTCAGTGATATTCTCTGCTTTGAAACATCCATTAGAGCGCATTTCTTCCACTTCATCTGGTTTTCAGACCACAGCATTACTGAAGAGAAGGAAAAGTACCTTAAAATGGATTTAAGAAATGGGTACAGGTTGGCTCATCTACAGAAGGCCTAGTTCACATATGGAACAATTGTCTCCTCTCTTTCAGCTGTGGGCAGTACATCCACATTTGCAGGATCTAGGGCCTAGAAATGTGTACAATGGAAAGGTACACAGCTATTTGGATGGACCAAAGTTATCCTCATATTCTATATCCTTCAGAGGTTCCAATTGTTTTATATAAGTAGGCATCTAACAAAATTTTTACTTTTGTAAATGTTTCTTAGTCACATATACAGATCTTGCACTGAATCTTCTTTATTTATATTTCCATCTGTGAATAACTGCAACTTCAAATCTATGATGATATTCCTGTGTATTTTTTTTGTGTGTGTTTGAAATGGCACATAGAACCTTGATAAAAGCTCCAGGTCTGAACTAATTCTAAGTAGAGAATAAAAAATAACCTTTAGTGAAGTACTAGGGGGATGCCTCTGAGGTTGTAAACCATAGGAGAGGATCCTGTACAGCACAGTTTTAGGAATTGATAGGTTAAATTACAGCCTACTGATAGTTCAGCTGGGTATAGTTTATTTCATAGGTATTTATAACTTTCTACCAAAATAAAAGAACAGAAAAGCTTTTTTCTTCCCCTGAAATTTTAACAGCTTTTTTTTTCCTGTGTCTGTACATCAACTTCTCTATCATCACCTGTGAATACAATGAAGAGAATATATTTAAATTGTTAATATACCTTTATTTAAAAAAGGTTTGTTTCATCCCTTCTAATATTAGTTGTGGGGTTTAGAGGTCATGACCATGACACTTTTACAGCTTCTCATTATGACAATGAAATGGGCCTGTTAAGACTCAGAAGCTTTTAGAACTATAACATAGTCAACTCTGAAGAGACTGAAGAGGATCAAGGATTATTAGTAAGCAGCCATGCAAATCAGTTTACATGATGCACCATTACGATCATATATATGTTGTGGAAAATTGCATCACACACCAACCGTGCCTCAACCATAGAAAATACTTAGTGTCTTTTGCTGATATTCTTTCACAGCAAGCTGGAAAACTAATGGATGAGAGATTGAAACAAAGATAACAGTTCTTAGCCTAAATTATGTGCATCTATGAGTGAATGTCTAGAAAACCTACTTTTGAGACATACTTTTCAGTATTACACTTCAGTACTATTTAATTACTCTACATGTTTTGCCATTCTCAGTGTAAGGAGGAATTTATGCTTTTAGGATTTCTGAGTGGTCATATTAATTTTCGCCTAGGCTGAGTAAATGTAACATCTGAAGTAAATGCAACATCTGAAAAGCACAACCTCTTGTCTTGAATGAGCCACACGTGAAGTACACTAGTGAAACAAAAGGAAAATATAATAGGAGGCATCTATGAGAAACTGTGGTGTTGCAATGATTTGTTTAAATATACCAAGAAAAGACACCAGGAACATTAGATTTGGGTATCTTGGAGGAGGAAAAAAAAAAAGATTTAAAGGGAGAAAAATAAAGAAACCACTAAAAACTTGTCTGTCTAGCACTTTTGACCTTCTTCAGGCAAAACTCCTGTTTGCTTCTATGTGATTCAGCTGCAACCTCTGAATAGACCCTCCATAGAAATAGTACTGCAAATGAAGAAATATCACCCTTGCTTCAAGGCACTAATGTCTGTAGATTCCACAAGCAGAAAAGAGGCAGAATAAACTATTGAACTCCTATTTTTATTTTAAAAATGAAAATCATTATACACATTTTTTTTTCTGGAAAAAAAGTATGTCTAAGGTAGCACAGATCCCCACACAAGTCACACAACTGCAGGTGTGAAGAGGTGCTGCTGCTGTCAGTTACTGGGAGCCGAAACAGAGACTGGTTTCATAGTGTTGGATGAGAGAACCAGTTCCAGTCTGGGCAGAGCAGCCCTTGGTGCACATGCTCCCAGATTTGTCCCAGCATTTTTGGCTCTCCTTGCATGCAGCTCCACCTGGCTGAGCTCTAGTGTTGCTTTTCTGTAGTTCCCACAGTTTTATGTAAATGTGACCAAAAACACAGTTTGTAAAAATAAGTAAATAAAACCGATTCCTGTTTGGGTTGCATCAATAAGACATCTGTCTTATTTTTACCAGATAACATGGGCTGCTTTTAATGTATTAAAACATAAGCTTGTACTTCTATGATTTGTAATGTAAAAGTTAAGTGTTTGAAAGTCAAGCACTCTGGTAACAAGAAATGACAAAATTAGTTTCTTGTATAAGAGCAATTTATCTTTCTCTCTACCTTCATTTTTATATAGCTCTTAATTATGTAATCACAAGTGTACTTTTTTTCTTTTTTTTTTCCCACTTTCATTTCCTTAATCTCTGTACATCATGGCCTGTTTTAGAAATGAATCATGGTTGGGAATTAAGGAATGCTGCCATACTGCATCCCACTCCATGTATAGAGGTAGTTAGAAAAAGCTTAAGATGGGGAAAAAAAGTGTTTTTCTTACTCTTTACAGCCATTATGTATCTTTTTTTTTTTTTTCTCCTCATTGGTCAGTATTTATTATTTATTTATTATTTCCATGCTTCACAGAAGTAAATCTTATACTTTAACTCCACTCTGAAGATATGTAGAATATTGTGAAAGTTTATGTACAGAACCATGGCACCTAGAAACCTGACTACAGTGGCAATAGTGTGTATATAGCTCACCATATGTAGGCAAAGTGCAGTCCCTTGTGATTTCAGCACTACTTCTACAGATACCTGTTGCAAGTTTACTATTTAAAAAAAAAAAAAAGTTGAAAAAAACAGTTGTTGCTAATTTGCATTCAGTGAGGTTACTTCCTTTTCTGTATTTCCCTGCGATGTCAGGAGCATGAAAGTATAGGTAAGATTACAGAAAATATACTCACATAAGTGAAATTATTAAGTATGATACAAAGAAGTGAATGTATTGTAGCTATTAAAATGTAAAGTAAAAAATATAATTATTTTGTATTCTGCCAGAAGTTTTAAGGGAAATCAAATGTTTCTGAACACATTTTTGCCTACCCACCTGAAATATCTGGCAAATATAAGATAACTTATACCCATAAAATCACAGGCTAAATCAGATTGTAAAAGTCCTCTCGAGATCACTCAGTCCAACCACCTTCTCAGAGCAGCACTAACTTCAAGGTTAGATCAGGCTGCTCAGAGTTTTAGTGAGACAAGTTTTAAAAATCTCTAAGGCTCGAAATTTCACAACCTATGTCATTGTGAAAATCTTTCTCCTGATATTCAGATGAAATTTTTGTTTCTACAATCTTTGACATTGCCTCTTGTCCTTTCACTATGTACCTCTGAGAAGAGTCATGCACCTTCTTTTCTAACATCCCTTTTAGTCTTTTAACTGAAGTTGAGTTCTTCAGGTTTCTTTTTGTCCTTTCTTTATTTTAATTTTTATTTCTAGCCATACAGATTGGTGCACCTCACAAGGAGGAAAAAAAAAGCTAATAAGCTAATTATCATGTAATAAATAATCAGTTCAGTTTTCACAATTTTACTTTGTTATGGTAGAAAAATTAAGGGTCTTTATATATATGTTAAGCTATATAGCAGCTTAAGTAAAATGTGGAAAGATAAAGGTTATCCTTGTCATCTGGAAGAAGTATTAACACATTGAAAAGAAAACTAGTATCCTTAGTTAAAAAATGATTTGAATTATATCAACGTTTAAGTTGCCTAACATTGTACTTAGGGAAATCCTGAAAATATTGCATACAAACTTGCAGTCAAATAAATTGCTGAAATATGTAACTTTTCCCCTTTCCTGTTGAGGTTAAGTATGAATCAGGAAGATTAACTAAATCTTGGTAAAGGCTCTCCAGTAACTAACATGCAGCAGGAGGAAGGCAATATAATGGCAGTGCTAGGGGAGAGCCCTGGGGACAAAGAGAGCTCTGGAGTTGTAGAGGCAGGAGGTACTACTGGAGAAAAGGAGGGGTAGGGAGCGAGCTTACTGGTGTTTTATCACCTGCAAGTATTACCCACTCCATAGCTGAACTGCGTCTGTTTTTCACATCGTGAAAGCAGAGTAGCAGAGAAAAAAGCAATAAAATTAGTATTCTCCGACTGCCAGCGTACATACACAGAGATTAAAATCAGTGTTTTCATACTCACAGTTATTGTTCATACTAAAGTAAGGCTAGAAGGGGCTTCAGGATATAGTTAACCCATTCTCCTGCCTCCAGCCATGTTCAGCAAGCAACTATGGAGAGACTATGGGAGAGCATCCGTTGGAAAAGATCTTAAGGATGAGCTAAGTAGTTCAGAAATCTACCCACAGCTGACATTCATGGATTAACAACTTTTCACCACCTTTTCTTTGGTGACCTGAGATGTTAGGCTAGGACTAGCCAGATATGGCTGACTTTTAGTGGCTATACTGCAGTGTGTCTGTTCTCTACTATTCCATTGAACAACACTAATGGGAAGAGAAAGAGGTAGTAACGGTTGTAGCAGTTCTTGCCAACAGGGAAACAGCATCAACTATACATTGCTAGTGGAGATAAATGGAAGGGGTGGGAGGAAATATGGGGACCATGTTTCCTTCCACCAATCCATTTGACCCCACCATCTTTTCTAGCAAAATTATAAGGAACAACAAGGAACAGGCACCTGCTTCTACTTTTTCTTCTACTTCACCTTTTTCTACTTCAATATCCAAACAGTGGCAAGCACACATCCACCTGTCTGACTTTCATATGCCACTGCATAGATTGATATTTTCTAGCTCTGAAGTGCAGTTTATATCCATATGCAAATTAACTGCAATAATGCAAATTACTTCAGGATATGATTTGCATAGCTTGTCATTCTTGATGCTTAAAAAACATTCTGCCTATGAGTGCTGAACACTTTAAGCAGCTAGTATACTGTGATTTTAAAGGGACAGTTTGAAACCTTGATGAAAATGATGAGAGAAGGAACAAAAGAAATGGGTCATTCATCTTCAGTGCAACTCAACTGTAAAAAAAAAAAAAAATGAACTTGGCAACAAGGTTGAACTTGCACTAGTTACGAATTCATTTGACATGACTTCATGTCAATTAGTATAATTGTTATACTGCTTTGATTTCACATTTACTAATTATTTTTGTAAGGTGGTGGTTGTTAACAGTTAAATGTCAATTTTGCACATACTCTAATAAAACAACCTGCAGGATGTTTAATTTTGAACATATTACCTTCCTTGGATGTTGTTTTCACAGATGTCCTGTTAAGATAACAGAGAAATTAAATTAGTTTTCAACTCAAAGCATCTGGTTAACTTTGTAGGTAAATGCCTTTGAGCAGTAAATCTGACCAGGGTTTTTGGATAAATAGCTATCAGAATGTTTTAAGTAAATGACTTTATTTTTTCACTTCTATTACTCAGGGCAGATTTGACATGCTTGATCATATATCTAACAGATGAAAATTGAAAAGTGTGCTGGCAACCAGCAGTGTTAGGTTATTCTGAGGGTAGTTTCATGGGTAGATACTATTAAGCATGCTTATGGTTTCAGATAATTTAGTTTTGCAGCAATTTTTAAACATCAAAATCTTTACCAGCTAGAAGACAAGTGATTATAAAATTTAAACTGCTTATTACTGTAGACATAGCATATGGTAGGAAACATTTAGATAAAGTGAAATTTTTCATCTCTTTAACAGTGAAACAAATTGTAATAGGAAATCATTCATAGTATAGAAAACTACAAAATATGATTGTTTAGATTTTTCTTATTGTACAAAGTTTATCTTTTAAAATTCTGGCTTATATTTTTTGTTTAGTTCATAATTAAATATACATGCGCATATTGATTTTTATATGCACACTTTTCTCATCCATCTAGTATTTACTGCACCGAATACAAGAACATATTAAAATGAGTAAGTGCAGCGACTGATAAGATGATCATACCATATGATAATTTACATTTATGTGTACATGTTATGTAAATATCGTACACGTGTATTGATTAAGTACCTTAGTCATACTGTTAAGATCTGTAAGCACATATTTTAGCATATGCCTTATAACTGCATATATTACAGTTACATGGAAACTTTAGTATATATTAAAAGGCAATGCCATGGAGATTCTTTCAAACACTAGAGCTAAAACATTGTAGAAATATATAGATATATTTATGATTTTTTAAAAATATTTATTAATTATATTGCAGTACCATCTAGTGGCCCCAACTTGATATCAGGGTGCCTTTATGCTCTGAGCATAATATAATACATGTAATATAAATAGGCCTGTCCAAAATGGTGCATAGTCTTAGGTATTTGATGAAACAGAATAAGAAGTGGGAACCAACAAATAGGAGACTGCAGAGAAAAAGCAAATCAGTGATAAATCTTTGAAATTCTTCATGGTGTCTGTATTTTCTCATCTTTCTCTTCGAGTTTTCCCCATGTTTCTCATCCCTGTGATGATGGATTGGCAAGTGACACAAAGCCCGGCTTATGATTGAGTAGTATGTCCTGGTCTCCTTCTGTAAGGAAATCACTTTTGAATGCTATAGTGCACCATTGCTAGAATTTCACCCACTGCTTAAGGCAGTGAGTGAAAAACTGTTGATTTTGTAGGAAGTCAAAATATCAGAAGATAAATTTATTTCTAGTGAGGCAGATGCTCAAAAGATCACAGCTGCAGAACTAACGTTTACTACAAGAGCTCCTGTACAAGTTGTCTTTGCCTCACATAGACAGGTCCTTGCCCCTGGGTCAGGCTACAGAAACAGGTAAGGACAAGGGCTGAAAGGTTATTTACCATAGTGGAAAGCTACCGTGTCTGCCAGAGCACTCACTTGTCTTTTGAGAATGCATGACAACATATGAAAATATGTTCTGCTCTTTTAAAGCTGAGTTAAATTTCACAGTCTCATAGTGTCATCTTTGTTTCATTAATTATTCTTTTGAAGTACATAAGCCATTCTTTAAGATAGTTCTTAGCAATTTGTTGTTCGAAATGTAGATACAATGGCTAGTTTATACTTTCTCCACATCTGTGTTTCCTCTAAGTGATAAATAAATAATAAAAAATAAATAATTGTCCTTCCAACTGTATCAAATAAGCTCCATCTTGTGAACCAGAAGCTACCAGAAACTTCAAGGCAACACTAAGCCCATACAGTTTCCAAGGAGCTTTGCGTAACTTGGAATTTCTGAAGGAAACCATTCTGATCCTTATGTCACTGAAATTTGTCACTGTTAATCCAGTAGGAAATAAAAATGTTGTATTACCTTCAGCATCTTTTCACATCTGAATATCTGTCATTTCACATCTCACATCTGTCATTTATTGACCCTAGGAAAGCAACTTTAGCTCTGAAGCACTCTCCGTTTTTTGATTCTGTCTCATATTGGCCCCATTCCATAGAACAGCATGTGCGCAGCCAACAAGCAGCACAGGGTCATTCTGAGCTTACTTCTTTCTCACTACAGCAGTGGTAGCAGTGAGCTCATAGACCATAAGACCATATGCTGCAGTGGCTGGCCATCTCATCTCATCTGGTTCATCATCTTATAATGCTCCATCTTCTTCTGCTGGAGGGTCACTCTCCCACAGCACTGCCAAAGCACTGAAGGACTTGAACACTCATGATATCTCTGGGCTAAAATAAATAGGTGGGTCTTAAGCCACTTCTAGCAACCATTTAAATTATGGTCACCCACTAGCACACAACTTCTCACTGAAGATGAGTAGCTCCTATAGAGGACACTAATAAAAGCTAAGGAGGCAACAATATGTTTAAACTGTCACAAATATTTCAAACTTAATGTCTGCCCTAGTCACAGAGTCATGCTTGGTATTCGGTACCCCAAGAGAAGTTACTTTCACTCAATAAATCTCCATAAACATTTAAAAACCTTCACATTATTAAAAAGATATTTTCAGCAACATGGTGCAGTGTAACTATTTGGGATATAAAAGCAATTCATTTTTCTTCCTGTGGAATTGCTAGCTCAAAACTGTTTAATTCATCTCAAATATTAGTAATTTCTTCTAGTTATTTTCCTTTATTGTTCCAACAAAAGGAGTATTTCCAAAACTGCTACTGAAAGACAGTAATCTCTGGTATTAGTGAATTACCTAATGTCAACTTTTATAACTCTGTAGGATTGGATGATAAAATTTTATTAATTGCTCATAATAAATTAGAAAAAAAATATTCTTTGGCAAAACCCCTTTGACTTTGGTGTTGTCACACGGCAGCTGACAGCTTGCTCCCAGCTTGTTTTGTTTTGTTGATTTCATATGCTAAGAATTAAGGACTAGCTAGGAAAAATATTTGGTTTCCTTTTCTAATAACCCACTAAATTGGATGATTACCTTTGTGAATTTATCCCTGGAGTCTGAGTTGACTCTAGTGTTGATGTTTTCAAAACTTGCTGCTATTTCAATGACATTTTCATTTTAAGGGGCATCCTGTCTATTCATGAATAGACTACTTTAGTATGACATTATATCCCACTTATCCGACTACCACAAACATCTCTTTGGATAGAAATTGGATTCTGTGTTTTGAGGGTAGGATTTGATTGATTAAGTAACCTTATGAATTGAACAAATTGTGGTTTATTGTGGGTTTCATTCTAAAAGCCTGTTCTTTATCAGGCCACAGTGTAACTCAGGCTATTTTTCTTCCACCCTACGATAGTTGGCTAATTCAACAATAATGAGGTGATCAGTAACGTGCTGTGGCTGAGTATCTCACCGGTATCTTTAAACTGCCAATGAACCCTTTTATAGAAAAACTACTGTTAGCAATGTAAAGGGAGGGAGATGATCAGAGTGCTCATCTAAGCTCAAAACGACATGAAAAAAATGGTTCCTCCTCTACACATCATTGAAACATAACTCACAATTCAGACAAAAGAAGTCGGATGTGTCAGGCTTTAACCATATCTTAAAAAAAGGGCTTTCCCTGTCTATATAAGGGTCCCATCTATGGCTTCTGATCAAATGCAGAATATCATCCTCTGTCTCCCTCTTTTACTCTTTTGTTGGCAGTTTTTACATTTTTTCATTCCTTGTCTTTCCTCCATCAGCTTATTAAAACTGAATGCCCTTTTTTAACCAGGTCACTTGCCCATTAGTGCTTATTGGAATAGTACCACAGTAGTGCTTGCATTCTAGCTGTTTTGTTTGTTTGATTGCATTCTAGCTGTTTTGTTTGTTTGATTGGTTGGTTTGGTTTGATTTTTTTTTCTTTTTTTTTTTTTTTCCTTCTAAAATTACAGGTTATATTTTGCTTTGGAAATATGGGGAAACACTGTATTAGAATGTAATTTTATTTAGATATTTCTTTTGAACTGCCACTTAGAGAATACACCAAATGTAATTCTGAATTTCACTGCTCATTATAACCACATGCACTTGATTCATACTGTTTTTCCACTTGTTCCCACAGATGTCCTTAAAACCCAAGTACAAGACAGCAGCAATGACAAGGATTAATTAACATTAGGTGGAGAAGTGAGGCAGTTGGAACACATTTATTTATTTTAAACTTGGTCTTAGGAGCTTTTTATTTTATTTTTTTTCACATTAGAATATTCATTAGCAAGTTTGTGTTGTTCTTTCATATGTCATACATGACAGTCATAATATGTTATGACATCATAATATATTGTAATGAAACGTTAAATATATTGCAGATAAAATCTAGATAATATGCAGTATTAAAACTATTTACATAGTTATTTTTGTAAGAACAGTGAAAAAATGTGTACCCTCGGTTACACAAAAGTTCTCTTTGAATGTTAACCATTACGCAAATGCAGTTCAGGTCTTCAAATAGCCACTCATAGTACATTACTATGGGCAATACTGAAACAAATTCCTTCTTAAAAAAAGCTTCTTTTTAAGCCTAGGAAGCTGCCCATTTGCTTTTACTGAAAAACAAACACACACACACACATATATATATATGATCAGTCTTTTCTAGTTAATTTGATGTTACATGTAAGCCTTTTTATGTTTGGTTCTTTTACTTTAATACTATTATTTGATTTCTGTATTATCCTATGGACATGGATTCTACAAAGAAGAAACAACGCTCTTTGAAGCTCTTGTTTATTTTACCTTTTTGTTTGTATAATCAGATGTTTTCTTGTGTTATGGGAGCCTTGGTTTATATTGTGCAAAAATATCCCATCTTCTTTCAGTTTTTCTGTCTTGAGTAGTTCCTGTTCTAGTTGCCAAATATTATCAATGCCTTAGTGAATGGTGTAAAGTATTTCAATCACATAAATAGTTCCAACTCAGCAGAAGCATATACAATATAATATATTTTTTGTAGAATCAGAAAGCTTTTGAGCTTCTAACTATGCATTTTTCATCGCTGGCAAACAATGATAGAGTTCAAAGCACTAGATGTTTCCTAAAACTATGACTTCTGGCTGTACTGTTTGCCTTCCTGAATACTGTGTTTTTAATTTTTAATAAAGGAAAATGTTATGAGCTCAGACAGCTGTTTGGAAGAAGAGGTTACAGAAGTGCTTAGTAACAACAGACTATGATACTATATAATTAGTTTTTTTTTTTTCTCTTCATTAGCATATACAACCTGCTACAGGAATGAGAATATAATGATAATTGCCAGACTCTTGGGTTTTCACACTTGGAAATAGTGTAAAGTACAAATCTGAAGTAATTGGGATTCTTAAAGAAATGTCTCTGTCTGCATAGTGAAACCAAGAGCTTATAACAGACTGTGGAGACTTAATTTTGATGTTACATTTCTGGCAAGGCATCTACAAGAGATAATAGTACTTATACTGATTCAGGTCTCCAAGTGAAAATGAGTGTAGCAATCTCTAACTTATCATTAGAGGATGTTTGTCTATATCACAGCATGTAGCATTAATGATAGATTCTGCAGAGAAGTGTTACCTCCATATGAAAAGTCACTGAAGACTGAAGTTTACTGAAAGAGATTACATGGGAAATTTGTTTGAATCCTGTACCCCTTCTGTTTAGCTTTAAGCAATATTTTCAGTTTTGTTTTTCACAAACACAAAAATGTGTGTATTAAAAAGAACATATAAAAATATTATAATGTAAAATGATACTCCTTTGTTCTTGTCATTAAAACAAAAACACAAACAAAAAATTCAGAACTGAGAAGTATCAAGTATTATCTCTTCCCTGTCTCATACAAATACAGTGCAAAATATTACAAACATAAGTGGCAATTTGCACGTAATTAGTGTTATCTCACATATAACTTGGGTCTTAGATAACCCACACTCTGAAAATGAAGTTATTTTTGGATAATATTTTGATAATTTTCTATTTATTTAAGTTACAGAATCAGAGGAATGATAAAGGTTGGAAGGGACTTCTGGAGGTCATCTGGTCCAACACCCCTCCCTGCTCAAGCAGGGACACCTAGATCTTGTTGTCCTGGACCATGTCGAGATGGCTTTTGGCAACCTCTATGGGCAACCTGTTCTAGTGCTCTGTTACCCTCAAAGTAATGTTCTTCCTGATGTTTACAAGGAAACTCTTGTTTTCTGGTTTGTGCCCATTGTCCTGGCACTGGACACTGCTGAAAAAGAGCATTATGTGCTGTGATCCTCCCATGCCTACGTGACGTACCCTTTCCCACGTGTAATTCTTCAGTCTCTCTCACTCCTTCTCTTTACACTTCCACTGTTTTCCTAGACATCTGCCTGATGATTCCCTGCTTTAACAGGGTTGGACTAGATGATCTGCAGAGGTCCCTTCCAACCTCAAACATTCTGTGATTCTGCGACAATGGGCTGAAACGCTCCTTGGAGAATGCTGCTTCCTTGCTTAGACTACAGATAGAACTCAGAGTAGATGCCTAAATTCTGGATAAAGTTAAATGAGCTGAGTCCAACCCTAAGCATCTATCACCCATTGAATTCATGGCAATTAAATGCAATAGGATGCCTTCCTTTAATATCAAGCACATATTATATTTAAAAATCTGGTGCCATGGAGCCTAAATTGTTTTTAAATTGAAATTTAAGTGTTAAGGTTTTTAGTCATTTTTGAAAATAGGATTTGAGTTCTACAAAAGTTCCTTATGCTTTTTTGAATATTTTGCATTTATTCATTTTCAATAGTTTTGTCTTCAAGAAAAGAAGAAAGAATGGCAACAGTAGAGTTTTCATTTATAAACATGCTGAAAAACTACTTCATATTTTCAGTTGGAGGTCTCATATTTTATTTGATTCTCCTCCCTCATTGATTATCATTTTGCTTCAGAGTAAGTCAGTGATGCTGCACATGAAATAAATTGAAAACCTTCCTACCATGTCCATGAAACAAAGGGTGTCAGTTTTGAAAACCTTATACAAAAGCCATACCAATGTGCAAATGAATAATAAGCACTTGGGTTTTCAATTCAGCATTAAGTAGCTGAATTTCAAAAACTGAGATACTTAAAAAGGCAAATGAAGTAAGTGCATGCTTCAAAGCAAAGAGCAATGTCAAAAATTTGTGCCTTTATATTGATTAGTACTATAGAAGACACTAGTAACAAGAAAAATGGAAAGACTGCATGAAAAATTCAGTGCAAGAGATCCGATCTGAAGATTTCTGATAGCGAGCAAGGGGTATATGTTCAGCCTACTTAAAAATTTAAGGGTATATTTTTATTAATGGCTGTTTCTTTTCTGTATTTTTTTTGATGGTCTTCATAGCACATGTTAGATAAGGTAAAAATGGAAAAAAAAAGGCAAACTTGAATATGTAAGTCTTTGATCAAATATTTAATTTTACTTTTTAGAATTAAATATTAAACTGTAGAAATACAGAACTCTTGTATTTTATATATAGAAAGTCATGTGGCACTGTGTTAAGTTTAAAGTCCTTTGGGAAGATGATTTACTTTACTATTATAACTAACGTAAAACAAAACAGAACATAAGCAAAATCCACGTTCATATGTTGCTGATGTGTTTAGAAAGATACACCCATGAGTCTCGAAAGTCTCGTCTGTTTTACTCCTTTGCTTACGTGATGCTAAATTACCTATATTATAATCATAGAAACATAAAGCTGAAAGAAGTCTCCAGCTTGTTAATAGTATTACTACAGAAGTAGTATTTATTGCTCATAAAAATAAGAATATTTAATCCATCTTTAACACTTGTTTATGTAATATAAAATATACAATAAATGATGTATCATTACCAAGGAGCCTGTTTTTGCACACAGGTTATTTTCCTAAATATCCAACCAAAGTTATTTTACTGAATTTCTTTGACCTTTCCCGAACAAGCATGACAAACACCTTATTATACCATCTACATGTAGAAAGACGTTTGTCATTTTTCTCTTCTCTAAGTAAAGCAGATACATTTCTTTCATTCCTTTATTATTAGTATTTTCTGTCTTATTTTTATCCTCAAGATTCTTCCACATACTATGCAGCTTTTTTATCGTGCAGTATCCAAAACAAATAGAGTGTTCCAGCTGAGACTTCACCAGCAACAAGTAAAAGAGACTTAAAGGACCTCTGGTATTATATCTATAAAGCTGCTGTTAAAACTTCACTGACTTGGATTTCCCAGGTTTTACCCATTATCAAAGAGCTGATTCTCATTTCTGGGACACTGTTACAGCCTCCTGCCATTCTTTTTGCCATATTTTGCCACTTTGCCAAATGTTCAATGTTTAATTTCTTCTGCCTACAGATAATACTTTGCACTTTATTTAATTCACCTTGTTGTTCATCTCTTCAGTTTGCTGAGATCATTCAGATTCTAGTCCTGCCTTCTGCAGTGTTTGCTATCCTTCTCCATGATATAAGTCATATTCAATTCTATCATCCCAATTCATCCATGAAAATATTGAGTAGAATCTGCAGTGGATACATCTCTTCCACTTCAAATCCTTTCTCTGCCTATCAGCCAAACACTCATAAATGCTTTTGGAGAACAGGTTTTAAAACAGCTGTGCACTTATCGCACTGCGATTTACAACCATTATGTACTTTCTTAGTTTATATGTAAGTGGCATTGCATAATCAAGTGTTAGAAGCCAGAATAAAGTCGTGTTCTACCTACTACTCTGCCTCCACAAAACCACCACAGCCAACAAACCTGTCACAGCTGAAGAAGGAAAGTTGTTTTACTATGAACTTGCAAGCTCATATCTTTTTCTTGTTATTATTTAATAAGAACGTAGGGATTGATAGATTAGGAATTTTGATACAGAACCTCAGGATCGAAGATAGGCTTACTATTCAAAAAGTCTATCTGTCTTTCTGATTTCTGTGGTAGCTCTTTCAGCTTTTTAATTAGTTCAGCTGGGGAGGGGGCGGGAAGAAGGAAGAGAGGGAGGAATGAGAGAAATTTCAGGTGAAATTTTGTTCCTATTGAAGTCAATTGATACATTTTTTTATTCCATTGACTAAAATGAGGCCAGGAGCTGACACAGACTCTTCAAGGGTTTCTCAAAGTGTCAAGAATTCTGCACATCAAAAACAATTCCATAACAGAAGATTTTAGTTTCATTGATATGTAAATCATATTATAGAGCATGCATCGTGCAAGCATTCAGTGTCTAAACTCACAGAGTGTAAGGCATGCATAGATAATTTCTGTCCTCGCCAACATGTTGTTAAATTAGATTCAGAAAGAAAGATGTACTGGTATTTATTATCATAAAACACAGATAAACATATGAGTAATAGTACGAGTTCTATTTTGCTTTTTGGCTTTCGTATTGTCATGAACTTGAGGTATAAAAGTTGTGCAAATGTTAGTGGATCTGAATCTGTACATGAAGAAGTAAACATTTATTAATCTATTAAATATCACCTTCTCACTGGTTAAGACAGTATTTTAACTGCAGAAAAGGAGCATCGCATTGTAGTTCAAATCACTGGACTCAACCTTGTGAGATTTGAGTCCATTTTTCAGCTCTGACCGAGATTTTGTGGAACTTGAAGATTCTGCCTCAGCTTCAACTCTCAGTTCTTGCCACTGTAAAACAAAAATTATTGTAGCTGCCTTCATGAGTGAAGAACCACAGTGAGGTTAAACACAGGATACCTCAAGTGCAGTGCAGCATGAATAGAGACCTTATTCTGGTGATTCACCATGTTCACATTGCTGAATTGAAGCCTTGCTTGTACAAATGAGTCCCATTAGGTTTTCTCATGTATGAATTGTTCCCTGCCTCAATGAAATTACAGCCTATTGCTAATGAGACAACTAGTCAATGCATTTCACTTTTCTTCTGCTAAATTTTGTGACCACTACGGTTATTATACTCGTATATTCAAATTATTTTTATACTTTTGTAGGAAACATTCTCTCTTCTAGGTTATTCTCTCATTAGAAACTGCTCACTTCAGCACATAGACTGACAGTTGGTTTGGTCTGAACATTTTTTATTTTTTATTTTTTTTTACTGATTAAAAGAGTATAACTGAATTAGATGAGTCTATTTATTTGGCCCCAAAATAAGGGGCATTTGTTTTCTTTAAGGAGCTGGTGAGAGCAATTTGAAAGATAAGGGAAAATCCAAAATAAGATTGGTCACTTAGATTAGTCACTTTAACTTCTTTCTGTATAATTTGAAAGAACAATCCTGAAAAATCACTAATAAAAAGCTAAGATAATTAACGGTTCCAGACATTTGCACACTTAAACTTACAAAAATCATATTCACTTGCCTATTGGTCACCATTTCACAACAGCCTGTGAAAAAGTATTAGTAGGAAATGTGTGGCAGAGCTCTTGGAATTTTTTTTTTTTTTTTTTTTTTTGGTCTGGGCTTTGAGTGAGCAAATATGGAGAACAGACCTGGGGAACGGAGCAGCAGTTCAGTCTGTTCCATATCAACTAAGCACAGTCATAACTGTACCTTCTTTTACTAGTTATCCATGGGTTTAATATTTTATAAGCCATATGAACAATATTTATCTTGAAACAGTGTATTCTTACCCAGTTAAAGATAAAAACTCATCACATTGCAATCTGCCAGTCTATATCGGTGGTTCACTTCTTTGTGGCTCTACTGAAATGAGGAAAAGGAGGATGATAAACTGAAAAAGGTTGTTTTAGAACTTCAGTGACAATTGTTTTAAGGTTATTCATACATCTCTTAATTTATATTTACTCTGGGGTTTATGCAGGCTATCTGTCACTGATTTAAACACTTGTACAATATTCTAGGTTCCTAAGACAAATACTCTGGCTTACATCAAGAAAATTTAACTCAAACTGCAATGCATTTAAATGAATAATGATGTACTCAAAATGTATGTTTGTCATATTTCGAGGTATTATATTTTTCTATAGAAAAGGTGAGTCTCCCTGTCCCAAACTACTGGAAATCTTTGAATAAAGAAACTTTAACAATAATTTATATGGTATGAAAATAAGTACAGCTGGCTTGTTTTTATATGAAACTGGGTGGGGAGGTCTTAATTGGATTTAGGTATCCCTCTACATTTCGAGGTATCCTGCATAAATTTGTAAGTAGTAGATTCAAGAATCACTTAATCCATAGCTGAACAGTGAAGAAGAAGAGAAAAATAGCATACCACAAAAATAAAATAATAAAAAAATTAGATATACAGAATGAGATTAAATAATTCCAGTCATCTACAAATGCCTCATCTTTACCTCTTGTCTTTAGCAAATATACTACTGGGCCTTTAGCAGTCACAAACTCCTAGTTGTTGGTCAATTTGTTGGAACAATCAGTAAAGTGTATCAGAAAAATTAGTATTTTTCAGCCCATTGTGACCATCATCTACAGCTAGGAAACCTGTGGCTTTTGTGAAGGAAAGAACCACATACAGGCAGTAATGTCATTACTAACGGTGCAAATGTAATAGGACTGAAAGCCAGGGATTTTGCTATAATGTTCTGTCAGTAAAACTACTAATTTTCTTTTTCCTACTTTTTTTTATTATTATTATTATTAAAGTGTTACTTAAATAAGCATATAAGGAACAAAAGATATAAAATAGGTAATTTTCACAGGGGAAGAACTTGCCAATGGATCTCAGGGGGATTTGTTTTGGAGTATTTGCTCCAGCAAAGTATTCAATGTTGGTCAAGTAGAAGTCATTAATAAAGTGAAGTGACAGCAACAGCTAAATATACAGAGTGGTTCAAATTAGTGAAAGTTAAAAAGAGACTGGATAGGGTAGCAGACAAATCTTGCAACATTGAGTAGTAAATTGGCAGATGAAATGTAATGTTGTTCAGTACAAAGTAGCCCTTATAGGACAATTTTGCCTTGATCATAAACATACAGTGATAGGTTAAATTAGCTGTTACCACTTAGGAAAAAAGATCTGTCATGTGGCTATTTCTCTGAAAGCTCAATACTAAAAAATCAACATTAAGAAAGGATAAGAGTGCCAAACAAGGAATATCCTTATACTTCTGTCAGAAAACATGGTGCAGCACAGTATTAACCACTGAGTTCAGTTCTGTTCATCTGTATCAAAAATAATGAATAAAATTATCAAGAAGGACAGAAATGCCTGAATAGTTGTACTGGGAAGTGACTTTCATGGTTTCTTGGAATATATAATGTTTTCCTCCAGTATCTTTTGCACTCATTGTTGGGGATGTAGTTTCAGTTTAGGCTGTGGTTCCCCTGTTTGCTTGCTTCCAGGAAAGATGGCATGTTTTGGTTGTTGCTTGTAAATATTGTCCTCTTGAAAACAGGAATTAAAAACAAACAAAAACCCTGAAGGACAAAGACAGGTGGCAAAAGTTGCTTAGGAATTGTCTTATATTTACTTGGATTTGCTTTTCTAGCTGTTGAATCACTCTGCCTACCATCTCCCTCTCCTCTTCTGCTCCAGTAGAGCAGAGAGGAAGACAGCAGTGATAATCCTCTTGGACTGAAATATTTTACACTTGTTTGGTAGGTGATAAATGCTGCATTCCAAGGGGATTAGCACAGTGAAACTTCACTAAAGGAGTGAGAGTTTTTGCATACACACTAAACAATTCAGAGCCTTATTGTATCAATTGTAACATCTATACTTTTTTTTTTTTTTTTTTTTTTTCCTGTGGGAAAGCTTATATACGAACAACAGATGCATCAAGTTAACCAGAAACTGTTTTTGATAATAAATTGCATTATTCTACTGCAACTACTGTGCTGTAACTACACTTGTGTTGTTGCTGTTGTTGATTTTTGTTTGTTTGTTTTCACTAGTTTACACTAATTTGTGAACTTCTGTTAAATCTGAACTAAGTTAGTAACATGTATTATGTCTTCTTGGGAATGAAGGCAATTTTAGGGAACTTAATGTTCTAACCCAGATGAAACATTTGTAATGATCAGCATTACAACCACTATAAAATCTTAATAAACATAAATCCTAATAAATGCAAAGGGTATAATATTGCAAGTGAAACATTTCTGCTTTTAGTGGATTCCTATAATTTCTTTAAGCATTTCAATCTCATTAAAAACAGTCCTTTAAAAGGCATACTAAATTTTCAAGAAAGGCAACTGTAAAAGCACTTTGCATTTCTCCTCCAAATCTATAAGCATTTAAAACTACTGTTGTGAGTATTCAGGTTTATTTCTTGCCTTACTGAAAATGTAATAACTAAAGCATGTTTGAAACAAGAAATCAATTTGATGATTACAAGTTGCTTTAACTCCCTTTTTTCCAGATATGTCAAGTTTATAGTTTAACAAATGCTGTTGCTTGGGATTGCTTCAGTCTATGTAGAATATCCTATACTAACACTGAATCCAAACAATATGAGATTTAAAGGATCATAAGAAAAGAGCAAAGTGCAATTGTTTTTTTTGGTTCTGTGATGTATAAGCATAGAAAGTAATCAAAAGCCTTGTGGGAAATATACCTTTATGGATGTTTGATATTTTCTTTCATTTTTACTATACTGTCATGTACTATCCTTAGTCATGTTCCAAGATCCAGGCAGAAGGCTGCAGAGGACCACCAGGAAAAAAGGATCTATTAACACATCTACTGTTAGATATTTCTGCTACCAAATGATATCTTATGAATGATTTTAAATTTAGAGCTCTATGTTAGCATCTGGTGCTCCCTCTGTAGCAGACATGCCTAGCTACCCGATATAGAAACATCGCTCTTTATTTATTGAATGCACTACTTTTTAAAAAGCCATGCTTTAAGCACAAATATATGTACACTATTGTAAGTTAATGTCCAGTGAATTACTGCCACCAGTGCTTGCTCACACTTGAAGAATATTTGCCTTTGTAGTCATTATTTTATTGCCATATATGGTCTCAACACTGACACTTTTTTTTTTTTTGAGGGGGCAAAATGCATAATTATCTTTTATTTCCTTTTTAGTTTTATTTTTTTGCCGTTCTTTCTTTAGGAACATAGGATAAGAGACTAAGAAAATGTAGCCGTGGTGCATGGAAACTGTTCATAGATGATGTAGGGGAGAAGATGAGGGAATGATAAACCAGACTATTAAGTCCAGACCTGGACATTGCTGGGAATAATGAGATACTTTCCCTTTACCAGTCCCTTTTGCAGATTTTTCTCTAATGACTTCTAGTTTTTGAAGAGCTCAGACTATACATACCGTAGACTGTTTAAGGAGAAGTATTTATATATGTGTGTGTGTGTATTATATATATAATTGAAACATAAAGGAAGAAAAAGAACAACTAGTTAAGGTGGCATTCAGAAAACACTAGAAGTAATTATATTTTCTATCTTCACTGCACATGAAGTGCATTTTTGAAATGGTAGCAATGAATTTAAAATAAAGATAAAACTAGGAGAGGAAAATCCAAATAAGTCACACTACTATGTTTTTCTGGGGGAAAAAAATAAATTATAATATTAATAAAGTCATTATTACAATTTGGAAATAAACTACCAGTGATGACTAATTAGATCTTGAATTTAATGCTAAAATATTGTCATTTTTTTTAGCCATCTTATATAAAAAGCTATCAAAAGATGCATTTATGTTACTTGGCTTAAAATAGATTATTTCATGGCTTTGTTCTGGCTTTGTGATATGAAATGCCCTTCTGATAGCAGACGATAAAATGATGCCTTCTCTGTTGATTTAGGCTATAATGTTTAAATTCATGAAATGTTAGAACTCTTCACAACACATACAAAATAAAATAATAAAATATTTCCATACTAATGCTGCAACATTAGAAAAATCTAAATATTGTTGGAGAAATTATTTGATTGCTAACTCACACAAAAAATCCTTTTCATGGAATGTAATTTTTTATCACTTGAGGCAGAAGTAATATGGCAATAAAAATGCACAATATTGGTAAGTCTATGTAATATATTTCTATGTAAATGAAATATTATGTAACTTTACTTTCTAATTAGTGGTCCTAGAAAGAGCACTTTATTTATTTATTTATTAATGGAGGATGGTATCTTGTAGCAAAAGTTATGCCTTATCACCAACCTTAAAAGCTGTGGCAAATTCAAAGGAATTAATCAAAGTTTTCTTAAACAAGTGTGGTGGTTTTACCCGGCTGGGCAGTTGAGCTCCACTGCAAGCACTCTCTCACTCCCCCTTCTCAAAGGAAAAATGGGAGAAAATATGATGGAAAGGGCTCAAGGGTTGAGATAAGGACAGGGAGATCACTCAACAATTATTGTCACGCGCAAAACAGGCTCAGCATACGGAGATTAAAATATTGCCTATCACTAGCAGACTAGAGCAGTGAGAAACAAACAAACAAACAAAACAAAACAAAACAGAAAACACTTTTACCCATCCACCCTCTTCCAACTCTTCCTTCCACAAGGCACAGGGGAATGAGGCTGTGGTCAGTCCCTAACGTTTCGTCTCCACCCTCCTTCACGGTCACTCCCTGTCCCTGCTCCCCGTGGGGTCCCTCCCACGGGATGCCATCCTTCCCAAGCTGATCCTGCGGGGGCTGCCCACAGGCAGCATTTCTTCAAGCACTGCTCCCACACGGCTCCGTACCACGGGGTCCATCCCCCAGGAGCAAACTGCTCCAGCACGGGTCCCCCACGGGCGGCAGCTCCCCCCAGACCCCTGCTCCCGTGTGGGCTCCTCTCCACGGGCTGCAGCTCTGGCCCGGGGCCTGCTCCTGCGGGGGCTCTCCATGGGCCGCAGCCTCCTCCAGGCCACATCCACCTGCTCCACCAGGGGCTCCTCCACGGGCTGCAGTGTGGAGATCTGCTCCGTGTGGGACCCATGGGCTGCAGGGGCCTCTCCACAGGGGCCTCTCCCCTTTTTTAAATCTGCTCTCAGAGAGGCACAGACAACATTGCTTATTGGTTCGGCTCTGACCAGTGGTGCATCCCTTTGGAGCCGGCTGAAACTGGCCCTTATCTGATATGACGAGGCAGCTTCTGGATTCTTCTCACAGAGATCACCCCTGCAGCCCCCTGCTACCCAAACCTTGCCACGTAAACCCAATACTACAAGTCTTGTAATGAATAGTTTGTACATATTTCCTCTCTTTTCTTAAAGTACATTTATAAGTTGTTCAGATAATGGATACACTATTCAAGGCTGACTGTAGAAACTTCTCTGGAGACTGAACGAGGACTCTACCTGTGTGAGAATGCTGACAGGTTTTGAGTGGGGTGGATTTTGTGATGTGCACACACCAGAACAACCATTATATAGGTGACAGGCTCAAACTAATAAAAAACTATTCTAAAATTGGTTCTATAGAATATATATATATATATTCTATATATTCTAAATATATATAACCTCAACATATCTGATGTGTTGGGCCATTCCTGTTTTATTGCCAAAATCAGTATTTTTCCCTTTTATTGTCTCATGATTACAGTGTTGGTACAAGTCAGAACAGATAGACAGGCTTTTAAGTCTTTCCCTTATCTAATCACTGGCATTACTTAATGAATTCACCATTCCTGAGACAAATTTACTGATAATCGAGAGCTATAAAGGACATAAATTATCCTAGCAAACTGCCTGGGTAGCAGCACAATGAAAGAAGCCACTGTTTACCTTCAGATCTTATATTGAATTTGGGGATTCTTTATTCTTTCACTAGAAAAAGTTTAGAAAAAAATAAAATTGTATCCCTATATTTAAAGTTTTTTTTGTTTTTTTTTTTTTTTTTTTTTTTACTTCTAGGATTGCATCTCAAGAGCTGTGATGTTATACTAGATAGATGGCTTGCTATGAGTTTTAGCAATCTATTTTGCTGAAATACTCTTGCTTTTTCCTTTTACCTTGAGGATCAAGGAAACCAATGTGGTTTTCACCAGAATATGAAGTACGTTTATTGCTTACAAGGATGAAATGTATGATTATTGAATGAGGTCATTAAATAATAACATTATTTTTGGCGTACACATTTCAAAGGACAAGCTGTAGACAGAATATCCTCAACTGTATATGATGATAGTGCTAGTAAGGGATCTTGTAATATCTCTTCATATGTGTAAAAAATGTAACAGTACTGTAAGTATTCACCTCTTTGTGGAAATTTTAATGTGTGAAAAGGAAGAAAGGTAATGAAAAAAAGGAGAAGGAAGTGTTGCAGAAGAGGTTGAATACTGTAAAGTAAGAGCTATAAAATATTTTCAGGTTAGAAGGATGTAGCTTTTTATTGTTATTGTAAAGATTAAGTAATCCAGTTTAAAAATAATGTGGTTTGTCTTACCGGAACTATGATATTCATGAATTTCGTGTACTTTCTAAATGTAGAATCTTTTGCTTCAGTACAACTTTGTTTGCATCAGATGCAAAAGTAACTCCTGCTGAGAGAGAATAGACCTATATTTTGTTGGGGGATAATAAAAAGGTTAAAGGTGATTCCTGAAATGTTATAGCAGTTTCTTCTTTCTAGTAGGTATGTACTTTTTTGTTGAAAATTACCTTTTTGTGATCTGAGATGTAAGGAATCCATTTTAAGACTTTGAGATCCCGTTATGATCCTCTAGTTTGATTTCTTGAATGCACAGTCCTTTGAATGTCACTGTTTTTTCAAATTCTAATGGAACTTCTTATGCTACAGAATGAAACTCATCTGAGGCTTAGAGACTTTAAAGTGATGGAAAATCCATTGTTCTAGACATGTTGTTCTACTGAGTAGGTATTTCTAGTGTTAATTAAATATATATATATATATATATTTAATTATATATAATATATATTATATTAATTATATATATTTAATATATATTTATATATATTTTTTTATATATATATATATATGTATATGTATATGGTTCTACTTCCATCCTGTACATTATTATACATTTGTGTGGCAAATTTAGGATCTTTTATCATCAGAAATCTTCTGTTCATATTTACATTGCCATCCCTCTTGCATGAGTCATACAGTATCTTTACCAAGCTTAAACTACAAATATTAATACTACTAAACTACTAGGTCAACTTAAAAAGATTATGCCTCAAATGTCTCATATTCATGCTTCCCTGACTCAGAATAACTATCTGAGCTCTTTCCTGAACTCTTTTTTACTTTTTTAGTATCCATTTTTGGGTATTAGTATCCATTGTGGGCATTATCCAAGTGTGGGTATTAGAGCTGTTTCCTAGTAATGGTCTTAACAGTATCATGAACGCGGGAAATAAAAAGTCCAGTTCAAACATGCACATCCACCATATATGTTCAGGGATTTTATCTATTCTCTTCACCATCATGTTACTCTGGGAATTCTAGTTCATTTTATACATCTCAAAATCCTGTTTGAGAATGATTTTGCAAAATACGGGAATCCATCAGAAAATCTGTGAGCTGATTCTCGCAGCTCTATGTTTCTAGTTCCTAATCATGAGATATTGCATATAGTTATATTAAAATGTATAGTTTAATAAGTCTATCTTACTGTGATTCTGGCATATGTGCAGTACTCTCTATTCCTTTTTACTGTTCATTCTGTTATATTTATTTCAGTTGAATGTTTTTTTGCTAGCATGAAGGTGAAATTTCTTCTAGATAGTACTGGGACAAGATCTTTGCTATAGCCAAACAGAAATTCCTCTTTGCAAAACTTTTCCCAGTTAATGGCTATCTTCTGATATTTTTCAGTGAACTTTTCAATTGACAGTGAATTTCTCAAATAAATAGTATATCCTATAAGTAATTTTGTACAGTGCTAAATTTTTAATCTGAATATTGGGCAGCCAAGTGCCCTTACAGATGTTATATTATGCCAGCACACTTTCCTGTATAAACTGAACTTGTCACCTCATCAGAAGTTTTGACAAGACTTGTTTTCCATAAAACTGTGCTGATTGGCACTAATTATGCTATCATGCTTTAATTCTTTAGTATTTATATGTTGCATCAGCTTTTCTGTGACTTTGCCGAGAATGCTCAGCTAACCAGAGTATAATTATTTAGGTCATCTTGTCTACCCTTTGTAAAACACATTACAATAGATAATTAGAGGAAATTTTCCTTTATATTATACTTTATAAACATAGCCTTAGATTTCCATGCAGAATGGGAAGTATGCTTTTGTTTAGTATGTCCTTGAAAAGGATTCAGACTGTTAGGTCACAGAACAGGCTGTCCCACACAGGACAGAGTACCTACAGTAGAGATGAAGTTCAACATTGCTTACTTTTCACATGACACACAGTACACACTGATGATGCTACTGGAAAAGTTATAGCCCCCTTAAACTCTTCTCTGCACCATTAAGTCAACCCATATCTCAGATAAACTCTTTCAGTGGTATGTTTTTAAACCCTCTATAACTGTTAAGCATTATTACCCCTGTCCTGTCCATTATGGCTGAGCATCACAGAATATATACCCTGGAGAGCTCATGAAGATGAATTTACAGAGAATGTGTTGCTTTCAATGACAAAAGATTAGACTAGCATAAATGTATCTAGAAGAGACACCACAGTGTAGTGACTGATTCTGGACCTTCACTTCTCAATCTCCTGATCCTTATGTGATTATGATTTTAGGGCCAGATCCTCAACCAGAGATAAGCAATCCTCTGTTGAATGCCATGATGCTACTATGATTTTTACAGGAGCTGAACAGTCATCTTCATTCTGAAATTGCCTTATTTTGCCATTACTCCTGCAAACAACTACAAATATTACATGGCATTACCAAAATTTTTCTATGTCTTTAAAGTTAAGTATGTATTCTGTATTTGGAAGAGTTTCCAATTTGTTTATTTCTTTTGCGGATGAACACATCGAGGTGCCCTGTATAGTCCTACTGAAAAACAAATCCAGAAAAGTGGCACAATAAAGAAAGAAAGAAAGAAAACAAACAAACAACAACTAAACACTTCAGAAATATCAGAATATTCAGAATTTCTAATATGTTCATGCTTGCTACTTCCCTTCAGTGGTGCACTTTTAGGAAACAAAGCTTAACTTGGTCACTTTACAAACCCAGCCTTCTCTTGTGCTATAAATGAGGTTGTCATAGGGAGTACCTATTATATGTAACATTATTTTCCCAGCTAGTAAGATATACATTTTGTTGCCATTTTGATCTTAGAAAATAATTAGAGGACAAAGTGTTCTTGAAAGTGCCAGCAAAAATATTATGTTGGAAGTACTTTTGGCTTGAGGTTGCAATGCAATGCATTGAAAATCAGCAAAAGTCTGAATGTACAGGGACCGAAAATAAAATACGACCTTGGTTACTGTGTGGCAAAAAAAAAAAAAAAAAAAAAAAAGTAAACAAAATCTATTTGATTGTCCAGATTTAAAAGAAGTGTATTAAAATGTATAAGAGGGATAAATAAAGGTAGAATATGATTTGCATATTACGTCACAATTGCATATTCATAGCAGATACCACCGTGAGCAACTGTTAACCCCAGTCCATGCATATATACATGCACAAAGCTTAATCAAATTATTTTTACTGTTAAAAAATTCAGACTTTTAATTTGAATTATATGAAATAATACAGGAATAGCTCATATATTTATATAATTGGTTTAGCACTGTGAGTAATGAATTTTCTCTGGTCTAGAATTCTCTTAAGATTTTGTCTTAGGAAATTTCTAATGCTTAGTGCTATTAGGAATTGAATAGGTAGCTTTAATCAAATGTTTCTGTAAGTTTGCTGAAATCAAAAATGAAAAAATAAAACTTTTTATAAAGAAATCCCACCTATTCAAGACAATATATTTGTATTGATTCCACATCCTGGAAAATGCTCAAATGTTGTGCTTTTTAAAATGTTATCATAATTTGTTTACAAATTCATAGAAATAATTTTAAGATTTTTTTTTTTATTGAATCTAATAAATACTAATTTAATCATTTTTCTATTTATTTTTCATATTTGTTGGTACATATCCAGTAATCTTCTGGTCCTGAACAGCATTAAACTGAAATGTATTATCTCTGATCTGGGCCAAAGTAATCTGAAGGTGAATTGAGATTGGAAAGTTTGAAGTATAATAATTCCCTTTCACAATCTTGGGAAGTTTGAAGTTATCAGCTGAAGAATCCTTTTCAAATTTTTGAATCCAATACAATTTTTTTTTAGCCTAATAATTACAAAATCCCATAACATATATGGTGAAGAAATTAATTCTCAAAATTATAAAGGGTCTAAAAGCCTTTGAATCTCAACTTTTAAAAATAAGTGTACCATATTGATCAGCAATTTGAGAGGTTCCAATTAGTTTACACTTTTATCTGAGATCTACTTGCTAGCTATTTTGTCTATAGGTTGTGTTTATCTTACATCCAGAATTAGTCTCTGAGACACTCCAAATGTTCAACAGCATTTATTAGCTGCTTATTTGTGAATCCTTAGTAGTAGATCTCCGTCTGATATCTGTCTTTGTTTAAGTGTGCTTTGCATTTCAGATGAACAGTTTCATGTTTTGAAACTTGTTAACTTGGAAATCCAAATACAGTCTCATTTTGGCAACACCATAGAACTTGATCCAGCTTAAATCACCTGGAAATGTACTTCTCTGTTCTCCATGGAAGCTGTCTGAATAAATGTTATCACTGTATGCCATATCAATCTGCTTTTTATATAAGCAATATAAATAAATGTATTAGCCTTACATCATGGACCAATGAAGATGATAATGTTTTATCTGCAAAAAGTATCTAAGAGTCATATGCTCATATGAATTTCAAATGAAGGTGAAAACAAAACATCGTTTATCAATATTATCTTCCCTTCCATCTCAAAAAGTTAAACATAGAGAAGTATTAGTAATGTAATGTCAATACACGACACACATTGAGATCTTAAATTTAAAGGTTAGTCACTATAATAACAAGTAGATGAGAATGGGGACTTCCAAGTAATGCAAGCAACAGAAAATTCACCATGGATGAAGTATTATGTGTCAATACAGAAAAGAGCCAGAAGATTCTTGAACTTTTACAATTGTATGTGCTACTAGCTTATCTGAAGTAGCTTGGTTTTATTTAAGTCTAAACTATCTTCGTTAGTGTGTTGCTTAGAAAAACTGCTGAAAAGCTGTGTTAACAAACTTAATACTTGAAAAACTGTCCACAAATAGCTAAAAAGAAGTGATGTAAGTGGAGCACCTTCCGTAAGTTATTGAGCTGATATATTTTAAATAATGAATGTCATTTTTCTAGTGAGACTTGTATTGTTCTGTAAAAACCTACAAAGCAAAAAGTCTTGTACCTTGTTTTCCAGACTCTAGAAATTCATCATTAGAAGATATTTCAGACAATTGACAGCATTAGTATGTAACAGGTGTGAAACAACTGAAACCTGGTTAATTGAGATATTTTTTTTTTTCTTAGTCTGATTTAGTAAATAACTCTATGACTTTGTAGGAAAGGTGAAGGCTAACCATCTCCCTTGGCTCAATATTTAAGGATAGGAAAAAGACAGTTTTGAGGGATGAACAGAATAAAAGCACAGAGAATAAAAAAACAAATAACAGGTGATAAATAGTAGAAAAAAAAAATTACAGTCACAGAATATCAACAGTTATTTCACTGGTAAAATAGTTAAGTATTTTTTTTCTTTACTTTTATTCCTTTTCACACTTTTATTGTTTGGAATCAGTTTCTAACTCTTGCAACTAGTTTTACCATCTTTTGCTGTATTTTTGTATCACAGGGTGAAGTGTATTTCACTTGGGGAGAGGGGGAGTAAAAGTGAGAGAAAGTGCATATCTTGAGAAAAAGACAGTTTCTGAAAACAGTTTACATGGATGGAGACTTGTTTCTTTTATTGAATCTTGCATAAAATAGAATAAAATAATTAATGGCATCTAATTTTAGTTTCTATGTTCAGTAGAAAGCAAGGGCAAAGAGAAAGAACAGTCATGTTAGGGTAGGGCTCTGTGTTTTACAGAGTCACTTCATATCTTTCAACTTTTGAGATGCAATTGCTTGAATATGAAATTCCATAACTTATACACAACTTTAATGAGATTTTTTTTTCTTCAATTCTTTATTTGTTTTTAATAAGTTAACAAGCCTGTTTAATTGTAGTCTCTTTTTCTGAGAGGGCTGAGAATATTACTACTATTCACAAATCAGAGCAAAAGAAAGTTATTGGAATAAACTTCTCTAAGAACTGTCAGAAACCTCAGCAAGTCTGTTTGCAGAGATGGTATGTATCTTTTTTTTATTTTTTTTTTTAATTTTTATTTTTTTTCCCTTAATGTAAATACATAGCGATACTTATTTTAAGGAAATGGGCTTAGAAAGATCCTTTCTATATACATCAGCAATAATGTTTCCAAAGCATGAGACTCCACTGTAAACATCTCTCATTCCCTTCTTCCTCAGATCAAAGTGAGTATGGGTAACTACCCATGGGGTAGCTGTTAATTACATTGTTCAGTGTATACTCAACATAAGAATCAGAAAAGATTATAAATCTGGAAAGAGCAATCCTGCTTTATTTTTTCTTTTTTTTTGTAAAGGTAGCATTATACAGAACATGATTTTATGGTCAGACACAAATTCTACATCAGGACTACTTCCATATTCAGAGCACAGAGTGCTGGTTATGGTCTAAAACAATAGCATAGTTTGTGGCTTGACTTATTTCTTACACATTATCCAGTCTTTGTGTAGAGTAAGTGCAATACTCTCTGGAAGACTGGCTTTATAAGTATTTCAATTGTCCTTCAAACAGTCACTACAAAAAAAAAAGTATAGTGCTTAGCCTTTTTAAGGACACTTTCCTCTTACCTGATGAACTTTCATTTGCAAGCAATATAACAATATAGTAATTATGAATTAAAACTGATATTAGAAAATAATGTGTGCTAAGGTACTTTCCTGAACAATCACATGAATAGATTAGAAATAGTTGCACAAACTGCATCCTGATAAGGCAAGTCAAGTTTTCATTAGAATTGGCTTGCCATTGGTACATTATTAACAGCACAAGAAGGCAAATCAGGCATTTCAGCTCCCCAGCTATTCCTTAATCTGATGGGAACTGTTCTTTTAATCCTAACTACATATTTTAAGGGGTGCCTAATAATCCAGTTGCACTGCATCTAATAACTCTGGCCTATCTTTCTAGGAAGAATGCCAACAGTAATAACAATAGTCCAAAGTAGTTTTCATCAAGAATTGTCCCAAAACACTTCACATAAGCATGTGTGCTCCTGTTGTTCATTTAGCACTCTAAAATCATCTTAGTACAAAATCCTCCCAGTGAGCTCAGCAGTTTACTACAGAAGGAAAATTTGGGGGTTATATCCCTAAATTATATTTTGCCTTCTCATATTGGAAGATCCCCAGATATTTGGGTAACTGCAAGTCTTGTCTGCATTGATCATGTGTCTCTCCTGGAAGCTGGCACACTGAGCTACTGAATGTTTCTCAATATTATGCTGAGACATTGGTCTGCTACTGAGCAGAGGAAAGATTGCCAAATACTCAATCACTAGTGCTACTTTCTTTAGCACCTGGGATTTTCTTTGGAAAGTTCCCAACCAATTATTATGCAGCCCAGACTCTTCTTAGCTTATCAGATCTGACAAGATCACAACCTGAAAAGATACAGATGGCAAGGCATTCCCATCATCACCAACATCTACAGGCAAATGAACTATTTTCTGTTCAGATCTGTTTCCAAGAAAACTTAGTATTTGATGGATATAATTATGTTAAGTGAGCCTAAATCCAAGACTGGATATGGAGCTGTATTTTCAGTGCATATAGACAGTATATCTCAGTTAGGGGTATATGATAGTCCTAATATTTCAAATATGTGTACACAGCCAGGGGGAAGATGTATCAGAGCTCTATAACTCAGTATTTTCTTGGCCATCAATTACAGGAAAACCAAAACCGAAAAGCAAACAGTCCTACCAAAAGAAGAAGAAGAAAAAAAAAAAAAAAAAAAAAAAAAAAGACCGTCTTTAAAGGGGTAATTCAGGACATTTCAGATAGACTCCATATATATACCTATATAAATTCAAAGGCCTGAAAAAGTCATGGAAAGATACAGATCTTTCACGATAAGAAAGAAAAAAGGAAAAGAAAAAAAGAAAAAAGAAAAACACACCAGATTTAATTCAAATGTCCCATCTGAGATGGCTGAATTAGCAGTAGAGCCCACGAGAGTTGTACCACTCAGAAAGCCAATGAGAGATGAGAATAGAAATGCCCTCTGATAATGTGGGAGGCCTATTCACAAGGTCAAGGAAGTCATTTCCACTTTCATTTCTGACTTAGTGAATATCTTATCATTTTGTATATTGGAATAGCCTCCAAGTATGGACTTACAAGGAGGAACTACTACTGTATCTACAGATACAGATTCTACCGAGAAATCAGATTTCATCAGGAGAGGATGGGAGATGTGTATTTCTCTATAGCTGACAAAAGGTGACAAAATTTGAATGATGGGAGAGTCTAAATCAGGCCAAGAGGAGATTAAATTCCCTCACATTCATTTTAAATTGTCTGATTGCTTTACAATTAATTATGGAACAAGAGGAAAAAAAAATCTTCAATTTTATAAGTAATTTATCATGAGAGAACATTTTGTTAGGAAATGCTGGAATTAGTTGTTTAACCATGACTGTATTTTTAGGACCAGTCCTCTTCAATGTTTTTATAAATTATTTGGATGTAGTTCTAGAAGATGTTTTGAGCAAATTTGCTGATGACACTAAATTTGGAAGGGTTGTGGACTCTGTTGAGGGTGGAAAGGCCTTGCAGAGAGATCTGGACAGACTGGAGAGCTGTGCAATCACCAACCTCATGAAGTTTAACAAGAACAAGTGTCGGGTCCTGCACCTGGCACAGGGCAACCCTGGCTATGTGTACAGACTGGGCAACAAGACGCTGGAGAGCAGCCCTGCAGAGAGGGATCTGGGGGCTGTGGTTGACAGCAAGCTGAATATGAGCCTGCAGTGTGTCCTGGCAGCCAGGAGGGCCAACTGTATCCTGGGGTGCATCAAGCACGGCATTGCTAGTCAGTCAAGGGAAGTGATTGTCCCAATCTATTCTGCGCTGGTGCAGCCTCACCTCAAGTACTGTGTGCAGTTCTGGGCACCACAGTACAAAAAGGATTTGAAACTGTTTGAGAGTGTCCAGAGGAGGGCTACTAAGATGGTGAAGGGACTAGAGGGGAAGTCATATGAGGAGCACTGTGGTCACTTGGCCTGTTCAGCCTGGAAAAGAGGAGGCTGAGGGGAGACCTCATCACGTTCTACAGGTTCCTCATGAGAAGGAGTGGAGGGGAAGGTGCCGATCTATTCTCCTTAGTCACCAGTGATAGGACCCAAGGGAATGGTGTCAAGCTGAGGCAGGGGAGGTTTAGGCTAGACATCAGAAAGAGGTTCTTCACTGAGAGAGTTGTCGCACACTGGAACAGGCTCCCCAGGGAAGTAGTCACTGCACCAAGCCTGTTGGAGTTCAAGAAGCATTTGGACTGTGCTCTTGGTCATACGGTCTGAATTTTGGAGTAGACCTGTGTGGTGCGAGGAGTTGGACTTGATGATCCTTATGGGTCCTTTCCAACTCGGGGTGTTCTATGATTCAATGATTCTATGGTGTGGTGTCCTGAAAAGCTGGATTCTGCAACATGGATGAAAGGAGACAAATGAAAGTAATAAACAAGAATGAAGAAATTAAAAAGTGAAATATTACTGTCCAGATTATATATATATATTGTCAAGGGTTAGTACCATCTGCCTCGTCTGTTTTTGAACTGCTGATATTCTTGAATCCCATCTTTTCTGACAGTTATTACTTTGTAGTCTGTTTTACCCACTTGCCATCTTAATCTTTCCAAAATCTCTTTGGATTTTCCTTTTTTTAAAAAAAGATCTGTTTTCTCTTTCACAGAAGTCATTTTGCAATTACTCTCACCCTCCATATCAAGCTGCCTTTCTCATACATTTGAATTGCAGTTCTTTGGCTGAGATATTTTACAGTCCTTTCCATTGATCACAACCAGTGACTCTCTTGGATCACTTACAATTCATCTACAGAAACAAAGATGAGTCTGCCTTGATATCATTTATCAGCTTCTATTTATTTATCTATTTATTTTGATACTTTTATTGTCCTTCAGGGCTATCATTTCACCAGCAGTAAAACTGTGCTTACAGTGTACATATTTCTATCTGGAATGTAGATGAAAGGAAAATCAGACTGATTAATATGCTTAGAAATGTTATTCCTCTGACTCACTTTAGGGTGGGAGCAGACAACTGTCTAAGAAACACTTTTTATTTCTCTTGTGTGTTCTCTGATCCATAAATAAATACTGAAGAATATCAGCTACCCAAAGGAAAAAGACCCTGCCATAAAATGCTGATACAGACTTGCCTGTGTACCATAGTGTGATACACATCATCTCAATCCACTCTAATTTTTTTTTACATTTTACTTTACAAAACTTCTGCAATTAGCATATCTAAACATAGCCCTTTCAAAGTATGCTGTTTAGCTCAAATTTATCATCATTTCCATTGTATGAAATTCCATTTTAATAATCCATGAAGGTCAAGCTATTAGCAAGACACACAAGCTCCCAAAAAGCATGCCTGAAGCACAGTGGAAAATTCATGTCACTTAAGTGACTTGGCTATAATTCCTTTTCATCTCAACAGCCCTTAAAACTCTCCACATGAAAACAGCAATAACCTTATGACAGTTGCAGGGCAATGTGTTTTCTGGACATTTGATCGCCTGAAAGATATTTGAAAAACAGTTAAAGACAAAAACAGAATTCAAAACTCTCCCCCCCCTCCCCCACCCTACAATATTTTCATAAAATAGACCACTGTATAAATGCAATGTTTGCATATTCATAGTCTTTTATGTGGGTAGATTGGAAAAGGTCTCTCCTTTTTTTGTCCCACAGTAATATTTCTTACAAATATTTGTCCAGCTGCCTTTCTGAAATTGTTTCTTTCTACTGCTCTGAAGTCTGCATAAGAATGTATGCTTCATAGACTAAGTTATCTAAGAGGAGAAATTCCATCAGGATTATTTTTACAATTTGTGTTTCAATAGTAAGTTCTAAAAATTAAAGTACTTGACCACAACTGCTCCCTGTTTTTTTGTTTATTTGTTTTTTAATGTAAAAAACAGTTAAAAAAGCACAACAAAATTAGACACTTTTATATATACTTTGCTGCTGCAAATACTGCAATTAGTAGTATGGTTCATGCCATGGATGTAAATCACCTTCTCAATGCATTTGGGATTAAATTTACTAAGATATTTTTGAAAAACATCATAAAAATCTCTTTATGGCCTTAATTTTGATATCACAGGGATCGTCTTATTTTATTTTTGGTTTACATTTAATTCGTATTGTGAGAATTTTTTCTGCATATTGTGCACACATTCTTCTCGTTTACTGATGTGCAAAATTGGCCTACTGGTCCATGTCATTAATAGAGTTAATAGGGCAAGCAAATGTCCATTGTCTAATGATACATGCACACTGATTCAAAAGCAGATGAAATAATGTGTAATCGAGTTTAATAAGGAGAGGTGCAGGGTTTTTCTGCTGCCTGGTTTAGTGTTAAGAATAACAGTAGTCCGTTCTAGGGAGGTAGAAAACAGGCAGCTGATGTCAGTAGTCAGCCCTTTAATATAATTAAGACATACACTCATTACCTGCTGTGCCTCATCTATCAGATTTCAAACACTTTTTCACTTGCAACTTACTGGTATTAAACGCATTCTAAGGGGAACAGGTTGGTATCTTGCCACATGAAATTTTTACTCCTGGAGAACCAATTTTAAGCTAGACTTAGGCATGCTTTTATTGCGACCTAATGGCCATCAGTCTAAACAACTAAATGGTTTTAGTTTTAAGCATGTTATCTTCAGTGGTGACTGTTTCATTATTTGTTATAGCATGTTTTCTGCTGTGAATTTTGATATAGTCATTGCAGACAGTAAGAAGGAAACTTCATCTTGCCCAGAGAAATATGGATTATGAGATTATGAGATGGATAGAGATTATGTAACATGTTGGATTACACTGCTATGCAATGTCATCCATCAACAGAAATCATTACTTCTTGTTCTGTCACCCATCTAGAAGGGCTTGCAAGCTTGACCACCTACCCATGAGAATGAAAAAAATAAAATTTTATGTAATAAACTCAAAATGTAATCAATTGGAGAAATTCATTCACTGTGGAGCATAGAAAAAATAATAATAATAATAATAAAATCCAAACATAAAACTTAGGTCATTTTTGCTTCAATTCCTGGAACCCAGGGAGAAGTGCTTCAGTTCAATATAATCAAACAAACCCCCCCCCCCCCCCCGAAAAAAAAAAAAAAAAAAATTACTAACTCCTAACTGTAACTCACATCCCTAGACAGTGATCATGAAATCCCTAATTTTCCTTTCAGTTATAAGTAAAATCAGAAGTTCAAGTCATTTTCTTTTACATGCTTACATTATGTTTCTAAGCATGTAAGCCCTTTCTTTGTTGCTTCATATGGAGACTTTGTGGGCCTAGTTTGATATTTTTACATTTTTAATAGAGATGGCTATTTGTTTAAGGGCACCAAGTTCTTCAGTGTTGGGATTAATGAATAATATTTACAAAGTGCATATGAACTCACAGACAACTTTGAAAGAAGATGAATCATTAGCTTAACTGGCTGTCCTGCACTAGCTAAATACACTCAACCTCATATAATTCTACTTGTTGGTTACTCTCTTTCAATTTTATATATAAAACAGTCACAAAACAGATTCAAGATTAGAGCAGCAATCTACATAAATGCTTTTAGTGTACCTACCTTATTTTTCCATTTTGCAGTTTATTAAGAATGGAAATAAATGAGAGCAGAAGGTTTCTCTCCACTGAAGCAGTATTATATAGTGAAGTATTTTTGCTTTTATTTTTTTGGTCATGGAACATATTAGGAGACTAAATGAGAAGTGAATTTACCATGAGCTGAAAGTAAATATCAATTGCAAGATCGCAGGAGTCATAACCTTAGATAATTTGCACCTAAGACCAGTAGAAGTGAGGCTGATCAGTGTTCCCTCTCCATCACCATGTCAAGTGTGTGTGTGTATACATGTATGCATGTGTCTGGTTAGTGTGAGTCAGATTGCAATTTTTTATGGGAATGTTAAACCTTACAAGATGCTCTCCAACAATAAGATCAACTGTGAGTCTTATTTCTACAAACAGCCTCTGTGACTTCATATAAAATTCCAGAATTCTGATAAACTGTCATGGGGAAAAATGATAAAGTGACTTATACTCAATTTTGCTGGAAGGGAGAAATGCAGAGGCTGTCAGTCTGGGTCTTCAGAACAAATGAGTTACAGTTCATGAGGCAGCTCAATAAGGCTATCATTTCCCATCAGCTCCTATCACTGTCAGCCACAGATTTACTGGATGGGGAAAGGGAAAATGGCTGAGTTTTGGTGCCAGGTGAGTTGGCACTATTACTCCATCAACCAGGCTTGTGTAGACAAGATGCTACCATGAATATTTGATAGAAGCTTCTTCCCAGAAGTGCCTGTGGAAAGCAGTAAAGCTGTTCTTTCATTTACTTAAAAAAAAAAAAAAAAAAAAAAAAAAAACTGTCTCTCTGTTTGGAACCCTTTGAAAATGTCCATTTGTAAACTGCTAAGGTTTCTCTGATTTATTTTGTGTGTGTGCATTTGTTTCATTTGGCAGTCTGTTTTGTGCCACATGGCTTATTTATTGCCCTAGCAGAATGAAATAAGAGTTCTCAGTCTGCTGGGATTTCATATACAATGTATTTGTCACTATCTATCTCACAAAATAGCAATATGAATATAGCCTCAGAGCCACCTGTGCATGCCCAGAGGAAAGAGGCCTTTGATCTGCCACAATTACAGATTGTTAGAAATATGTATGTCCCACTTCCAGGCAAGAAGATTCAGGTCAAAGCTGAAGAACTTACTTTGTATATATTCTTGTTAAAATAGCTCAGCATATCTGATTTCTGTATTATCCCAGCTTTCTGTTGCACAAAACTTTCCTGGCAATTGTTGGTGCCTCTTCAAAGAGCTACTGTGTATGCTACCTGCATTGTTATTTATTCATTTATTTTATGAAGATGTTTGCACAGCAGGCTTTCTTAGCTGAAATCCAGATTTGTGTTGCTGATATTCAGACACTAAAACATTTAGCTTTGTTTTTTTGCTTAATCATAATGATCAGTAATGGATTTGGTCCCTAGGTGTTAACATTAAATTTTCCCTTAGGTTGGATTGTGGTGCTACAGGGGTGGGATAACACCTGCAGGTGTTACTGCCTGTATGCTTTTTATGACCAATATGTATTTCCCAAGTAGGATTTAATATGACAGTTAGAACAAGGCTGTGATGTTCTGACTCAGTGACATACCTAATCTGATGTGCAAGTCTGTTTAACTTGTGAATTGAACACCACTGTCCCTTAATCAGTCATCAGACTTATAATTAAATGTAGAAAAAATATACTCTCCAACACATTGCAAGGGTCTGTAGCTTAGAAAAATATTTTTTATATATCTGTTCCATTGGAGAAAATCCTTCTGTCACCCACAGGCTTAGGAAAAAAAAAATCAGTTCAAGTGTTCATAAAAAAAAAATAATATTTTCAAGTATGGCTTCCAGTAAAAATAAATAAATAAATAAATCTCCAAAATGAAATGGCATTTAAGTGCTTTTGTATAGCTTCTTGGAATCTTCTAGGCTATTCAAGATAATCTTATCTATTCTGGTTTGTATATCACTCTTCCCAGATCTGCAGATCTCTTCCTAGGTAATAAATAAATATATAAATAAAAGCATTATGTCCCCAAAACAACCATGGACAATGTTCATTTGTGATTCTGTTCTGAGCCCAAGGAAACTTAATTTATTATTTTAATTTTAGAATTTGAGAAGGCCAAGGCAAAGATATCCAGGCATTGCAGCTATGACTAACCATGTGCCAAAAGTGGTATAGGTGTCAGTTTTGATTGGAGATGGATACTTTTATCTTGCAAGTAATATTTAGAATAACCTTAAACCTTTCCAAAATTAAGAAAGATTATAGCTAACATCTATATTGTTAACAGATGTTGTTAATGTTGTTAATATTTTTTAAATGATGTTTTCTTAAAAGGAATTTTAAATGAATGCTGTTTTTGGCTTGTTTGTTTGTTTGTTTGCCTGGAAACTAAGTATATTAAAAGTATTTTTGTTCTTTTTTTTCCCACATGGTTTTACCTTTCCCCATCATCTAATAGGTACCATTTCTGTTTTCAAATACTGTTCTGCTTTCATTTGCTTTAATGATTGAAAGCTGTGTACCAGCTCTATCTTTAATCTTTTTCTCTTAAGCTTTGAGAATCTCAGTAAATACACTTTCCAAATTAGGAAAAAAGAAAAAAAAAATAAAATAAAAAAAATGAATTTCAAAGATCAGATTAATGGGTTTTTCATTTCATGGACCATTCTTCATCTAGGAATAATAAATACGAAGAAATATTTCAATTCCTTTTTCTGGCTCCTGGAGCAAGAGATGCAGAATGATACAAACCAAAAATGTGTCACAAATGGATAAGACTGTATCTGTGTATAGACAGAGCAAAAAAAAAAAAAAAAAAAAAAGTACAGGATAACTGTAGTCACAGCCGTCATGTTGTCATATTTGTAATCTGTCTTGTTAAGCTCTCAAAGTACCTAGCAAAATGCACACTAATCTAGTCTGAGAAATCTTTACATATCTATTGCCACATGTTTTCCCACTTCTTTTTTCTTGATTTAGCTAAATGTGATGTTATGGCAGAGCCTGAAAATTCTCTATGTAGGGAGCAGGAATGTATAGAAATGCCTGCATCACGTCAGTTTTTGACTTCTTTATATTCACATAGCTGACCATAAAAATGGGTGACAAAGCAGGATACCAGGGCTTCTTGATTCTCATCACTGTTACAGTTACCTCTCTTTGCAGTGACTAAGGCACAGTGTATGAACAAGAAGCGCTACATTTTTTTTCAGAATGTCACATGTTTTTTTACAAGCCACAGCATCCTGTGTGAGTGAATAGTACAGCAGAAAGGCAATAGAGAGCCGAATGGGGAAAGAAGAGTAAAATAGAAAAAGAAAGAGAGAAAAAGAGAAAAAGAGAAAAAGAGAATAAGAAAGGGGAAGGGGGAGGGAAAACGGAAATAATTCATGTCAGAATTTGACATGGCTTAAATTTCTCATTTGAATAAAGAACTTATGTAATTTTATCCTGTTTACACTTCCCTATAGAGGCACTCACCTCAGCTGAGAATGCTAGCAAAGTATTTTTCTCACACCTTCCCCGCCCATCTTGTCTAACTATAACAATTAGATCACAAGTTAGAGATACTTGTGCTTTCCACAAAATTATTCAAAAAGCTCTGATGTGACACCAGGTATCATGAATTTGGCATATTACCTAAATGAGCTGTATTCTGTCTGTGCTCTGGTTTCAAACAAACAAACAAATGGAATGCAAGAGAAAATTAATTTTCATCTTTGGTTCATAGTTCATATTTAAAATCCATTCATATCACAAAAGCATTATGTTAGCTGGCAAGAATAAAAGCAGAATAAAACCAGAACTGGGATAATCAGGCATGATTAATGTATATCTGAAGAGCATCATGTAGGCAGTTTCCACATTGCCTGCCTTTATGCCTTCCCACAATTTCTGGCACTGGTTCTTGCTTTTCTGTGAACACCCTGTTCCATGAGAATCATATTCTCTCCCTCTGATTTGGCTCTCCGAAGGACAAAACAACGAAATATGTAGGGTGTTAGCCAAAATCTATGGTGAACCAAAGGATCTGGAGTCAGTGCCACAACACCCCGTCTTCTGCACATGCAGCAGTCCTTTTGTGTAAATATTGCACATTAAAATTTTATTAATTAAGAATAAGGTGTCTTGTGAATCCTTTAGTTGCAGTTTTGCAAGTGGATATGTGCATTATTATATGACATTATCCCCATTTTATTTTTGAAAGTATAAGAGCTAGTTAAAAATGGGCGGGGGGGAGGGGGGAGTAGGGAGGCAGGGGGGTGGAGATAAGAGCTTACTAGAAGGTATTAATTGCTGTCATAGTTATTCATAGATGAATTACATCAATTCTCCTGTAAAACTGAGCTTGTGAGAATACAGTTGTTGTGCCATTTTCAAACTAGGTGGTTGTATAGCTAGTGATCAGAGATCTGCCTATTCAACAAATTGCATCACTACTTTTCTCACACAGGTTAAAATGAATGCTAGTTTTTTACAGGATGAGAAAGTATATATCTTGCTCAGGAATCAAACAATTTACTTTTCCACTATTTGAATTCTCTCCATCCCCCACCCCACAGATTTCTTTATTTTACTCTTAATTTTCCAGTAATAGCAGGCTGTTTCTATATAACAAGTTAAGTTGTAACACACCATCTTTTCCATGTCTTGAAGTAATATCATAATGGAAATTTCATAACAAATAAAAGATATACCTATTTGATGGTTCAGCTAAATAACAACAAAACTGCAGTGGGCATGAGGTTTTATTACTATTATTTTGCATAATAGTACTGGGGTTGGAACAATCACCCACCGTGGTGGAGACTTCAAGTTTGCTTTCTATCTTGGGAAAGTCAACCCTAAACCTCTTGCCATACTAGAAAGAAATCTGGCAGTGATATATTCTTAAGAGACTTGATCCTTCAAGCACAAACACTTATACTCTGTAGACAAGAATTCAAGGTTATCTGGACCTGAGAGCATGGAGGTATGGCCCTGTAATTCAGAACATGGGGGCTGAGAGTCTCAGACACCCACCAGAAGTTAAGGGGATCTGGGGAATTTTTTCTCCCTTATTTTCAAAAGTGTCAGTGGAAATTGGCAAATTCCTATCTTGATTTCTTCAAATCTTGTCAGTGGCAAGCATTTCCTCTGGTAAGTTCCCTTCTATGTGAGATGTTGGAAAAAAAAAATCTGACAAGAGACCAAATTTGTGTCAAATTTATTTTGTAAATGGAAATCTGTCAGTTGTATTGGCAACAAGGACTAATGATCTGATTGTCACATAGAATGTGCAACAATCCAGTTCCAACAAGCTGGAAAAATTGCTAACATGTGACACTTCTTCATCTGCCTAAACATACAGTTATTTGCAGAAAGCATCAATGCACTGCAAATTCCATTATCTCTTTTTGTTTAAAATATAGAAATAGAAATAGAAGGTATCCAGAAAGTCAACCCTCCTTTTTACTTGTTGGAAAAATAAACATGACTTATTTTCTTCCCACTTGCATCTAGAAACAATTTTTCAACCTCTTCTTTTGAGAATCATTTTTAGTCTGTTTTATACAAATTTATTTCTATAGTAATATAGTACCTCTGTATCTCTTGTACTGTACACACTGGACCATATTAATACATACTATCAAGTTTAATGAAATTCTCACCTAATAGTTATGACTGTTCTTGTGCATATCTCTTAAGTATTTAAAATGGGTTTGATATTTCTTAACAGAATCATGGGCTCTTTAGAATTAATGTCTATTCTTTCTTAGCAAGTCTGCTATACATAGTATGTACTACCACAGCCATGGTAATCTAGAATTTCAGTTCTTTTGTAAATGCTATATTATTAAAAGTTTGTTTAATTGGAAATAGAATGAGAAAGCTTAAAAACTTTATTTGTCATTTTGATTTCTGTTTCAGATTTTCAATTTTATGTTAACGATTTACAATACAGAACTTTAAGTGCATCTCAGACCAAATAAAAATATTTTGGTTTGTGTTTAACGAAAACCTCACTGAATGTTCTCATGGGACATTTTCATTACACTAAATGAGCATTTCTCAACAGAAACTATTTCAAAAATCTTGGTATGTATTGAATCACCTTTTTGTATTTCTGGCAGTTTTACAACCTTTTGTAAAATTCCTCCATCTTACTCTGAGTTTTTGACATCCCTTAATACTCTGTTTAGACTTCATTATCCTACACTTTGAAGAAGGAGGATGGGAGTTTAACACTCTCATTTGCAAAGTTAATCCTATGCATTTTTCTATTGATATTTTACAGCTGTCTTAGCTAATGGTTATTAGTGTCTTTATACTAAACCTACATAGTTTCTCTATTATATGTATTTTGTATTTCCATTTGCATTTTTTTACTAGCTTTACTGTGCTTTATTGGCTTTACTGCTTTCTTCTTCTTTAGCTTTGCTTTTCTATCCTGTATTATCAGACATATATATATACATATATATCTTCCTATAAATCATTTATTCATTTTTTTTAACTTCATGATTATTATTCTAGACTTTTCTTAATTCATTACACATTCTTCATTAAAGAATAAAACTTGACTACCAGCACTTGACAGGGCAATTAGTGCAGTGATTTTTGGAAAGATAAACCGTGCTTGTTTAATATGCTTGGCTTCTAATACTTGGAATTTTATTTTCTGATTACAATGACAGTGTGAAAAAAAAAAAAAAAACAAACAACAAAAAGAAACATTACATTTTCAGTGTAATGTCATATTTTACTGTTTTTTTGGTTTTTTTTTTTTTTTATGACCTCTATTTGCTCTTTCCGTTTTATAAGAAACAATTTAAGTGCATTTTATTGGACTATGTAAAAACTTAAGGGTTTGAGGTTTTTCATTTTAGTGTTATCTAAGTTATCAAAGTGGGTGGCCTAGTTGTTCAGCATACTATTCTTAATTTATTTTGTAAACCAACTCATATAACAATTTGTTGAGTGAAATGATATGAATTTTCATCCCAATACTCTCAGGCTATTTTAAAAGTTGTGTAAAATGAGCTCCAGACTTTCCCTCTGATCTCAGGGGCCTGAGATTCTTGAAAGATGGTTTTATTGGTAAAGGCTAAGGTAAAAAAGGCCTTCAGTACCTCAATATTTTCCATGACAATTATCATCAGTTGCCTTGTCCAGCAACAGTGAAGCAATAGGTTCATTTTTTCCCTAGTTATGGTATTTTCTGGTTATGTACTTGTAGAATTCTTTCTTGTTGCATTTCATGTCTTTTGCCACATTGAACTCCAAGTCCGTCTTGGCTTTTCAAGACTGGATATAGCAACTTTGCCCTCTTCCTGAGTCACCTGTCCATTTTTCCACCTCTTGTACACTTCCTTTTTATGTATGAATTCAGTCAGAAACATTATCTTGATCCATGCAAGCCTCTTGCCACTATCACTTGATTTTCTGCTTGCCAAGACAGATATTTGCTGAATCTGAAGGAGGTCATCCTGAAATATCAAGCTGCTCTCTCTACAGAGCTCTCACATGGGATTCTTTCTGCCCTGTTCCCTTCTCTTATGAACCTGAACTCCATCATTTCATGGTCACTGTAGCCAAGCTTGCCCCCGACTTTTACATTAGTGACCAGTTCTTCCTTGTTTGTAAGTACTGGGTCTAGCAGAGCAACTTTTCTTGTTGAAAAACAAGAAAATTACCTGTGCCAGGAAATTTTTATAAATGCAGTCAAGAAATCTAGATTTCCTGAGCCCTGCCGTAATGTCCTTCCAGAAGACATGTATAGCAGACACCCACTGTAACAATAACCAGAGAATATTTTTTTTTCATTAACTGAAAAAAAAGAGGATGGGGAAAACAGAATGGGATGAAAATATAATTGGTCAAAGAAGTTTAACATTCTTTTGATAGGAGGGACTGTTAGAAAAAATAAATGCTTATGCTATTTATTTGGCAATTCACTATTTCCCAAATTTTCATTCATACTTGTGCATAATATAAAGCTACTTACTGAAAACATGTTTTCAATTTAATCTTTCTGTTGTTTTTATCAAAATCACTGTATTTCTTGAAAGGCCTTATAGTGTTTGAGAACTTCAGATGCATGTGTTTCAGATTGTTTAAGAATTGGAAAATTGCTGTTAACAATGTAGATGTTCATAGTAATTCATATAAAGTAAGTGTAGCCCAGCTGTGAAGTAATACAGGCAAGAGCTAAAACACGTGTCAGAAAAAATGGAAATGGAAAAGCCAGTTAAAATTATGGTATGCCTTATGTGACTTCAACTTCTCAGTCTAGTAGTTTTATTGGGATTTACAAGTTCCCTTTACATATGTAAATTCATCGCAATGAGTTTCATAGATATATAAAAGTAGAACTCTTATGTTTAGAGTTTTCCACATATTATGATCCATGTCTTCCTTTGTGCTGAAATATCATTTGTATTAATGCATATGCAGTATAAAGATGACGGAAAACAAACAAACAAACAAACAAACCAAACCAAACCAACCAACCAAACAAACAAAAAAGCCTCTCTATTCTTTTTGCCACCTTGCTGCTGACTGACTTTGGAAAAGTCATTTAATACTTTGGATGAAAATTTTGAAGAAAGGGTCTCTGAAGTTTGCTTCCTACATATTCCAGTGATGGTGATATGCTTTTAGAGCTACCAAGTGCAGTTGGTTGCTGTGTTATCATTTTTATCTCAATGGAGAAATTTGACAAATATTTTTTTTACTAAAATTCAGAGAAGTGCTTTGTCTTCCTGTTGAAGGACTTGAAATATGATTCTTGGAAATACACTTTTGGTTGAAAATTTGGGGAGATTTCAAAAAATATATTTATAGATATATTTACAGAATATGTCAGACTAATGGAAATGACTTTTCCAATTAAAAAAGTTTGGGGGATTTTTTACCACGTCTGGAGTTTCCATCAGTCCAACAGCAGTGAATCCCCTCTCTTGGCTTGATTTTTCCCTCATATGGATAGAAGTATGCAAATAATATCAACACTATGACTGTGCACTTTATACTTGAATGATTTGAAAATTCTTTGATATTTCAGTGTGCTGTCTGCTACAGGGACTGTTTGAAAGCAAGAAAAGGACAACATTACAAAAACGCAGAAGCATTCCCTGCCTCTTTGTCTTAATTCAGGTTCAAAACAGTAACAACCTGATGAAAACCAACAATTCAGTAGAAAGTCTTGTTAGCCATACTTATGCAAATAACATTTCATACGGTCATGGAATTAATTGTGTATGGAAATGTGAATACTGGAATAATGGTATAGTAGATGTAGCAGTGGTATGTCACATCTACACTCATTTAAATCTAACCTGAGGTTTTAACCACAATTAGGACAGTGTGTTAGGGTTATTACCTGTTAGGCGGTAGTCTCCCATTATCTTTAATAAATAGAACATAATTTATCACAATTAGGCTTAATTGGCCTTCTCAGTCTGTGTTCAGCAGAATACCAGGACAGACAGCATGGACAATCACTTCACTCCTTCCATCCCTAACAGTGATTTTCCTCAGGTCATTTCCAAGTTCAATGCTAAACAGGATGAGAATCTCATTAATAATAATAATAATAATAAATTTTTAAAAAATTAAATTTTCATCAGCATCTATCACACACTTCATTTTCCCTAAACTTGGGCCTTCTAGGCAATTCAGTTAGCAAAGAGAGGCAGCAGATATCTTAAAGTGTGCACCACTAGATGTGCATAAATAGAAAAAATATGATTTATAATACTTAAATTCATTAATAAAATTATATTGATGAGTGTTATTGAATGCTATATTGGCAAGTCTTTGTAAGTTTATAAAGAATAATACAAGCTAACAGTATCTCAAATTTTGCAAGTTAGTCTTTCCACCACCCACCATTTTTCTGGAAAAAGCTGCAACCTTCATTAATTATTTTTCCTTTTTTTTTTTTTTTTTAATAATGTTTGAAATTTTAAGGACATCTCCCTTATTATCTGCATTTAACTTTCCCTGATTATCTACTACAGTGAAAACTGTTGGTTGTTTGGTTTTTGTTGTTGTTGTGTTGTTGTTGTTATTGTTGTTTTTCAGCAATCTCTGTTACCCAGTAATGACAAATGCAAAATGTTAGCAGGCAAAGAAAAAAACTCTAGAACACATCTGTCTGGTGTGACACAACTGTCACTACACAAGTGTGATGGAAAATGTGGGAAAGTGAGTAAATCTAGGTATTGATCCTTTTATATATGTAATTTCTGTGTTTTTCTAAATCTTGCTAAATGAAAATATGAAATGTGAAAACATAGCTCTATTTCTGAAGTAAAAATACAGTAAGCTTCTGGGCAGGCTTTTAATATATTTAGATTCAACTAAATTAAAGGACACTCCCATTCCTGAGTACCAGATGCTAGATGTTGACAAAAAAAAAAAAAAAAAAAAAAACTTTGTATTACTTGGAATATTATCATTACTATCTTCTGGGAAAAAAACTTGACACGAAGTGACTTCATGTTATAGAGAACTTGCTTAACTTGCTTACTGAAGTATTTTGCTTACTGAAGAATTTTGTATTAAAGATATCTATGTATATGTGATAAAATGGTATGGAGAAACAGTAAAACCTGCTACCCTTTCCTCACAATGAATCCTTAAACAAGCAGTATTACATCTCAGACTATGTTTTGAATTTAAATTATATATATATATTGTTTTATTTTATTTAGCAGTAACCAGAAATGCACTGAAGTTCTTGTGTTTGTGGGGCTTTATGTCCTTAAAGGAAACATTGAGAAGTTTTAATTTCTTCTTGGGGTTTAAAAACAGTATTCACTTCCAGATGCAGTTCTCCCTAACAATCCATTTCTATTACACGAGAATCACCTCTTTCAAATCCTGTAAATATACTTATGAAGCATCAGAAATACACACTTGGTCATTAAGAAACGTAAAAATAGATGCAGATGTGGGGAATGTAACCACATATTTTTGTAAGAATAAAATATTATATACCAGAATGTATTGTTTTGTAAACTGGTGGAATGAGAGGGGAATAATCTGCCTCAAAGCACATGAATGTAAATTAGCACAGTATTTGGGGAAATTTATATATTGAAGAATCAATATTTTACTCATTCACTTGAAATATAAGATCTGTGTCTCAAAGAGTGCTGGTTTTGACCTATGAGCAATGGAGAATTTAAACAGTCTCTTCAGCACAGTAACAACAAAACACATTTATATTGCATCTTCCCTAAAAGAGTCACAAGGGGCCTATCTGTGATCTTTCAGCATGTCAAACACACTGTCTCTGACTAATTTCTAGTGTGGTGAAAGGAAAAATGAATGTTATTTAGGTCTCCTAGACAACAGTCTATGCTTCAAAAGTAAACTGTGCAATAGGTATATGTTTTATTCAAACCTAGGCTACAAGCTGGAAGTAAAAGTATGTGTGTGTCCAGCACTGTTTGCTTGAGCTGCTTCAGATGGACAAACAAAAACTCTTCCAGGCATCAGTATTACTCAGTTAATATCATTTGGAATAATAGGTAGACAGCAATATTTCTCCTCCATTTTCCTTATAGAAAATATAATTCTATTAATTTCATTGTATTGATCTTTCTTGTAGAAGTGATGCTTGTTATATACAAATTCTATTTTTTCAAATAAGCAAATGCATACTATAACCTAACAAGTGGTAATGTATTTCTTTGTAGCTCTTTATACACTTCTTTTTAACAAAACAATATTTTCCATCTCTTCAGATCTGAATTCTAACTCTGTGTAGTTCAGCTTTACTGATAGATGTCTGCTATCCTCAATTGCCAGCCCAGGTGCCATAGTAATATAAATTAGACCGATTTTATTATTATTATTATTATTGTATAATTTGTAACAGGACAAAGAAAGGGGAATATTCTTCACAGAAAACAACATACAGTAATTTAATCAGTGCTTTCCTATACAGAGACAATGGTATCTTTAAAACCATGATTATGAAACAACCTTAATGTGATTTCTAGCATACAAGTTATCATGCAAAAGCATTGTTTTGCAGGGTTAATTTGAACAACACTGCATGCATGGGTTAGCTAACTAAATGAACCGATTTTCAAATGTATCAGATTACAGATGATATTCAAATAAGCCAATCCAAATGTGGCTTATTCTTTCTGCTCTGACTACTCCTTGGAGAAACAGGGAGAAACTTAGACAAAACACTGTAAATGACAATTAAAAAAAAAAAAAAAAATCTTACCCCCCCTCCCAAAAAAATAAACTTTCTACATGAATTGTTGATTTTTGGCAGTAGAAATTGATGCAGAGGTGAAACTCTGCTTATTAAATAATGGTAAAGTGCCATAGCAGAACAAAGAAACAAACACAGGTTTTCCATGAAAATCAATGTTTGAGCTTCCCCATATTTTATGATAATTTGCCTCCAGGCTAATACTGCTTTTCTCTAGGAGGCAAAATAAATGCTTTATTCTTCATCCATTTACCACTTCTAAAATATGTCATAGCCACAGCCACCAAAGTCTAAAAATATCAATTAAAGAATTTATTAAGTGTAAATTATACCTTTATCGAGTTAGGTGACTTTTCCAAATTATTTTTAACTTGAAATATTTTGTGTGAATATATACATAGTTGTATATACTGAACTATGTTGCTTATTTGTAAATTAAAATATGTTGCAGATAGACAGTTTAGGAAGTATTCTAAATAGAAAATTGACTTCTTTTGGTTGCCAGCCTGTATTCTCTCATTTATTTCCAGAAGCAAATACTTGCCGTATTTTTGTCTGTGATTGTTCCGATGAAAGAAAATATATATATATATATATATAATTAACAGGTATCTTTTTTCTGTCAATTAAAGACTTGATATGATTTTCCAGAGCAGTTGCTTGGCTGTCAAAATTGACCAGGTAGCTCTTTCCTGCTGAAGAATTTCTGCAAATACTATTTTACTGCTGAAAATAGCTTGGAAATTCTTTCAGCTGTTTCATGTCAATGTTAACTGCAGCATAATTATCCTTGTGAAATAAATTTACATATTTGTTTTATGTCATTTTAGCTGTATAATATACTTTTAATATGGGAAATGAAAGGGTGAAGTAGAATCAGACATAAGACTAAAGTCAAGTAAAGCAGATGATACTAAATTACAGAATCACAGAATCACAGAATAGTCTAGGTTGGAAGAGACCTCCAAGATCACTGAGTCCAACCTCTGACCTAACGCTAACAAATCTTCCACTAAACCATATCCCTAAGCTCTACATCTAAACGTCTTTTAAAGACCTCCAGGGATGGTGACTCAACCATTTCCCTGGGCAGCTTATTCCAGTGACTAACAACCCATTCAGTAAAGAAGTTCTTCCTAATATCCAACCTAAACCTCCCCTGGCACAACTTTAGCCCATTCCCCCTCGTCCTGTCACCAGGCACGTGGGAGAATAGACCAACCGCCACCTCGCTACAGCCTCCTTTCAGGTACCTGTAGAGTGCAATAAGGTCACCCCCGAGCCTCCTCTTCTCCAGGCTAAACAGTCCCAGCTCCCTCAGCCGCTCCTCGTAAGACTTGTTCTCCAGACCCTTCACCAGCTTCGTAGCCCTTCTCTGGACTCGCTCAAGCACCTCCATGTCCTTCTTGTAGCGAGAGGCCCAAAACTGAGTACAGTACTCAAGGTGCGGCAAATTACTAATGTTTTTTTAGATGAAATCTCTTTAAAACTTACACATAAAGATGGACTTCCTTCTTCCCTCAAACTAGCTTTTAGAGACATGTTTAAGATGTTTAAGATGTCTGGGGGATTTTTATAAACTCATGTTTTAAGCCATAAATACCTGAAATGGAGAAAAGAAAATCCTAGCAAATTTAGTGGTACTCTCTCTACATATGCTGGTACTGGATTGCATTTACATAGGAAAAGGATGGGAAGAGGAGGATCAGTGCCTAAATGAGAAGATCCAGCCCAGTGAATTAGGGAATAAAAAGGATGGCATACTGTCAAATCACTGAACGCTTTCTTGTTGTCCCCAGCCCATGGGAGAACCGTTGCCCGACCTGGAGTGTATGAATGCTGTACAGTCCTCTAGAGTTTCTGAGTTTCACAGCAGCATGTCAGAGGCTGGTACATGAGAGCAGATCAGCTGCTAGCTGCTGAAGCTGGAAAAATGCACCAGTGAAGACTCATTGCATACGTGCCTGCATGTGTTCTCCTACAAAGCATTGAAAACTGGTCTGTGTCTTATTGTGTATGCTGTATGGATGGAGAGGGTTTGTTTTTACTCTCTGGGAGTTGAAAGCTGAGAGCAAAATTGGATATTCTGTCACCAAAATGCTGTGCAAAGCTCTTTTAAGGTAGAAGCCTTTGCAGTAACACAGCCTTTGTGTCATTTTGGCATGACTTAACTTGTGTCAGGTTATATTTAAAGGTAAACTGTTAGAAAAACTTCAGAGTACACGTGGTTTAAGCACTGACATTTGGCCACAGATGCCACCGTGAGATCCCAAATTGTCATTGCAAATATCTAGGGTATTCATGGGGAATTAAATCTCTTCCCAGTAAAAGCTGTAGACAGCATCTTTTTTTTTTTTTTTTTTTTCTTTTTTTTTTTTTTTTTTATGCTTCCCTGCCCTGTCTGAACTACTTCCTTTTTATAATGGTTGCATTTCTGCCAAGTGCCTCATCCTTGCAGCCAGGAGCTATAAAACCAAAGTGTCCTTGCCATTTGGGAGAGAAGTTGACTGGAGGTAGATGCAATGATCCCCTGCATACTTATAGCATCAATTCCTTCCCAGCAGCATCACATATGCATTAATGACTAACTGCCAAATGCCATTCTCTGGAATGGAGACATATAGACTGTACTGTAAAGTCTAGTCTGGGTCCCTGTGAGAACAAAACTCAAGTTCTCATCTCTGTATAGGAATGACCGTAATTAGTATTAAAACCAAGTTTATTACTAAACAAAATTAGTGGAATTAAATAAGGCACTGAAATAAATTCACACTTTACAGATAAACTTCTATGTATGGTGCATAGCAATGATGTAAGTTAAAGTATTATACTCAGAAGTAAGATAGACGTTGAATTTGTATGGAACATAATTTATTTTCCAAAGCTAGGAGGACAGCATGGTTTAATCTCTGGTCCTGAAAGTTAAGTAATGCATTTCAGTTTCTTGCTGACTTCAGAAATTCCATCAAATTTTGGGCAAGATATTTAAGTTTTCCTGTGCCTAAGTAAACCAAATAATAACAGACTATATCCTAATATTTAGTGGGGATAAATGCACTGAAGTGATCTGGGTTTTAAAACATTACAGTGGAGACCTGGAAAATACCATCTACAGAATGAAAGCTGTTCTTTCTCAGTGCTAAACTTGGGCATGCAATGTGTATGTAACAGTAATACTTGGCACACCAAGCAGATGGTAAAACAGAGCTCTGCAGGTGTCAGTATAAGGAATATAAAAAGAGAGTTGATCTCAATGGCTCAGAGCTCATTCAACATACAGACGATAAAGCAGGGCATGAGTTCTTCAGCTCATTGTACTTACAAAACTTAATACTGTATATTAGTAATAACCTATTTTGCATGGATAAGAGTAATGAGAATGATAACATTTGGAAAGTCATAATGTAGGTACAGTTTCCATGGAAGTCCTTTAAGCCAGCATGTTATTTGCTAGGAATTATTGTTCCACACATGCTGATGAGTGCCTAACATCTATTGAGTAATTCAAATGTCACTGTGGAGGCAGCAAGAACAAAAAACTTACGGTATCCTTAGACCCCTCAAACTGAGATGATGGTTGTCCACTGGAAGCAAGGCTGCTTCCCTTACAAGAATTTGTGTGGCTTCTCTTTCTGGATTTAGTGTCACAAGGTGTCGAAGCTAAAACTCCTCCCTGCTCTCATTTTCAGTGCTGTCTCTTAAATGACTGTAATTTTTCAGTGAAGAAAGAAACATATCCTTGGCAGATAGATAAGTTTTAGAAATAAAAATGGCAACCATTTCACACTGTGTAGAGGTGTGACATGTTACAAGTCATATAAGAAATGGAGTAGTGGGCAGAGTGCAGGTGGAGTGTTCAAAGCTGCATGTATTATTCACACTTAGCATGGTGGGTGCTATAAAAAAATCAATACATAAACTTTAAGGCAGATGGAATTTATCACATCTCTGCTGTTTGTCACCTGAATATCAGCAGTATGTATAGATGCATCTGTATAAGTTCATCTTAGTTTCTTTCTAAATGACACAAGCTAAATGTACCTTAACTCCTGTAAAGAGAACTAAAAGATTTAGTGTGAAATATGACTAGGATTTTGTGAGTTTTTAACTGGACATAACTTGCAGAGTGACAGAACAAAATGTATCTTTTCTGAATATCATGTTTACTTCTCACTGGGTGATCTGTCACATCAGTGTTTCATTTTGGATAGCTCATTCTGTTGAAATGTACAGTAACTACTTCATCTGTAATAACATATGACAAGACAAGAAACCTAATAATAGTTTTAATCATTATAGCACCCTAATTAAATATACTATGCTTCATTTCTATAGCTTGGCCAGACAGATATTTCTCAGAAACAGAACATCATAGTTTTGCCATTTGATTTAGATCTGCAGGACACTCCTTAAAGTAGGGGGAATTATTGAGATATCTACATATGTTCTTGCTATGGTAAATAAAAAAATGGCCTTTGGGACATTGATATGATATTGAAAAATGACCTATTGAAGGGGAACAGTAGGAAACTGAAATACAATCTAGAATTGTCGGCTTTCTGAGAGGGACCTTCCTGCTAGTTTAAACTGTAAACATCTACAAATCCAATGAAAAACTGGTGTTATACTTATTGTGCAGCAGTCATTATGGTATGCTTGCCTTGAAGCCTCAAAAGCAAAATCATGTGTATAAATACTATGCCTTCAGAAAGGCTGGGAGAAAAATAACCATTGATGCTTATAAATATGAAGCCTGCAGAGTATAAGCAGAATAAATTTATAGAGAAAACCTTGAACAATTCCTACATCAGCTCAGCTTCATTCTGAACTGTTTGAGCCAGAAATATGAGAAAATGAAGTGAATGAAGCCTGTCAGAAAAGAAAAAGCAGCTAGTGGAGTGATGATATGAAGCCATAGATGACAGTATTAAATTCAGTATCTTCATTGCCTTGATTAAAGACTGTTACTTTTCAGTTGAATTGAAACCTTCATGAAGCCATGGTGGGGATGAACACAATAAAAAGTTGTTTGTCATTTACAACTCAGTAAAACGCTGAAGTAGAGAACTGTTTTCATTTTTTTTTTTTTTTTTTTTTTTTTTTTGGTTCACCTGAGTCATATTAGATGGCTCATGGAAAGAAATATGTATTGTGTATGTTTCTTCCCAATACGTTGGTTTATAGCAATTAGATTTAGCAAGATCTATTATGAGGCTAGACTTTCCAAATATAGTACTATTTTATTATAGCCTATAACTTGAGTTCATCCAGTTTGCAAAAACAGTGCATAAAACTGTCCTCATTTAAAGATGAACCTGAAGCCTGCAGACACCACAGGTTTCAACATGGTCAACTCTCTCCTGATCCAAATTATGATATCTGTATTTCAAGCCATTTGTGACAAAAAAAAAAAAAAAAAAAAAAAAAAAAAAAAAAACTGTTAGACCTCTTTCTTGAAAGAAAAAATATCTCATTAAAATTTGTTCAGTAGTGGAAACTTAAGGAGTTGTGTGTACATTTGATTTGCGGATTTATTTTATTTTATTTATTTATTATTTATTGTGAGAAGACTCAAATTTTTCTTAAACCTTCATCAGTTTAAAATTTCAGAGTTTGAGGAAAGATTAACTGATCAAAGTCAGAAGCATTACCCCACAGATACTCCTGTGGTCCACAGATTGCCAGGGAGAAGGCATTTACACTAGGCTTCTTGCATGACTCAGTACTGAGTACCTGAACTGAGTGAGTCTCCTACATTTCAGTCACAGCTTTTGCACATATATAGCCACTTGGTGTTATGTGTAGATGTTCTCAACATTTTGTGTAGGAACTGCTCCATTTTGAATAGATAGTTCAGGAAAGTTATTTCAAAAGTGAAATTTGATCTGCTCTGCCTTCATTTAAATCACAGAATCACAGAACTGTAGGGGTTGGAAGGGACCTCAAAAATCATCGGGTCCAACCCCCCTGCAAAGCAGGTCCCTCAGAGCAGGCTGCCCAGGTAGGCGTCCAGACGGGCCTTGAATATCTCCAGAGAAGGAGACTCCACAACCTCCCTAGGCAGCCTGTTCCAGTGCTCTGTCACCCTCACCATGAAGAAGTTCTTTCGGATGTCGGTGCAGAACTTCCTGTGTTCTATCTTGCGGCCATTGCCCCTTGTCCTATCCCCACAAGCCAGTGAGAAGAGGTTAGCTACATCCTTCTGTCTCCCACCCCTCAGATATTTATAGACATTGATAAGATTCCCCCTCAGTCTTCTCTTCTCCAGGCTGAACAGACCCAGGTCTCTCAGCCTGTCCTCATAGGAAAGATGCTCCAGGCCCCGTATCATCTTTGTGGCCCTCTGCAGGACTCTTTCCAGGAGATCCCTGTCTTTTTTGTACTGGGGAGCCCAGAACTGGACACAGTACTCCAGGTGAGGCCTGACCAGGGCAGAGTAGAGGGGGAGGATCACGTCCCTTGACCTGCTGGCCACACTCCTTTTAATGCACGCCAGGATCCCATTGGCCCTCTTGGCCATGAGGGCACACTGCTGGCTCATGGTCAACCTGTCATCCACCAGGACCCCCAGTTCCTTCTCCTTAGACCTCTTCTCCAGCAGGTCGTCCCCTAGCCTGTACTGATACTTCCGGTTGTTCATTCCCAGGTGCAAGACTCTACACTTGCTCTTATTAAACCACATTTGGTTTCTTCCTGCCCATCTCTCCAGCCGGTCCAGGTCTCACTGAATGGCAGCACAGCCTTCTGGCGTGTCAGCCACTCCTCCCAGCTTTGTGTCATCAGTGTACTTGCTGAGGGCAGACACTATTCCCTCATCAAGGTCGTCAGTGAAGTTATTGAACAAGACTGGACCCAGCACCGACCCCTGGGGAACACCGCCTCCAGCCAGACTTTGCTCCACCCATCACCACACTCTGAGCTCAACCAGTCAGCCAGTTCTCAACCCACCTTACTGTCCACTCCTCTATCCCACACTTTCTCAGATTTGCTAGCAGGATGTCATGGGAGACAGTCTCGAAAGCCTTGCTAAAGTCAAGGTAAATGATACCCACCGCTCTCTCCACAGAAGGCAACGAGGTTGGTCGAGCACAACTTCCCCTTGGTGAATCCATGCTGACTACTCCTCATAACCTTCTTCTCTTCCAATTGCTTGGAGATGGCATCCAGAACAAGCTGTTCCAGCACCTTCCAGGGACAGAGGTGAGACTGACTGGCCTGTAGTTTCCCGGATTCTCTTTTTTTGCCCTTCTTGAAGACCGAAGTGACGTTGGCTGTCCTCCAGTCTTCAGGCACCTCACCCGTTCTCCAGGACCTTTCAAAGATGATAGAGAGCGGTTCGGCGATCACTTCTGCCAGCTCCCTTAGCACACGCGGATGCATCCCATCGAGACCCATGGATTTGTATGCGTTGAGCCCACTCAGATGCTCCCAAACATCTCTCACGTGTACCGGGGGAAGCCTTCCATTTCCGAGACCCTTTGTCCTCTCACCAAGGGCGAGGAGTCCCGGGGGAGTGTCCTTGAAGCAAAGACTGAAGCAAAGAAACATTCAGTACCTCCGCCTTCTCAGCGTCTTCCGTGACCAGGACCGCCCCCCTCGTTCAGCAAGGGACCCACATTATCCATAGTCTTCCTTTTGCTGTTTACATACTTGAATAAAACCCTTCTTATTATCCTTGATCTCTTTTGCAAGCCTCATCTCTAGGTGGGCTTTAGCCTTCCTTGTCACGTCCCTGCAGGCCCTGACAACATGTCTATACTCCTCCCAAGAGGACAGGCCCTTTTTCCACATTTCATAGACCTTCTTCTTCCTTTTGATCTTATTGATGAGCTCCTTGCTCATTCACACGGGTTTCCTGCCCCCCTTCCCCGATTTCCTACTCTTCGCGATGCACCGATCCTGAGCATGGAAGAAGTGCTGCTGTGGTGGTTTTACCGTGCTAGGCAGCTGAACACCACAACTGCTCTCTCACCCCCCCCTCTCCTCAGATGAGGAGGGGAAGAAGTAAAGGAAAGAACAACTCACGGGTTGAGATAAGGATAATTTAATTAAAGAGAAAAAAATATATATTATTAAGGAAATATTATTATTAATTAAACATTTCAATTAAAGGGAAAAAAGGGAAAGGGGAAGAGGGAGGGGGAAACGGAATAACAAAACAAAACAAGTAAAGGCTATGTGGAAGTGCAGAGGAAAGAAATTACTCTCTACTTCCCACAAATGAGCAGTGCTTGACCATGTCATTGAAGCAGGGCCTCAACGCAAATAGCCGGTATTCGGGAGGAGGACAGACGTTTTCTCAAGGAGAGCCCACCCCTCCCTTCTTCTTCCTTTTTCCACCTTTTATTGCTGAGTGTGACATCATATGGTATGGAATATCCCTTTGGTTGGTTTAGGTCGGCTGCCCTGGTGATGTTTCTTTCTCACTTTTTTTACCCACCCCCTAGGAGGGTTAGAGAGAGTCCTGATGCTGTGCCAGCACTTCTCAGCAGCAGACACAACACTGGTGTGATATCACTGCTGTTCTAGCTCCAAGTGCAGAGCGCAGCACTGTATGGGCTGCTGCAGGGAAAGTTAACATCCTAGGCAGACCCTGTACAGCTGCTTAAATGTAGCCCAGCTCTCACAAGCACCCTTGCATTCAAGCAACCTAGCCCATAAGATACTCCCAAGCAGGTCCCAGAAGAGGTCGAAGTTGGCTCTTCAAAAGTCCAGGGTAACAATCCTGCTTTTAGCCTTACTTCCTCTGCCTTGTTCCACCTGGAACTCCACCATGTCATGGTCGCTGCATCCCAAGCTGCCCCCAACCTTCACATCCCTAACAAGCCCATCCCTGTTGGTAAGAACAAGGTCCAGGAGCACCCCCCACCTCGTTGGCTCCTCCACCACCTGCATCAGAAAATTGTCCTCAACACATTGTAGGAACTGTTTGGACTGCGCATGCCTGGCCGAGTTGCTTACCCAGCAGATGTCTGGATAATTGAAGTCCCCCATGAGGACCAGCACCCATTATCATAAAGCTACTAGCAGGTGCTTGTAGAAGGCCTCATCAACCTCCTCTTCCTGATCTGGTGACCTGTGGTACACCTTCACAACAGTGTCTCCCATACCAGCCCACCCCTTAATTCTCACCTACAAGCTCTCCACTTGTCCTTCACCCTCCCCCAGGTGGAGCTGAGTACACTCTAATTGCTCCCTCACATAAAGGGCAACCCCACTCCCTCGCTTCCCCAGCCTGTCTTTCCTAAAGAGGACATAGAGAGGACATAGGGGACAGGGGACACAGGGGACAGGGGACATAGGGGACATAAAGAGGATTTACTGTGTGGGTGATAGCCCCATAGCCCTCCATGACAGCGTTCCAGTCATGCGAGCTGTTCCACCACATCTTAGTGATAGCAACGAGATCATGGCCCCGCATTTGAACACAGATCTCGAGCTCGAGATGAAGACAATCTGCTCATCTTAAAAAATCTTATTTTAATACCGTTATTAATTATATCACTCATGACAGACCAGAACTTGTAAACATGAAGTATGGGGAAAATGCCTACGTAGCCTATCAAAGTTATCCAGTATTCAGAAGTTTGATGTAGGTTTAGTGAGATTCAGCAAAATAATATATACTTATTTAGTCAGAAAGAAAGAAAATTAAGTAATATTCAGTGGGGTAGGAAATAGTAAATTTATAATAGCTATTCATGTACAAGAGTAAGACTGAAAACTGAAAATAACAGTTCTGGTGCATTCATAATTTTCCATATATGCTTTGCTTTAAAATAAAAAACAGATTAAGTAGGGTACTTCCTGTATTTATGTGACAGTCTTCTGTGTATTGTGATAAGTAATAATTAAAAAAACTACTGAAACTATTTCTTAAATAGAAATTGGATAGAAAACAAATGTGAGCATTTCTCTTGATAGGTTTAATGTAAGTGATAGATTTAGGTGTAATTATCATAAAATTAAGACTCTGACTTATATGAAATGTTTCCTGTAGTTTACATCAAGAGCAAACCACAAAGAATGACTTGACTATACTGTCAAGAGCACAGCAAGCCTCTGCTCTGTCACTCATCTATAGATAGTAGCACAAATCAGATAGAGCACTCACTGAAGTTTAAGGCTAAATTAATGATTTCCTCCAATAATTAGGTTGGCAATATTTTAAAACCAAGAAGTTATATTAATACAGAATCCTTCTTGTCTCTCAGTCAGTAACAAAACAAGAGTATAAATTTTGCTCCTTATCCTCCAGAAGAAACAACAAAATGTGTAATCGTGAACCAAAAAAACTTTAATTTCTGTGATTTTTTTTTTGAAACATGACTTATAATAGCAGTATTTTACAATGCATCCTCATCCTAACAAAATCAACAAATCCAAAATAATCTGCTACATTGCTGTCTTGCTTCTAGTGAAAAGCTTTCAAAAATCAGTAGACAAATCCTTAGTAATCTTACAAGGTAACCTCCTTTTAGCAGTCGAAAGCTCAGCATTTTCTATGTACTTTATCATCTCTCAGTATTTTTTGACATCACTGCAGAAGAGACCTGAAACCTGCAGAAATATTTTTTGGAATATTGATATTTTTTAAAGTTCAGGAAGCACTTCTTTACTGTGTGGGTGACAGAGCATTTGCAGAGGTTGCCCAGAGGTAGTGTCTCTCTTCTTGGAGATATTCAGAAGCCTCCTGGATGTGGACCTGCACAACCTGCTCTAGATGGCCCTGCTTGAGCAGGGGAGTGGGACCAGATGACCTCCAGAGGTCCCCTCCAACCACAACCATTCTGTGATTCTGTGAACTGTTAGTATATTAAGGCCATGTTTTGAGTTTGCAGTGTAGAGTTATAAAAGAGAATAATAGTTTGGAGCTCTAAGTGTAAGATTTTATTTCAAATTACATCAGCTAACAACACCATATGACTTCAGTAGGCTGTCACTCTTTGTAGAATAAAACTGTGAGTATCTCAACATTGTCTGATGTAAATTTATTTAATTACATATGGTCATTTAGAATCTATTAGGGTGTGATTAACAAAGCTGTCTCCAACACTTTGCAAGTTGTTGAGAAATTATTCTTTTTCACTATTTAAAATTGTTTGTATCACTCCAGTTGATTTTATCCACCTTTATACAAAGCTTTTTAAGTATAGCAAAAAAATGTCAATCCTACTGATGTAAATTCATATTTCAGGCATACAGCCAGAGCAAACTGTCTGTTGCATATTACTAGTTTAAATCGGGTGCACCTGAATGTAATTAAATGCAAATTGTTAGTTAAAAACAAAATATTGATGAAATAATATCCCTTCAGAGTAGTTTTCCTAGTCACAAAATATTGTGGGTTTTTACAAGATCTTCAAGATGAAAAATAGCCAAAAAGAGAGCCTGATCAGGTGATTGGGTCCTCTTCATTCCTTCTGCATGACTGATCTTGCTTCAGGAATTTAAGCAACTCATTACTGCAGTGAGTTTTTTACATGGCAGCAACAGATAACATAAACTAGATTTCTAGTCTTCCCAGTAAACTAGAATGTCAAACATATATTTCGGTGGTGCTGTGTATTTTCCAGCAACTACCAATTAACCTTAAGGTGAAATTCAAGCTTTTGATACATGACTCCAACTGTTTAACATCCCATTTCCTGCAAGAGAGCTTTTCAGTCTGTGCATAGCCATGTTTCCTGTGTTTTCTTACCTGTCCCTTGGGTAGTGAGATTAGAAGTCGCGTGCTATTCACTGTGCTGGGCTAACATGTCTGGAACAGATCCTTGCTGGATAAGTGTAACTGTATCTGCTTTAAGCTATGTTCAGGTTTTCTACTTTGCATCCCTTGCCATTTAGATCCCTGACAACTTTTCAGTACTTTGATCTTTTCCAGGAGTTAGTTCACTCACTGCAAGAAATCACACTGTCACAGAGAAAAAAAGCCCCTTGTCATTTTCTTCATGTTTAAATCCTATAAGGATCCCAGATATCACAGAATGGGAGTTTTACAAGTATGCATCTTAGTAATTATAGTTAAAATTCATTAGGATCTGTCCTGCTGTTCAAATTTAGGAGCAAAAGTCTCTGTGCTTACTAAGCAAAGAGAAAAAGCAGTGAGTCAGTCCCGATACAGGTAGTGGGAAAATTTGGAAGGTTTTTGTTTTGTTTTGTTTTCTATTGTTTTCGTAGACATGAGTATATGATACAATTTGAGGCAGTTAATATCAGACTTTGAGAGCAATGCTTCTTATTAGTAAAGCCACTCTAACCACTGTTACCAGTGAGCGTGATAACTTTCAAAAGCTGAAGTGAGAGATGAGAGCATTCTGTATCTTCCAAAAGTGAGCTTTTTATCACCCATAATGTATTTGCTGATGACTGATTATTGACTTCTAATTTTCAAAACTATCACATGTATTCCTTGTAAACTAGAAAGACTAAGAAAAACAAAACAAAACAAAATTAAAAAAAAAAAAAAAGTTTCAAAACTGAGATTCATTTTGCTGTTTTATTGCTCAGTTGCAATAACTTTCGCACCTGTATTCCAGTTCCAGTTTTGACTGTCCTGAAAAAAAAATATATTGTAGAAATCAGGAAAAGTTTTGAAATGACAGACATTTGCATGGTACTGCATGTATTTATTCTTCAGTGAATGTAATCCAGTTCAGGTGATTTGTTTCTGTTCAGTTTATCATGTACTGATTTATTTTATAACTTTATTCTAAAGCCTAATCTACTGACTTTTCAGTCTATGGTATTTTAGGCTCATGCCCAAAAGAAAAGAAAAAAAAAAAAAATCCTTGCAGTGAACACCTTTGTCTGTGAGTGCTCATACAACACTGATAGACACTGCAGATTTTTTGGCTGATTGAATTCTTCTAATGCCATCAGGAAAAATATATATATATATATATTTTCTGAGTTTAATATATTTGCAAATGTACATCCTCAATATCTCTTTTTGGTCTGTGTTGTGATTCTTTTGCTTTGAACTTCACATATACTATATTATCTCTGTTCTTCTGATTTGGAAACAAATTAGTTTTTGAAAGACATTTTCTGGCTAATAGCTTTTTTCCTTTTTTTTTTTTTTTTTTTTTTGGCCTGCTTGAAATCTTATTGATGGTTATTTATTGCTCTGACAAGTATACTCTTTCTGAGATACACAAAGTCACTAGAATTTACCTTGACTTAGAGAACAGGCAGATAAGAGTAAGTCACATCACAGTCATTGGGTCGATGCACCACAACAGTGGCTAATGTAGACACGCTCGTTATTTTCTTTGAAACTCCTTGCTGTGTTTTGAAGACTACCCATGATAACTGTAAAAAAATTATGTTTTATGTTTTAAGCTGTTCTTTTTCATTTGTTCTTAAAAAACTCCTTCACTTTTTCTGTTAGAAACCAGGAGTTACTCTATTTTATTATTAATATTATTATTATTATTTTGAGTATTGTTCCTGCAATGATGCAGATTCTGAATATTTTATTGTGGTTATTAAAATAAATTTCTTACAGCCATTATGACTTAAATAAGATTATGTACAACTATGAATTTTATTAGGAAATGTTAAATAGATTGTTACGTATGTGTGTATATAAAATAAGAATATAAGAATGTATATAAGAATATGAAAAAATGAAAAAAAAAAATTACTTAACAATGGAATATATCAAATACTGAGGTTTCTACATTGAAAATTAGGTATAGAGTCTGCTAAGATGACAGAACACCCTCAAAGAAAAGCATTTTTAATAAAAGCAGTTACACATTCATCTGCTACAGGAAAAATCCTAAATCCATGATAAATATAGCTGCTATTATTATATGACAGAACAGTGAAAAGCAGATGGACCTTATTTGCAATAATGTATCTGGGCTGAAGGTATTTTTCCACTTCTCTTTCTGTATTAATAATGACAGGTGGTGTTGAAGATAATTTTAACCAGATTATGATGAGCTGTAGTTCAGATTCAAAGACATTTTTTTCCAGCTTCTCATGCTTGGTATATGACTGAACATACTTTTAAATTCAATTCTTCAAAAACAGCATTTGAAGATTTGTGTGTGTGAGAGCTGATGAGGTGCTTGCCTTTTCTGAAAAGCAATCTTTGAAAAACTTAAAAAGCACATATTTCAAAAAAGGTTCCTCTGACTTTCATGTGAAGATACCTATTTTGATATGAAAATGCTTGTAAATGGAATTTTAGCAAAAAATAGCAAATTCCTCCCCTTCTTGGAAAAAAAAAATAAAAATAAAAATCCTGTGCTTACTTTAGACCTTGCAAGCTAATAATAAGATAGTGTATTAATAGCTAACTGATTGCAAGGGGGTGTTTCTTCTTTTTTAGAAGGAAATAAGTATATTATGTGGTACTTGGTTTACGTCACAGCTCAGTGCATTACCTTCAAAGCTAGCTCAGCCCTTGAAGAGAACTTCAGTTTCTTAATTCATATTCTTTGAGTTTCACCTTCTTTACTATGTGTATTTATGCATATGAATGTATGCAGATATGTGCAAATGACTGCATATGTTCAAACTTTCTATATGCTTTTCTATAGTTGCTTAACTGCTTGTAGGGGGAAAGTAATGTAAAATCATGCTTAGGCTATAGTTTGTCATTTAAGTGGGGAAAGAAATTATTTGTGAAAGGGTTAATACAAATAACAACCCTGTTTAATGGAATGAAGATAAATTGTAAAGAAGTATCAAATAGAGAACTTGTACTTTCTCATTTTTTTGTTACAGAAAGTTTCATTTTCTGAAAAATAGTCTATTTTCAAACATGTGAAACTGAAGATAAAAGCAAAAGCAAAAAAAAAAAAAAAAAGTTTAGGGCTTAGTCCAGCCACAGAATTATTTTGAATGACGTCTGAGTCACCAGCCTGCAATCATTGAAGGAGTGATAGATATAGGTATTTGATAATTTCAAACAAATTATTTTACTTGGGAAAAACAGTATAAAGAACAGTGGTAATGGAGCATGTATCCAGACACTGAGTCTGGATAATAATTACAAATTCTAAGAATGTTTGTTTATTCTGCCTGTTGAGGCTAAAATTTGGGGCACTTTGATTCTGCTACATGAAGTCATTCTGCAAACGTTTGTATTATTACAAATACATCATTTTGGTTGTGAAGAAACTGTTTCTGTCTTGAGGGACAGATGCTGACAGATTCCTGGGAGCACAGGGCTGAAGCTAAGGGCATGGGCTTCTCCTGTCTTCTGTTTGTACATCAGGTGTTTTCCTTTGCTAACTACTCTGCCCAGCCAAAGCCTTACCCATGCTTGCAGCAAGATTACAATCTGATTAAAAATGAAGTTTAAACAAGAACAGGTTACATAAGTCTTGAGTTCCCTTCACCTGGGTGATGCACAGTTTTGACTTTAGAGAATTCTTTGAGGGGCCAAAGTAATGTTTGCCTTTTCAAATGGGATATCACCAACACCACTGGTGTATGGTTCAGTGTAGAAAGGTGTTTTTCCCAAACCAATTCCCTGTCATAAAGAGGATCTGTATAAGACATAGCTTTCCTTTAAAACACCTTGCTGCATTTGAGGATTTTTCTGATCCAATATTTTAACTTGTTCTTGATATAAAGTGTTTGGTAGATCCTTCTCACATGTTATGTCTTACTCACATGCACAACACAAATGCTCTACAAAGCAGCCCTTTTCAGACATTGGCTTTGTTAGTTAGTGTCCAAAGTAGCAAGATAATTAGCAATCACAGAATCACTATAGAATCACAGAATGGTTTGGGTTGGAAGGGACCTTAAAGACCATCTAGTTCCAACCCCTCTGCCATGGGCAGGGACACCTCCCACTAGACCAAGTTGCCCAAAGCCCCATCCAGCCTGGCCTTGAATACTTCCAGGGATGGGGCATCCACAGCTTGCCTGGGCAACCTGTGCCAGTGCCTCACCACTCTTATAGTAAAGAATTTCTTCCAAATATCTAAGCTAAATCGGTCATTTTTTAGTCTAAAATAACAATAACAATATAGTCATCTGCAATAACAGCAGATATCTATGGCTAAAATTGATAAACTTGCCAGGCTGTATTTTAGCTTATAATTTCAGACTTGAGTCTTTGATACTGTTATCTTGGTTCACCCAGATGTAATAAATCTGACTAATTTAGCTAAACCAATAAATGAAGTTGTGCAGCCACTTTTATCAGTTTAAATGAGGCATTTTTCAATTTAGCATAAATTGGAATCTATTTAAGCTAAACTAAAATAAACCACTTTTAAACTGAATTATATATCCACAGTGGAGTTTAACTAATTCACTTTATTAAAAAGCTTAAGTTAATAAACCTTAAACCCCTCATGTGAACAGAACTTTATTCATTCTGCATGAAAATGGTAAAAGACAGTTAAATAAGTCTTTCTTACCTTAACAGAAAAGTGGAAAATGAGTGATATTTGACAAATAGTAATTGGATCACATTTGTGCTTTGCTGAAATATGCTCAGATAGAAAGTAAAGGAATGAAATAAAAAAATGGTTTGATCAGAATACAACAGTAAGTGTGAACACTAAAGAAATATTTGATGAAATATTAATAAATAATCATATACAACTCTCTGAAAAGTAAGTGTTTCTATCATCTGGGAAGATGTGAAACCCAAATGAACATAATATCCTGGTTCAGGGGCTGGATTCTTTGTTGTAATGAAGACAGTGAACTATAGTGATTTATTAATGTTACCTAATTATTTACCATCTTCTAATGTACTATTAAAAATGTAATTTAATTAATACACAAACCTGAGTACAGGCCAACATTTTTATTTTATTTTATTTTATTTTAAGGAAAGCATTTCAGCTAAACTGTTATTAGTTTTCAAGGATGCGCTTCAGTTTTATCAAACTCCCAAGTAAGGAGAAACTTAAGCGTATACTCATGGACACCTTTAGACTGGGAATCTGCACCATTATTAGCTCTAACTATGTAAGTACAGGCTCTGCTGTGTTAAAATGGAATGTAACTGAAAAGAGAAATTGCTTTTGACTTCAGACTAGCAAAATACCTCAGGAATATTTGTATTACACCAGTCTGAAACCTCTCTGTGGTTGAGAGGGGTATGAAGTAGTATAGCTCTGCTTCAGTAGAAGAGCACATACTACTCTGTATAGATACCCTGGTTTAGACCCACAGAAAATTTATATTGAAGATCACTTTCATCTGACTTTCATAATTTTTCTAGATCTGACTGCACTGACCTTATCCCCAGCTGAGAGTGGCTCTGTTTCTGCTAGGCTGCTGAACAGTACTTTCAAGCACTGCAAATACAGCAAGGTGGATCTCCTTGCTGTGACAACATAGAAGCAAAAAGGGACAGGACTCCTCACAAAAATAAATAAATAAATAAATAGTCACTGACACTTCATGTCTGGAGCCATGGAGTGGTTCAAGCACCATTTACGCATGACTTAGATTTATCTTGAATCCTTCATTCAGAAACTTTGGTTGATTAGACATGAGGGAAAAGAAAAAAGGTCAAGATCCATCTTAAGTAAGTACTGTATTTCCATAGCAGAAGACTAGCATGGACCATCTAATTCTTTTTAAAATGTGTGTTTCATTCAAGATAAAAAGTTGCCAGAATCCAGTTATTTAAAAATAAGCAGCAGTTTGAATGCAGATAAAGGTGCCCAACTCAATTAGGAAGGGTTTTTTGTTGTTGTTTGTTTTTTTTTTTCCTTTTTCCTTTTTTTTTTTTTTTTTTTTCCCCAATTCTGAAAGCAGGCATTATCCTCATTCGATAGAAAAACACAGCTGTGCAGTGCTGAGATACTAATGCATTCTGCATTCAGCAGATTGTAGAGGAAACAGACATTCTCATTTTGGATACAATTCAAACTTATGGCAGTGTCTTACAGCTTCTGAGGTCATTTACATCACTTCATTATAATGCATGCACATCGTTCATACCTTGTTGTATGCTGATTGACTATAAGTAAGTATTTGCATATTATTTCTCCATAGCTTATTGAGAGAAAATTTATTTCAGAATTTTAAATATTTAGTGACCAGGTGTTTAACTGCCAAATACAAATTATCATGTCTGTTTCTTATGAGGAAAAAATCCAGCCAATGCAGTGAAGTGTGTAAAAAATATCATAAGCTAAATTCTGTTCTCATTTAAAGCAGCATACATGTGCAATTATTCCTCTGAAGTGAAAAATAAAAATAAAAAAAAAATGAATTTGGACTCTAGTGTATCAGTGTGTTAATATTTTATGTTAAAACACAAGTAAAAATAGATGGAATCACTAATCGTTGGAGGAATAAGGGAAACAAAAGAGAAAATGTTTTTTTAATGCTTTTTGTCTATTGTTCTTTTTATCTTTTTCCAATGATCATTTTTTTAACTTGATATCAGTGATTTCTTTTTTTTTTTTTTTTTTTTTAACATTTTGTTTTATTTTTTTTTTTTACAAAAATAAAAAAATTTTTTTTTTAAAATTAAAAAAATATTTTTTTTTTTTTTTTTTTTTTTTTTAACCTGATGGATGACTCTTAATGTGTACCTAAATGAAAATAGCTTGATTTTCAAAGTCATAAAGCATTTTCTGCTCTCCTTGATTCAGTAGTTTTCATTATTTGACCATGCAATGACTATTAAGATGAATGTAATAGGATCATAAAAAAGACAGATGCATCCCTGGGTTATGTCAGGTAAGGTATTCCCAGTAGAAAATGGGAGGTACAAAAGCTATCTTAGAAGGCATGGCTGAATTTTCATACAGAATACAGGGTATTGTTCCAGTGTTTAGATTAAAGGACCAAGTATTCAAAAGCAACAGATATAAGCTATTGGGTTGATCAGAGTTCTGCAGATCTTACAACTAGTAACTAAAACTCACTTATTAGGTGTAAAAAATAGATCCTCAGAGAAGGTATGATTGTTCTTTATATAAACAACAAGGGCTGAAGGCAAGCAAAGAGAATCTAAAAAAAGCTGTTTATGCAAGAACAAATGGGAAGTATTTGGGTGTGAATAGATTTAGATATGAATTGGGAAAAAGGTTTTACCTTGGAGTTCCCAATAGAAATAGTTAAGGCAGGTAGTTACGAGAAGATTATAATGGAATATGATTTTGCTGATAGAAGAGGACAAGTTTTTAAATGGAGAGGTATGGTATGTTGTTGTTTCTGGTTTGGTTTGGTTTGGTTTGGTTTCTGATAATGTGAAATCAACAAGGTATAGGAGTATATTCCTTTGATTGCAGATCTCAATATGATACAACTTTGAGAATAATTGTGAAGGATTAATTTAAATAATAATGCCCATATATCTTTATTCTCCGGACATAAAATAGTCTTTTATGGACAGATAATAGAAAAGTGAAAGAGTTGAGAGTGATCAAACTGCGTGTAACCAAATATCTACTTATCCTTGGTTCTGGTCTCTGATAGTTGTCAGTAGTGGATACTTCAAAAAAGAATGTGAGAATAGAGGGCAAGAGGAGGGTGTTCTTTTCCTGATATCTCTTGCTGTCTCTGTGAAGTTTTAGAGACTTCCTGAGCTGTAGAAAGCTGTACCATATTTGTAGTCAACCTTGTCACTTTAAGTGTACTGTAAATAATATCATAACCTCATGTCTTGGAAAAGTGTCCTGAAGTGTGTACACAGTATTTGAGATTTATGTTATCTATCTGTACAGTGGCATTATCAGGTTATCATTATTTTCCCCTTTTGTTTACTTTCCTGTTTTACGTTTATTAGAAAATAATTCAAATTTTCTATTTGTATTTTTATTGTTACTGATGTTTTCAAATTCATGCTCATTCCAAAATCTATTTCCTGAATTGTAATATCTAATTCAAAATCCATCAATAAATTTGTAGAATTAGGGATATTTTCCCTATGTGCTTTACTTTGCAATTGTTGGCACTGAATTTTATCTGCTACTCATTTTATTCACATATTATTTATACAAAGAGTTAAATGGCCCTGGCAGACTAGCTACATCTCTTTTACCAGACCTAAAAGGATTCGCAAATGGACTGGATCATTGGCTCAAATTCATATCCTTGCATTGTTTAATCAAGTCCCTGATATATTTTTTGTCTTCTGCCAACGAATCATTTCCTAGAAAATTGCCAAGCACAGTTTGGAAGAGAGTGCTGTCAAGAGACTTTTTAAATGCAGCTATAGGATAGGAAGTAAGTAAATTTAGCAATATGTTCACAAGCTGCACATTTTTAGCTGTCCTCTGGGCCAGAGAGCAGACCCTGATAATTTTTTTTATTTAGTAATATACATATAATCATAGCAAATAAAACTCAAAGAGACATAGAAAATCATGATGAATTTTGCATATGAAATATTTCACTGATGTTTGTGTAACCTGGTCTTAAATATCCAATGATTTTACAGTTATTTGACTGGAGTTACCAGGCCATGACTGCATAGCCTAGCCTTACAATTAAAAGATTTTTAATGGTATTAAAGGAAAACCTCTTTCTTCTACTTGAACCTGGTAGTTTTGTCCTATTCTCATGCAAGAGTAATAGACCAGTTTGCTTAGTAACAATCACTACCATGCCCCCTCCCCCAAGATTTTGCCTTTATGTTGCAGACAGTCTTGGACAGTTTCCTCACAATTTCATGACTGCAGCTCTTCCTCTGCTCTAAGTGCCTCTGTCAGCCACAGCTTTTTTGAGGGCTGGTGCCCAGTCCAACTGTTTGAAATGCTCCATTAGAGGCATTGCCAATTCTGGTAAGACAAAAAATATTGCCTCACACGTCTCACAGAAGATAATGCTCTTTTCCTTATTATTATGGTATTTGCTACTTCTACAGCTGTGTGGAAAAAAAAAAAATGTATATAATCCTTCTACTGACCTTATGGTTTTGAGACCTTTAGCAAATGTAACATCTGTTTTTCTTGCTTTCTTTAATACTTGCAGACATTTTAAAAGGAAACATCTTGCTAAATTCTGGATGTCAGAGCAGCTGTAGACATAATCAACATATAAGTCAATGCTTCATCTATTTCTGCCTACCTGTCCTTCCTGAGTAGCTGTAACTGTTGACATTAGTCAATCAGTCAGTGTCTTTCTGATTCTCAGTTATCATGTTTGTATATAATAATATTCCTGTTCATGCAGGTTTCCTGTACTTCTGACCTCACACTGTAGAGGTATCCACCAGTGAGTTCCCCATTATCCAAGACTATGATGAATGTAATCTCACCACCACTGTCACCCACTGTCATTATGACAATTTTCTGACCAGCAGCTCATGTTTATACATACCTGTAGGCTTTTGTCAGTGGCCACTAACATTGGTCTTCATTAAAAGTCACAAGGTGATGGGATATTCTCCTGGTGAAGATATTCTTACCCTTTCTTATGACATGAACTCTCTCCCTCTCCACCAGTTAATTCATTGAACTATAACCTAGTATCAGAGAAACCAAAGCAACATCTTGTAAACATCGTTGCACAATTAAGTATTCATCTCCACATTCCACTTGTTCATCACTTCCTCTTCTTACACTTTGCTGGCAAGAAAGAATAGCCTAAAAATCTCAGAAAATTCATTCTCTGATGCAAGTTAGTCACCAGGTCTTTCGGTCCCCATTTGTTCATCTGGGCATAAAAATTTGTAAAGCAAAGTATACAGAGAATAAATGTAACCTATACAAAGTCAAGTAACTGCACAGTGCTGACAAGCCTACTTAGCCCTCCCCCATATGGGAGAGATTTTGCCAGTGGTACTTAGGAAATTGATGTACTTTCCCTAACCTGAAAATACTTTATTCAGGGATATTCCATTTTAAAAACCCTTTAGAAGCTGTGCAGAGATATAGCAGTTTCTACCTCTGAATTTCTTAATTTTGCAGTATAGATGATTCCTGCCAATCATCTTCAACATTTCAGTGCCAAGATTATCATTTATTTTAAGTAATCTGGACTATCTTAATCAGATGCCTATGTTTCATTGCAGAGTACAGGTATACATTCTTTATTCACAGACATTGAAAGAGAATGATTGATGAATGGGGTTTCTTAATCCTGCCCAGATGACAGCTGTAGGAATCTAATGTGAGTTGGCAAAACTTTGAAGGACTAAAGTTTCTAACATGAACTCTGGTTGAAGTGCTGAGGGCTTTTTTATGTTTGTTTCTGCATTTGTGGGGCACATTATTTCAGATAAATAGGAAAAAAACACATTTTAGTGTGGGAGACTCCTAGACATTTTCTTTTGGTCTGAATCACTGAGGTAGAGAGGAGAGTGTATGCATATGGGAGGAATGAGTTCTTAAAGTAAGTAAACCGTAATGAATTCCTAGTAGAATCACTATGACCATTAATGTTCTCCTAAATCTTCCAAATATGAGTAGATATTTTGTTCCTTTGAAATATTTTCTGCATGTGCAGTTTTAATCTTTTTTTTTTTTCTTTATATTATGTTTTACTGCTTAAAAAAATATATCTGTTTAAATTTTTATCTGTGTGGGTCCGCTCAAGTGATCTAGTTTGATATACAGGCTCTAGCAAAATATTTTAATTATTTATTTTTAAAACTAAGAATAAATGTCAGTTGTAATGTTTTGTTTTGCTTTTTACATCTGCTTTTTATTATCAGTATTTCACTTAGAACCTCAAATGTTCTATGCTTTTATATACCTGTAGTACTAAAACAAAAAAATTTAATACATTAAATAAAGCAGTTAGATTTAAACCTGAATCTTAATGGCTAACTTCTTGTGTTTTGTTTAATAATGAAACAAATCTAAACCAGTCATGTAATAAGCCATTCAAAAATATATTTTAAGATGAGCTTGAAAAAGAATGCGTAAGAAATTCTGTAAATACACTAAGCTTATTTACCTTTATAGAGAATGATTATTTTTAACATATTTTGCTGAGTTTTCTGTACAAAACAATTGCTTTTATAAATGTAACGTGTAATTTTCTTTATTTTTCAAATGAACAATCTTAAAATCTAAAAGTAGATGTTGGATTCACTTTCTCACCTCCATGTTTTCCATACTTCCATATATTTCCACACATTTTTCATGTGTGTTTTGTCTCACATACACACATACACAGATAGAGCTGGCTCCAAATGCCTCACATAAGTGCTCTGCTCAGTGAACTGCAAAGCAGTTTACTTTGAACACCCATAAAGCTTTCTGTCTTTTCTGTGAGAAGTCACTCATAATGGTCTTTCTTAAAAAGCTATCTCTTTATGAGAAAGCTTAAAGTAATTCTTGTACGTAGCTTCACTAAAACTTACAACTCACCTATAAAACTTTAAATTCTGAACTCCCAACATTAATTAGCTTCACAGGGGAAAAGGAGGTGCCCTTCTTCTAAAATAAAACAATTAGGATGCAATTTTGTAAACTGAAGTTTATTTTTACTGATGTTATGTAAACATCAGACAATCAAAAATGTGACTCTTTCCTTGCTGAGATTTTAACTGATCTTGATTAAATGATAATGGTCTCTAAAACACAATATAACCTAAGTACTGTAAAGTACATGAAACCATTCCCAAGCAGAGTTATGATAAATGAGCTCAGAAAGTCGCCTCACACTAAGAGATATTGTGCTTGTGTGGCTTACGTGTCATCATTGCAAGAGTCCTTCTTAAAGATTTTTACGCTTTAATTGTCAGCAACTGGTCATGCGTACACAATATGAGAATATTGATTTGGAATATGGGAATATATATTAAGATCAGCTGGTTTTCTATTCCCTTCTCTGCAAAACTTATAGTAGGTGTATCTGGGTCTCACTTTAGCTTCTGGTAATTCATTTGCCTCATTGTGGTATTATTTATGTGTACTCAATTGCCAAATTAAAGAGGATGCCCAAGTTAGGTTGTGTTTTCTTTTCATTTTATTAACTCTAGCCTTGGTCTCTTGTTCACTTTTTCTTGCTTAGCACCATTGTAGACATTTCCTTTATTAATACTATCAGCATTTATGAAAAAGTGATAAAAATGATTGAGGGTCTAGAAGGGACTGATTTATGAGGAAAAGGAAAATACAGAGTACTTGTCTAAATAGCGATTCATGAATGACATGCTAAATATCTGTGAGTGTTTTAAAAAGGTAAATGAGAGAGGAATCCTGTAGGGTGGTTCAAAGTAACCAGAAATGACTGAATGAAACTTAGTAAAAGAAATGTTTAGTCTTATTTTTCTATATAGCCATATTTTTCTTAGAGAAAAACTGCATGCAGTACAAAACAGTCTCCCAGGGATGCTCAAACACACTCTCAAAATGCTTTAAGAAATGACTTTTCTTTCAGTCATTAATAGTTTTAAGAGTTGTTTTGGTACAAGTATCTCAAAGTGCTCTGCATCCAGTGCTTAACACCTTCTGACACCTTTTTTGTCAGGTTAAGAATGAGTGTTACTTAGTAAAATCAGTCTAGACAAACGTGTTTACAAATTTTGGCATAAATCACCTACAACTTTCATCTTAAATACTGTAGTTTGAATCACAAAATTGGGATGGAAGAATTGTTTTGTTGAGCAGTGCTCAGAAATAAAGTCTTAGTCTCCGGTTCAGTCCTCTCCTCTATTTATAGGAATTTGACTCTATGTCTGTTATCTCCCAAAGGAAGACCTGTCACACATGTATAAAGCTAACATGTATGAAATTTGGGGGGATGCTTTATTCCTGTTTTCAGCTAATTAACTATTCTGCTTCCTAAAAAATTCTCCTGCATGATTTACCACAAAGCACTGAGAGCAATTCCATAGCACAGCAATGCTGGCAGTCCTCTAGAAGCTGGACAATATGTGTCAAGTATTTCTGAATAGAGGAGGGAGGGTAACTTCCAAAACCTGGTGAATATGCCAATACTAGCCATTCTGATTGTTTCACATAGATATTCTCAGATTGTGTAAAAGGAGCCTAGAGAACTAAAATATTTGATTCATCCCCAATAACATTTTATTTTCTGTACTTTGCACAACTTTTCTATTCACTTTGTTCTGCAACTTTTATTTTCACTTTGTCAGTTCAGCCTCCAAACTAAAAAAAGTCTGACTGACAGTTGCCAATCAAACGCAAAAATGCTGTTAATTGCTTTGTAAGTCCCAAAAGCCCTTTTACTTGCAAAGCTGGGTGACCTAGAAACATTCACATCAGTAAGATTAGTGTGAGAAAGCCAGATGCAAAATATATCAGAAGAATACCGGTGAATAAGGAGGAACTTTGAATTCCTGAGTTTTTCTTCTCTTTTTAGAAAATCCGGCATGCTTTTATTTTTGTAGTGAGGAATTACAAAGGTAAGGAGTAGTTACAGTGTGTTTCCCCTGGTCTGTTATTTTATAGCTTTATTTCCCTATTTGAAGATCCTGCTGGATTTGTAATGTTAAATAAAACAAACCAACTAAACAAACAAACAAACAAACAAAAAAGTTCTATTTTAGCCCTTCATTAGATTTAGTTCTAAGGAGATGATGAGAAGGTATAGGATGTAGCTTCTGGAAGAGGACATGGAACAGAACTGCAAAATCACAGAATAGTTGAGTTTGGAAGGAACTGCTGGAAGTCATCTGGTCCAACCTCCCTGCTCAAGCAGGGCCACTTAGATGCACCTGCTCAGGACCATGTTCAGATGTTTTTTGAAAACCTTGAAGGACGGAAACTCTGGAACCTCTCTGGTCAACCTGTGTCTGTGCTCAGTTGACCTCTTGTAAACAAAATATATATAACATAAAAATATTTAAAATGAAAAATCTATTCCTTGTTTTCAGACAGAATCTCCAGTGTTTCAGTTTGCACTCATTGCCTCTTGCCTTGTCACTGGTGACCACTGAAGAGAGCCAGGCTCCATCCTTTTTGCATCCTCCCTTCAAGTATTTATATACATTAATATATAATGTCAGGAGCCGCCTGAGACTCCTCCAAGCTGGAAAGCCCCAGCTCTCTTGATCTCTACTTAAATGTCAGGTGCTTCAGCACCTTCATCATCCTTATGGTTTTTCTCTGGACTCTCCAGTATATCTACATCTCTTTTGTACTGGTGAGTCCAGAACTTGACCCAGAACTTCAGTTGTGGTCTCACCAGTGCTGAGCAGAGGTGAAGGATCACCTCTCTCTACCTGCTGACAGCATTCTGCCTAATGTAAATCAGGATACCATTAGTCTAATGGTGTATCGTATTGCTGACCTATGCTTCACTCGGTGTCCACCATGATCCCAAGGTACTTTTCTGCAAATTTGCCTTACAGATAGCCAGCCTGCAGCATGTACTATTTTGTGCCTGGGGTTATCCTTCCCAAGTGTAGCACTGTGTTTAATCATGAAGAAATCATATAATGATGCTCCAAATATAAGGGAAAGGCCTTTCTTTCTTTCTTTCTTTCTTTCTTTCTTTCTTTTGTTCGTTCGTTCTTTCGTTCTTTCGTTCTTTCGTTCTTTCGTTCTTTCGTTCTTTCTTTCGTTCTTTCTTTCATTCTTTTGTTCTTTCTTTCTTTTCTTTCTTTCTCTCTCTTTCTCTCTTTCTCTCTTTCTCTTTCTCTTTCATTTGCTTTTTTCTTTCTTTCTT
>NC_048895.1:64109762-64126389 GCF_011077185.1 Oxyura jamaicensis | reverse complement strand
TTTCTCTCTTTCTCTTTCTCTTTCATTTGCTTTTTTCTTTCTTTCTTTCTTTCTTTCTTTCTTTCTTTCTTTCTTTCTTTCTTTCTTTCTTTCTTTCTTTCTTTCCTTTCTTTCTTTCTTTCTTTCTTTCTTTCTTTCATCAGTATATTTGGTTTATTTTTAGTTTCTTCAAGGAAAGCTGATACCTGTATTTTGATTCCTAGCATAAAAGAACTATTAACTTTCTCCTTGTCTGCTAATTTCATCTCTTGCAAGAAAAGACTCTCCATTAGCTTTCATATTTCTCTGCTTTTACATAATACTTCTTGAAAGAACTAGAGGAATTCTTATCACGATAATAAATTATCTCCAATATTAATGAAACAACTTAGAGGAGAATAAAGTTGTTGGTTTTTGTTTGTTTGTTTGTTTGTTTTTCTCATCATACAATCCTACAAGCTATTTTGTACTTGCATTGGTTTATATATCAGTGTTAATTACAGAACCAAATAATATATTAGTATTTTCTTTCTGAAATACAGCAGCAGGTGTAGAGGTTGCACCATATATCATCCATGTTCATAGATATGTATGACTAATGCAGCACACATCAAAAAGAAATCTATCCCAAGGTATTATGCATGAGTCACAGAAGCCATAGTATTATATTTAGAATAGCAAGACAAGAAATAACAGGCTCCCCAAATTCAGTGAGGTCATTTAGTTAAAAAGTATGTTGCCAGTTTGTGTCAGGCTACAGGCCAGTGTTATATATGCTTGGTTCTTTTTCTTTCTTTCTTTTTTCTTCTTTTAAACAACCATGTGCAATGGAGCTGTAAATTACCATAAAGTTAGACCATAACCTTAATGAGGTATCTGCAGTTTTGTTTCATAATCATATTGCCTGCATGTTATAGGAATAATTGTGTTGAAAATAAACAACTTCAATGTAGATTGCCTTATGGTAAGGCTTATTCCCAGTAGCTGATCGACAGAAGAAGCCTAGAAAATGCTTCAGTGGTGGCCAAGGCCTGATTTTCATACAAACAGGTAGCTGATTTACCTTTTATAAAGGTCAGGAGTTAGCAAAGATATATTGCTTCCTTCTGCTTGGAAGAGAAGTAATGAGAGGTTAAACACCAAAGGAGCAGCTATCATGGATGCATCTCAAATGAGAGCAACAGAAAGGACTTTTTGTCAAGTTTCTGAGCTACTCCTGGAAAAGAAAATACAGGTTCTAGAAATTTAAGTAAAAAAACAGGATATAAATGTAATTCTTTTTCTTTGGACCTTAGGTGTTTTCTTTTTCTTTTTCCTCCCAGAGTATTATAACTTCTGAAGAAACGGTGTCTTGAGTTAGTTTCTTTTCCCCCTCATTTATAAATAACTCATAAAATACTTTTTTTTTTTTTTTTTTTTAAAGTACAGTGGTGGAGTGACTGCCAAGAAATGAATACTTTTATTTATTTATTTATGTATTTTACATAAGCTGCAGTGTTATGTTCTTTCATCTTGGATTGTACCTATCTCTAATGTTCAGGAAGAGCAAATACTGTAAAATCCTGGTATTTTGAACTATTAGTGAAATTTTATATGGAGAAGAAACCTAGATTTATTAAAGTAGATGCTTGCTGAACCACAAATAATCTACTGTAAAATAAAAGTCTCTGTAAATGTTAATGTCACTATTTTTTTGTACATTCCATAAACTTGAGGACTGTCGGGCTACAGGACACTGTAGGGATTTTTCAAGAGACAGTCTGTTGCCATAAAAAGAGATAGTTATTTCAGCACATGATCTGAAATAATCATGGAGTGTTTTTTTTTCACTTGTGCATGTTTGTTCATTTTTTGTTTTCCTGATATTTTCTTAGTCTTTCAATAGCTTAACCATACACACAGGGCAAAATAAATTAATTATGCTAATATTTCAATGTGGATGGTAATCTTTACTGTTAATAAAGCAGTATTGGAGCTAGCTGCTTGGCTGTTGTCTAACACTATAGAGTTACAGGACAAAGTGCTTTAAAAACAAATATAAAAGCTAAGCAAAATAAACAAACAGCCTGCAAGAAAAAGGAGGAGGTTATCTGAGAAGGCCCTACTGGTTTGGCTGTTAATTGTCTGCCAACATAAATCTTAAAAAGTCACCTTCGTCATGTGGTGTTTACTGCTCTTGACAGTGGACCAGGAAAAACAAGAGGTTAATTTGAAGATTTTTGTTTAGGATGCTCCGCACTTTGCACATTATACTAGATACAAGGAAACTGATTTTATCATGTAGGAGAAAATGAAATGCATTAGCATTAAACACAGTTCTTTGCTGATACTTATCTTATTAAAAAGGAGGACTTTGGACTGATGCCAACATGTTGGCTAATTAAATACGGTGGTCAAAAACTATGATGCTGTCAAAGGCTCTCAATTTCTATATAATGCTGGTGTGTTTTTATCCCCCACAGAGATAACAAATGGGTTGCTAGGAAACTTACTTGAGATTAACAAAGAGTAATGTAAGTGCCTCATCTATGAAAATGATGTGCGTGCAAAATGCTGTTACTTAAGAAGCTACTTGCCCTAGAATGCTTTTTTGCTTGGTTAGCAATGGGTGGACAGGGGCACCCTGTCTATTCACAGAAATATTTTAATGTATTCTGATTTGTTAGAGTGTACCTTATTCTAACTTCAAAATGAAGACTTCCCTGAGACTTGATGAGATTGTTTCATTAACAAAAACACAAAAGTGTTCAAGCCATACCAGTGAAAATACTGTGACACTACCTTGTCTTGCCTCCATCTGTCTCTAGCAAAGCTAACACCATGATACCATGTAAGCAGAATGGGGTGGGGTGGGGGTTGGGCTTCTTTGTTTGATTGTTTGTTTCTTTTACAAGAGCCACAAGTTATGTTTCTCTTTGCCTTAGCCTTGAAGACTAGGCTTTGTGTGATATGTGGTGCTCTCTCTTCACAAATGCAATCTTCTCCATATGGATACTGATGAAGGGGCTTCAGAAATGCTTTTGTGCCTTCCCACTCTGATATACAGTAATCCCCAAGAGCATTCAGACAACTCCAGTGACAAGAACTTCACCTAATTGGGTTTGTTGGATGCTGCCCCAGAGTCAACACCCCCCTTACACAGAGTTTAGAGAAAGTTTCTGTTGAAACAAGAATCTATACGAAGTCAGTGATGTACCCCTCTTCTTAATCCAGGGACATTTTGCTCCAGGTCACAATTTTACTCTGATTTCATTAATTCCTGTTACCTGTAGCTTTAGGCAGACACAGTCAAGGTGGTAAACCAGCCTTGTATTTATTTATTTATTTATTTATTTTTCTGTAAAACATTCTATAGAAAGATTCTGTCTCTTGGTTTTATCCTATTTGCATTTCATTACAAATTTTCATGAGCTTTCTCTCCTCAGAGTAACCATGGCAGCATAATTACCTTAGAAGCTATTTTCTTTCTTCCTATTATCAATATTTTTATAGATGATCTTAAGCATGTATAAAAATAAGCCCCCACTTTAAAATAACATTAGGGCCACTTTGCTGACATTTCTACCCTCCCAGTTCCTTGAGCACTGAGAGCAGATTTGCCTTCGGCAATGGGAGGATGACAGCTATCATTTGCATTGTGCAGGCTACTTTACCATTGTTGAGATCATAAAAACAGCATCAGAAAATGATGTCTGATGTTCTTCAGTAGAACAATTTATTTCTATTTCTTACTGTCAATATAATGATGTTATAAGTTTAAAATAACAAGTCAAAGACAAAATGAAAACAAGCCTTATGGTTTTCAGTCCATTTACCAGATTCTTCCAGACGCAGTCAGCATCTGAAGTCATAGACATTCATGATATTGAACAGGGGTTCCAAGTGTGAAGGTGAATAACATTTTTGAGTTTTAAGTATCATTTTGGAGGGAAAAACACATTTCTCTAAACTTCAGTCAAAAGTACTCACTTTACTTAGCAAATTGTTTTTCTCAAGACTGTAAATTCCTCTGTGGAGCTTGAACCACAAATGGCTTTGTTTTTATGGGCATATACTGGCATTAAACATATGTTTTGGGCAGGAATGCTTCCTTCTAGAAAAATTATTTATATAGCCAAAAATATAACTTTGAAATAGAGTGGTAGGGGAGAAATACAACAGTCCTCAGGCATCTCAGAACAGGTAAATATGAGAATTAGAGAGACTGCAATCTATACACAGAAACTTTCACAGAAGTTAAAACCATGAAAGTAATGAGAACTGCATTTTTATTGTTGTGAAATCAATTACAGAACAGAGATTAGATTGAGTGCATGAATATAGCCTTTCTGAATGGAAGAGAGGAATCTGAAAAGATGAGAGAAGGGAGACTTGTGAAACATTAGGAATTTAAATCTGCTAAAATCAACTGTCTTCTGAAAGGTAAGCAGTTCATATCACACCCTTCATCTGTATATAATATAGGCTACACCATTATTCACATTTCACAGTGTAGAAATGTAATTGTTCTAAAGGCAAAAGTAATAATCAATATTGTAAATGTGATTACTGTTCACTAATTCACAAGTGTATGAGAATTTGTGACATTCTATATGACTGAATTTGAAGGAAGGAAAAGTAATCAATGAATTCTTGGTTTGAAAAGACTTGAGCTAAGAAATAGGCCCTTCATAGGACTGAAAGAATTTGTGCTCAACTCTAAGAGTGCAGAAAAATAGTTTCTTTGGATTCTTCAAGATCAAATGTGCTACTGACTGAGATTTGTCTAGTGATGAGCAGAAACTTGATGAGTCTGATGATCCTGCAAATGAGACATTTTTATTTTGTCATCTCCATTGAAACATAGTTGCAATGATAATTGATGTTTCTTCTCCAGAGCTTTCAGCAACATTTTAACATCTGCTATATTCAGCAGTAGGTTTTGTTCATTTCCGGCATTCAAAATACTGCGAAGATCAATCTGTGCTGTATGGCATAAAAACAACTGAAAGGCAAATGTTTCAACTTGATCAAAAAGTTGCAGTTTCCTTTTATATTAATAAAATTGCCTTCAATATTGAACAAAGTCAGCCTTAAAGTAGTGAATAGAAGGCATACATTCACATATTTGCTAAGAGATTTTGCAAGCAGAAAAAAAAAAAAAATGCAGATAATGATAAAGGAAGAAATGAGGCTTAGGTGAAGGATGTGGCCATCTAAAATGAGTATTGAACTGTAGAAGCAGAAGCGGTGACTTTACAAACATTATTCAAGTTCATCTGACCATGAAGATGTTATCAGATGAATCACTGTTTGACTGAAAAAATCTTTATTAACCAATGATCATTTCCTGCACATGTTCAGAACCATCCTAATTTAAGGATCCTGTTTCCCACCTAAAATCTCTTAGAAAAATGCCTTAGTCAGCAAGATGTGCAGAAAGACTTCAGAGTAAATATCTCTCCACCATTTTGAAGCAGAAATCCTCTGCAGGAGAGAATTCAAGACTCAAATGGGGACTGTACAGAGGAGGGAACACGGTTCTTCAGCCTTATGATCAGAGCACTCATTTTATGAGAAAAATGTGCTAGTTCTGTCTTGTATGTGCATTTTGTGTTTCACAGTCCGTGGCTAAAATATGAAATAATTTATCTTAGAGAACAGATACATTCCCTGATATCTTCTCTCCTGGATGATTGCCTTTTTACTGTATTTTCTAAAGCCCAGTGAATCTGATTTTTCCCTCTAGTTTTACAATCAAGACCTGACGGAGGGGTTTGGATATCAAATGGCAAGAAATTGCGTAACACAGGAGTTAATATAAGTTTTAAATAAGGCCTGTTAAATATAGTCTTCTTTTTATAAGGCCTAATATTAGTTTGTTCAATGTGTGAGATTTTTAGGTTGCAATTCTGCTATCCAAAAGTCCAAATTTCACTGGGGATCAACTTGCTTCAACACAAAATTTGTATCCACCTAAGTTATTCATTAGGGCTACCACTACATAATTTAATAATCATAGTAATGTCAGATGGTTAACCAGGCATGGCATCTGTTCTAAAAATCCATACTATTATCCATGCAGTTAAACCTCACTACTGAAAAAGCACCTTGTGGAACTCTGCTAAGTTTCTGAGGATGCAGTTTTTAAAGCCCGGGTCTGCAAAACAATCTCAGTGTTAATTTAGCTCTACAACTCCATTAGCCATGAGTGCAGCCCAGTAGGAGGGATTTGCAGTGCAAAGCTGTTGTTGCTGAGGTCCTGACTTGTACACTGTGGGGTTCAGGGTCAAGTCCCATGGACTTAATACTTGCAGCAGTGGGAATTCATTGGGAGGTTCCCAGGACACATCTGGCTTTATTTTTTCTGCAAAGGGTTTCTGTTGAGGATCTCTGGATCTTCCCCAAGTGGGATGATCGGGAGGTCTGCCTGCAGTTGTGTCCCAAGCCAAACCACTAAAACAGTCTCTCCCTAGTGAAGTGAAGCAGCTGGAGAATTGTGTGATTTTAAATCATATCATGGAATGGCTCAGTGTGTACGTTACAGAAAACCTACAGTCCCCTTTGTGTTGCCTTCACCAGAATGTAGGCACCTACTACACATGGGCATCTTGTGTGTAGTGCTGTGCAACTATGCTCTCAGTAGTGTAAACAGACACACAGTGCTGTGGAGCATATGATGGAGTCTAAGCAAGTTGTTTCATCCTACTATAGATACCTATTGTCTGGTCATCTGAATAATTCCCAGGGCCCCATTGTCATCTCCATTGACTACATTGGAGCATTATGTTCTTATATAATAGGAATGTAGATACTTATCACACAAGCAGGCACAAACATGGAACACTTGAAGTTAGGTGCCTTAATCTTACATTTGATCTGTTTCTTGAAATCAGAATTTTGCTTGTCTGAAGTTCCCAAAGTGTTTTATAAGCAACACCAGAGTATTTTTTTTCAAATCATTCATGTTAGGATTATTCAGATCAATATGAACCTTTATAAATGTTGAGCCTTTATGAAGGAGTAGATTTTGAAAGGGCAAATAACTTTAGCAAGAGAATGCCAGTGCCTTAGAATAGACTCAAAAAGCTATCTTCCCTATACAGTGAAACTAGATTAATGCTGTGTGTTATTTGCAGAATGGTGAGTTTCTCATTTAGAACATGAATTTATTTTTGTTTTTAGAATAAGTATGCTTATGAAGTAAATTTCAGTTTTTCATTTCTACAGGATTTCAGTGAGATACTAATTTTTAGAAATGATTGATTTTCAGAGAACTCCTGTAGTCAATGAAAAATTCTCCCTCTCTTTGGCTACTGTTATTCATTCCTCTCTTGCAGAAGAGCAGTAATTCATTTATGCTTGTACTGAGGGACAGATTGTTCCTCTTCACGTGCAACAGACACAGACAATGCCTCACAGCCAAGGGGCTGGGGTCATCTCTCTATACTTAAATCACTTCTGTTAGCTTTTAAGCCTTTGGTTTTACTCCTTCTACTTCCTTTTAATTTCATCTCCTATACCACCCATTTTGGAAGGTGGAGGACAAGAGCTCCATCAGTTTTACTGCAGCAAGAGTATCACTTTAAGGTGCATGGAAAACTTTTAAAGATATAGATTATCTGAAAGGGATAGATTTTACGGGAATGAGGGGGGAAGGGAGTGTACAAACAAACAAACCAAAAAAACCACCACCACCACCAACAACAACAAAACACCTTTCAGAACCAGAAAAAGGAAATGTTTTGAAGGAGATGAAAGTGAGAAAGAATAAAATGCTGTATTTTATTTTATTTTATTTTATTTATTTTTGGAAATGAAGTAGAAGAGTTAAAATACTGGTGGTGGTATATGACTAGGAGAAAATCACATCCAGAACATGCATATCTTTTATGAGGAAAATGCATCACTAACTCCTTGAATGTAACATTCTTTAAGGGCTGGCCTTGTATTCCTTGTGAGAGGGGAGAAAGGAAGTAATGCTTTATTGTTGTTGTTGGTTGATGAGTTAGTTTTGTTTGCTTTGGTTTGTTTGTTTGCTTATCTGGGGGGAGGAGAAGGTGGGAGGGGAAGGGAGGTATTGTTTCTGTGACCAAATAGTAGATTAGTTGATAGAGTGGTTTCATGACAAAAAAAAATAAAAAAATAAAAAAATAAAATCTTTTTGAGAATGCAATTACTTTAAGGTATTATTTTAGCACTTTGTGTATATAATAGGAATGAATAATACCAATCCTTGCTTTCAAACACTTCATCTGTGCTTGACATGGAGAAAATGTCATTCATTACATGACTGCTAACACAGTTTCTGTTCATTGACCCCAATTATATAAGCTATCACTGCTCAGGCTTAAGAAAGCACTTAGGCACATACTTGAGATCCATTAATGGGACTTGTTGAACAGGGAAAGACAGACACAGGCTTGAGTGCTTTGCTGAATAGGGGCTATCTTAGGCACTAACCCTGCTGGCATTAGCATCCTTAGGTACAAGAGTTGACTCACTGATTCCAGCAGGGCAGCTCACACAAATAAAATGTCAAAATTAAGCACATATCTGACTATTGGAAGAATCAGAACTCAGTGTCTTTTAGCATGGTTAACTGTAGATAACTGCAAGCTAGCCTCATCCACAATGCAAACTGGCAGCATACACACCAGGTCAAATTGAATGGCTGTTTTTGTAAGTCTTGGGAAGATACATCTAAACTATTTCTTGAGCAGCCACTATCTCTGCTACTTTGGGTTGTGCATATACCATTGCACAACAGAAATGCACACCACTGGCTCAGTTCAGGGTTACAGGAGAGGAAGAAGCCCTGGCAATAAAGGACTCCATGCATCTGCATTAATCACCACTATTGTATTCTTAGTCTATGAATAAAATAAAGTTGCCCAAAATGTCATTCACAATTGTATGGTTCATGTGGAGCTGACAGAGGTAAGACACAGAAAATGTTTCCCCAGCTCTCACTTTGCAGAGCATTCACATAGAAAGGAATTCCTCACAGGCATTAGAGACAAGGGCCAGATAGGTGCTTTCTCATGAAAAGAAGAAATTGTAAAAGTGGCCAGGCAAAAACAGGGAACTTAAAATCATTTTACTAAAATAGCATTTTTTCTGCAATATACAGTAGTTCAGTAAAAGAAGAGAAGCTAAGAGTAAATATCTATGGCTGAAAAAAGCTTTAATCATTATTTGTGTCTATACAGAGCACACAGATTTCAGATGGGCAAAGAATTTGTAGGGAGGCAATATCTGTAATTATGCACAACACTATGAGACAGATTTGCAGTTTGTCATTCATTTTACTTTGATTATTCCACATTCTTATTTATGAAGTGTTTTTTACGTTCGCATGACAGTACCTTGAATTTAACACAAACATCTAACTCCTGTTGTTCTTGACAGACTCACCCATCCTTGTAGATGGGATTACATGAAACAGCTTTTCTCTCCCTTATGTCACTATGAAAGTAATGCACGGATGCTTCAGGTGCAGAACTTGTTGCTAAAAATATAACCTGTCAAGAAGGAAACAAAAGTGTAAATTGCCTTTGGCCAGCCATCATATTTAATTGTTTTCTTAAACTGTATTACCTCCTAGGCACTTGCTGCAATGCTATTGTATCAGAACAGATAATACAGCATCATGATTTTCAGGGGGAAGAAAGGGATTTTAATGAAAATGCCACATTTAATAAGAAAACTCAATAATATTCAGTTTTGGTTGTTCCAGCTGAGATATTAATGTCTTGCACTTCTTTCTGGAATTCAATAACTGAGAGGGAAAAAGGTAGAGATGTAGAGTTAAAAAATACTTGGCTGTGCTAAGCATATAAGGTCACAGAAAATGCTGGTGGAACAGATCTAACAGCACTTGCTCTTTAAAGACTGTTTTTCAAGTCAGCTAAAAGAGACCCCTCCCATCTACCTAAAAGATAAAAGTGATAACACAGTTTTACTCAGAGGCAGAAGACGTATCACATGGTGTCCAAGAAAATTCTGAAACAATTTGGAGTGCAACCTCTTTGTACTGCTTCCAGCTTGTATGCAGGGACAAAGACAGAATGCAGCTTCTCTTCAATGCCATGAATTGGAGTTGGAGAAAACCTAGTGGTCAGATATTGAAACAAGCAGGTTTTTCATTCACTAGTTGGTTTCTCCTATAAGATGTTCCATTTGACCTAAAAAGCTGTATATAGAGACCATCTGATTAGGGACCCCATTCTATAGTGTTATGTACTTCAGGTAGCAAACATGACCCAACTCATTTCACTTCCTTTAGACAGTCCAGTTCATACAATTTAGAATGACTGGTTTTGGACCCCAGGTGATGAAGTCCTATATTGTTATATGTAACTGTGATCAGTAGCCATATTTCAATTGGAGAATCAACTGTGAAATGAAGTGCTCAGCCTCCCAGCCTGGAAGTCTGGGATGGGGAACAGAAGAAACCCCATACAGTTCAGGTGGAAACACTTAGAGATCTGCTGCTCTGCCTGGACTGTCATAAGTCCATGGGGCCGGATGGGATCCACCTGAGGATGCTGAGGGAGCTGGAAGATGTGATTGCTGGGCCACTTTCCATCATCTATCAGTGGTCATGGTCATCTGGAGAGGTCCTGAATGACTGGAGACTTGCTAATGTGATGCCCACCTATAAGAAGGGTTGTAAGGAGGACCGGGGAATTACAGGCCTGTCATCCTGACCTTGGTGCCAGGAAAGGTGATGCAACAAGTCATCTTGAATGTAATCACATAGCATATGTGGGACAAAGGCAAGTCCTGCCTGACCAGCCTCACCTCCTTCTATGACTAAGTGACCCACCTGGTCAATGAGGGAAAGGTGGTTGATGTATTCTACCTAGACTTCAGGAAAGCCTTTGACACAGTTTCCCACAGTATTCTTCTGGAGAAGCTGGCAGAGCGTGGCTGGAACAGACACACTCTTTGCTGGGTTAAAAACTGGCTAGATGACTGGGCCCAGAGTGTAGTGGTGAATGGAGTGAAATCCAGCTGGTGACCAGTAACCAGTGGTATTCTCCAGGGGTTGGTTGGGGCCCATCCTCTTTAATATCTTTACTGATAATTTGGATGAAGGAATTGAGTGCACCCTCAGTAAGTTTGCAGACAACACCAAGTCAGGGGAACTGTCAATCTGCTGGAAGTTAGGAAGGTCCTGCAGAGGGACCTAGACAGGTTGGACTGATGGCAAGATGCCAATGGGATGAGGTTCAACATGACTAAGTGATGGGTCCTGCACTTTGGCCACAACAACCCCACGCAACATTACAGGCTTGGGGGAGAGGGGTCTGAAAGCTGTGCAGACGAATAGGTTCTGTGGGTGTTCATCAATGCTTGCCTGAACATGAGGAAGCAGTGTGCCCAGGTGGCCAAGAAGGCCAATGGCATCCTTGCTTATATCAGCAGTAATGTAGCCAGCAGGACCAGTGAGGTGATCACCCCCCTGTACTCTGCTCTGGTGAAGCTGCACCTCAAGTATTGTGTTCAGTTTTGGGCCGCTCACTACAAGAAGGACATAGAAGCCCTGGAGCATGTCCAGAGAAAGACTACAAAGCAGGTGAAAAGCCTGAAACACAAGTCCTATGAAGAGTGACTGAGGGAACTGGGGTTGTTTAGTCTGGAAAAGAATAGGCTCAGGGAAGACCTCATTGCTCTCTATAACTACTTGAAAGGAACTGGTGGGGAGCTGGGGGTCAGCCTCTTCTCACAGATAACTAGAGGTAGGACTAGAGGGAATGGCCTCAGGTTATGTCAGGGGAGGTTTAGGATGGAAATTAGGAGACATTTCTTCTCAGAAAGAATAGTCAGGCATTGGAACGGGTTGCCCAGGGAGGTTGCCCACCATTGAAGGACAAGTGGAGAGCTTGTAGGTGAGAATTAAGGGGTGGGCTGGTATGGGAGACACTGTTGTGGGGGTGTACCACAGGTCACCAGATCAGGAAGAGGAGGTTGATGAGGCCTTCTACAAGCACCTGCTAGTAGCTTCACGATAATGGGCGCTGGTCCTCATGGGGGACTTCAATTACCCAGACATCTGCTGGGTAAGCAACTCGGCCAGGCATGCGCAGTCCAAACAGTTCCTACAATGTGTTGAGGACAATATTCTGACACAGGTGGTGGAGGAGCCAACGAGGTGGGGGGTGCTCCTGGACCTTGTTCTTACCAACAGGGATGGGCTTGTTAGGGATGTGAAGGTTGGGGGCAGCTTGGGATGCAGCGACCATGACATGGTGGAGTTCCAGGTGGAACAAGGCAGAGGAAGTAAGGCTAAAAGCAGAATTGTTACCCTGGACTTTTGAAGAGCCAACTTCGACCTCTTCTGGAACCTGCTTGGGAGTATCTTATGGGCTAGGTTGCTTGAGGGCAAGGGTGCTTGTGAGAGCTGGGCTACATTTAAGCAGCACTTCTTCCATGCTCAGGATCGGTGCATCACGAAGAGTAGGAAATCGGGGAAGGGGGGCAGGAAACCCGTGTGAATGAGCAAGGAGCTCGTCAATAAGATCAAAAGGAAGAAGAAGGTCTATGAAATGTGGAAAAAGGGCCTGTCCTCTTGGGAGGAGTATAGACATGTTGTCAGGGCCTGCAGGGACGTGACAAGGAAGGCTAAAGCCCACCTAGAGATGAGGCTTGCAAAAGAGATCAAGGATAATAATAAGGGTTTTATTCAAGTATGTAAACAGCAAAAGGAAGACTATGGATAATGTGGGTCTCTTGCTGAACGAGGGGGGCGGTCCTGGTCACGGAAGACGCTGAGAAGGCGGAGGTACTGAATGTTTCTTTGCTTCAGTCTTTGCTTCAAGGACACTCCCCCGGGACTCCTCGCCCCTGGTGAGAGGACAAAGGGTCTGGGAAATGGAGAGCTCCCCCCTGGTTGACGAGGGAGTTGTTTGGGAGCATCTGAGTGGGCTCAACGCACACAAATCCATGGGTCTCGATGGTATGCATCCGCGTGTGCTAAGGGAGCTGGCAGAGGTGATCGCCGAACCGCTCTCTATTATCTTTGAAAGGTCCTGGAGAACAGGTGAGGTGCCTGAAGACTGGAGGATAGCCAGTGTCACTCCAGTCTTCAAGAAGGGCAAAAAAGAGGATCTGGGAAACTACAGGCCAGTCAGTCTCACCTCTGTCCCTGGAAAGGTGCTGGAACAGCTTGTTCTGGATGCCATCTCCAAGCAATTGGAAGAGAAGAAGGTTATGAGGAGTAGTCAGCATGGATTCACCAAGGGGAAGTCATGCTCAACCAACCTCGTTGCCTTCTATGATGGCATCAGCAGGTGGGTAGATGGGGGGAGAGCAGTGGATATCATTTACCTTGACTTTAGCAAGGCTTTCGAGACTGTCTAGCAAATCTGAGAAAGTGTGGGATAGAGGAGTGGACAGTAAGGTGGGTTGAGAACTGGCTGACTGGTCAAGCTCAGAGTGTGGTGATGGGTGGAGCAGAGTCCGGCTGGAGACCTGTGACTAGTGGTGTTCCCCAGGGGTCGGTGCTGGGTCCAGTCTTGTTCAACTTCACTGACAACCTTGATGAGGGAATAGTGTCTGCCCTCAGCAAGTACACTGATGACACAAATATGGGAGGAGTGGCTGACACGCCAGAAGGCTGTGCTGCCATCCAGCAAGACCTGGACCGGCTGGAGAGATGGGCAGGAAGAAACCAAATGTGGTTTAATAAGAGCAAGTGTAGAGTCTTGCACCTGGGAATGAACAACCGGAAGTATCAGTACAGGCTAGGGGACGACCTGCTGGAGAAGAGGTCTAAGGAGCAGGACCTGGGGGTCCTGGTGGATGACAGGTTGACCATGAGCCAGCAGTGTGCCCTCATGGCCAAGAGGGCCAATGGGATCCTGGCGTGCATTAAAAGGAGTGTAGCCAGCAGGTCAAGGGAGGTGATCCTCCCCCTCTACTCTGCCCTGGTCAGGCCTCACCTGGAGTACTGTGTCCAGTTCTGGGCTCCCCAGTACAAAAAAGACAGGGATCTCCTGGAAAGAGTCCTGCAGAGGGCCACAAAGATGATACGGGGCCTGGAGTATCTTCCCTATGAGGACAGGCTGAGAGACCTGGGTCTGTTCAGCCTGGAGAAGAGAAGACTGAGAGGGGATCTCATCAATGTCTATAAATACCTGAGGTGTGGGAGACAGAGGGATTTGGCCAACCTCTTCTCAGTGGCTTGTGGGGATAGGACAAGGGGCAATGACCACAAGATAGAGCACAGGAAGTTCCACACCAACATGCAAAAGAACTTCTTCACGGTGGTGGTGATGGAGCACTGGAACAGGCTGCCTAGGGAGGTTGTGGAGTCTCCTTCTCTGGAGATATTCAAGGCCCGTCTGGACGCCTACCTGGGCAGCCTGCTCTGAGGGACCTGCTTTGCAGGGGGGTTGGACCCGATGATTTTTGAGGTCCCTTCCAACCCCTACAATTCCATGATTCTGTGATTCTATGTTTTGTTTTCATGGAAAATTTGTCTACTAAGTGGGACATAGAACAGCTAGGGAAAAAAAATGGAAACAAGAAAGCTGGGCCACAGAGCAGGCAAGTATACAAGATTTATGAGGCCCAGAAGAGAAGACAAAGGCATCTAACTCCTTAGTCAAAAGGTTAGCTTACTTTCTGTAAGGAGGGGTAGACCCAGTTCAAATTCTTTTCCCCAGACTGTTTTATCATTCACTAGAACATTATTGGGTACAAAACAAAAATAAGGTAAATAAATCACAATAAAATATATCAACTACTTTAAAATAATTATTTTCAATAATATATATATTATATGAATATATATTATTGAAAATATATAAATTATATACTTATATATAAATATATTTTTATATATTACATATTAATATATATGTATATATATAATATAGATATATTTATAAAAATATATTTATATAAATATATAATATACTTCTATATATTTATATATTATATATGGTATATATGAATATATATATACATTATATACATATATATATATGTGTATATATATATATTATATATATTTCCCCCTGAGGGAGAGAGAATGCTTGACTGCTCATGAGACTGGAATTTCAGGATGGCATTCCATCAATGTTGATGTTGCACTTGGTCTCTATTCTTATTGTATTTCAAAGATAGTTATCCTTTATGGGGGTTCTAAAAGCAACAAAACCAGGAACAGTTTGAATGGCAGAATCACAGAATGGTTGAGGTTGGAAATGACTTCAGGATGTCAGCTGGTCTAGCCTGCTCTTTAAGCAGGGCAGCCCAGTACCATGTCCAGGTGGTTTTTGAAGATCTATATAAAAGACTCCATAACCTCTCTGGGTTGTGACCAATGTGTCAATGACCTGTGCCACTGCTCAGTCACCCTCACATTAAAAATCTTTTCCTGATATACAGAGTGAGGTTCTTTAGTTCTGGTCTGTACACATTGTCCCTTTTCCTGTTGCTGGGTACATCACTGAAAAAAAAAAAAAAAAAAAAAAAAAAAGTCCTCTTTGCACCCTCCCTTTAGGTATTTATATACATTGGTAAAATGCCCCCTGAGCATGAACAGTTTCAGTCCTCTCAGCCTTTCCTCATAGGACAGATGGTCCCATCCTATAACCACTCTCCCGTCCCTTTGTTGGACTCTCTTCAGTATGTCCATGTCTCTCTTGTACTAGGAGGGGGCCAGAATTGTACCCCACACTCCAATTGTAGCTTCACCAGTGCTGAGTAGAAGGGAAGCATTACCTCTTTAGGTCTCCTATCATTTTTCTACACCACCATGTATTGGGGGTTATTCCTCCCTAGGTGCAGAATTTTGCATTTCCCTTTGTGGAGTTTCATGAGATTTTTCTTTGGAGGAAATGGCAGAACACCAGTTTGTGCACCCAAGGCTTGAATTCTTCCTGCATTTCTACCACGTTGGTAAAGATAGCTGTCATAAATAAAGAAACAATCCAGACTTCTAAACACAAGTCCTCTAATGTAATTAGCTAGTGCACAGTGCATGAAACAAAGTAGAAGGGATCTGTCTACTAGTGCTCACAGCAAGGCAGATAGGAACATATCAACAGGAAACATGGAAAGACTCATACTACCTGTGTTGCTTATTTCCAGGATAACAAACTAATTTTGCATAACTGGGAAAGTGGTGGTAACAAGAATTAAATGTGTTCATAGCCAGTCTGGGGGACAACAGTATAAAAATAAGAATATGAGGATAAAGTCCATTACTACCACTTTTAAAGGAACGATTAGGAAGTTAGGAAGACAGCATGACCAGAAATAATGTTTTTAATACCAAATGACTAGCAAGCACTTCAAAAGAGACAAAGGGTTGAATCTGATCTGTCTTCTAGAGAAGATTGATCTGCATCTGACTTTGGGTGCCCAGTCTAAACCTAAATCACACCAAACATATCCTGTATTGAACTGAAAGAAACAGAATTTCTTGCCAGAAACAGTTTTCTCACCCTAAAAATTGTCAAAGATCATTTATCTCTAATTTACCAAGAAAAATCATCAAGTGTTTCATATTTAAATGTAAAAGATTAGGTGAAATAGGTTCCACCAAAAAAAAAAAAAAAAAAAAAAAAAAAGGTTAAATTCATACCACTTGTTTAAATAATTTGTTTTCCTTTGGAACAAGAAATGGACTTCAAAACATTATTTATCCCTA
>NC_048895.1:64027384-64109662 GCF_011077185.1 Oxyura jamaicensis | reverse complement strand
TTTTCCTTTGGAACAAGAAATGGACTTCAAAACATTATTTATCCCTATGTATTGATTTCTGACAGGTGTTTTTCAAATCAAGGTGTTTTTTTAGGGATGTAAGTACTTCCATAGCCTTAGATAATTTCTCCCAATTTTCATTACTTTTAACATGAAAAGACTGTTATCATGGAAGATAAATTTTGTAAGGATTACTGAACACATAAAATCCACTGTGCTGTGACAGCATTTCAGGAAATAATGGCAATACACTTTTCCCTTCCTATCTGCCTCCCTAGGTGTCTGTTTCTGGCCAATGGCAGAGAAAGGAGACGAGGCAGGATGCATCTCTGGATTGAACCATTACACCCATGCTTACTTTCTAATGTTGCCCCTTATCTTTCTCTTCTTGGTAAGGTTACACAAGACCAGTCACTTTGACAGAATAAAAAGTTAGCTTTCAAAACATATCAGAGACAAGATCAGTTGTGACACTAGTTTCCAGGAGGGATTATTTCAAACCAACAAATTAGACCACATTGGAATCGCTCCAAAACAAGGGTGAGTGAGCTATCCAGGGTAGTACTTAAGAGGTAACAATCCCTGCTCCAAAACAAGAGTGTGTGGCTAAGCTTCAGGAACTCATGCAGCAAGAATAAACACTAAAGATTTAGGCATGCATTGTGGATATCATTAAAATCAGCATGATTAGAAGGAAAATAACCACTCCCAATTCAGTGGTGGAAAGAGGGCAAGAAATCATAAGATCATAGAGTTGTTCAGGTTCGAAATGAAGATCATCTAGTCCAACCTTTTAACCTAGTACTAAAGACTTTATGAAGTCTAGGTATACCACATGCATAGCCTTTCCTTTGTCCACTGAGTGCATCAACTTGTCATAGAAGGAGATCAGTTTTGTCAAGCAGGACCTACCTTTGATAAACCTATGTTGAATGGGCCTAATTGCCTGTCTGTTCTGTAAGTGCTGTCTGATGACACTCAAGATAATCTGCTCCATGAACTCCCTGGCACCAAGGTCAGACTGACAGGCCTGTAGTTTTCTAGATCCTCCTTCCAGCCCTTCTTGTAGATTGGCACCACATTTGCTAGCCGCCTGTTGACTGAAGCCTCCCCTGATAGCTAGGACTGCTGAAAAGTGATGGAAAGTGGCTTGACAAGCACTTCCACCAGCTCCCTCAGTACCCTCAAGTGAATCCCTTCTGGCCTTATAGACTTGTGAACATCTAAGTGGAGTAGCAGTCGCTACCATTTCCTCATGGATTATTAGGGCTTCATTCTACTCCCTAACAGCTCAGGGGCCTGAGTGAACAACTGGTCTTACTACTAAAGACTGAGGCAAAGAATACATTAAGTACTTCTGCCTTTTCTTCAACTCTTGTCACAATGTTTTCCCCCCACATCCAATAAAGGATGGATATTCTCCTTAGTCCACCTTTCTTTATGTATTTATAAAAACTTTGTTAATGTCTTTAGCAACAATAGCCAGACTGAGCTCCAGCTGGACTTTGGCCCTTCTAATTATCTCCTTGCACAGCCTCATGATATCTTTGTTGTCCACATAAGTGGCCTGCCCCTTATTCCAAAAGTCATAAACCCTCTTTTTCTTCCTGAACTCTAGTCACATCTCTCTGTTTAGTCAGATCAGTCTTCTTCCATGCCAGTTCATCTTTCATCACATGGAGATGGCCTGGTACTGTGCCATTAGGATTTCCTTCTTGAAGACTGTCCAGCCTTCCTGGAATACTTTGCCCTTAAGGGCTGCCTCCCAAGTGACTTCACCAAGCAGTTTCCTTAACAGGCCAGAAGTCCAGGGTGGCAGTTCTGCTAACCCGACCCCCCACCCCCCGCCACCCCCTTTACATTTTCAATAATCCAGAACTACTATTTATGATCACTGTGCCCATGACAGCATCCAACCTTCACATCACCCACAAGTCCTTCTCTATTTATGAGCAAAAGGTCCAGCAGAGCACTGTCCCTAGTTGGCTCACTCACCAGCAGTGTCAGGAATTTATCTTCTACACGCTCTAGAAACATCCTAGACTGTTTCCTCTCTGCTGAGAATTATTTATGTTTAAATAATACCAGCCACCCTCTTAGGGTTTACTGTATTATGATTACCTCATCAGGCCTGGGTGAGTCCAACTACCAAACTCTTAGAGCACAGTCTAGTTTGTTCAGAATACAAGAACAGAGGGAACAGAGCAATCAATAAGCAACCTTGTTGCCTTGTGCAGAGAAGTATACCGTGCTTTTCTAACTTTTCCTGCTGCACCTGTAGGATCCAATCCTATTTAGTTAGAGTTGTTTTTATTCTAGTTTCATGTCCTTTATCCAACCAAAACAATATGAATTACATTTATTTCTATCAGAGTTGTGGGCTTATAGGAACAGAGAACACCCATGCACTAGAACACATATATATGGAAACATATATAACACTTGAAGCGCACTGATGCAACAGTTTTTCAATATTTTATGTATCCATAGCATCTGTCATATGTCAATATAATATTCATTGAGTACTACATTCTTCCAGAACATCACATCTTTAAAAAGTTGACATCCATTTTACTTCTTTATTTTGCAACTATGCTACTAGATCAGTGAAAAAATTAATTCCATCTGATTTGTGGAGGCAGCAGCAATGTAACCTCAGTCACACTGAAAAGCAGTATTATACATGAGTTGGACCAAATGTTAGTGCTTTATAAAAAGAAAACCATCTGAGGCCAGTAGGCAAATGCAATATGTTGATAAAAGAGTCCTGGGAAAGAAGGTTTATAGATGTTTGCAAACAGCAGTGGCACCAGCTGCTAGAGAGCTGAACAGAGCAATCCATATATTTAACCTCAATGCAGTACCAGAATATTCTCAAACTGAAAGAGAAGAATTATAAGGGGCCTGTGGTGATAGGACAAGGAGTAATGGCTTTGAAGAACTGAACAGAAAGAACTGAAAGAGAATAGGTTTAGATTAGATTTAAGGAGGGTAGTGAGGCACTGAAACAGGTTGCCCAGAGAAGCTATGGATGCCCCTTCCCTAAAGGTGTTCAAGGCCAAGTTGGATGGGACTTTGAGCAACCCCGCCTACTGGGAAGTGTCTCTGCCCATGACAGGGGTGTTCAAAAAAATTTCCTTACTATGAGGGTGGTCAAACATTGAAACAGGTTTTCTAGAGAGACAATTGATGCCCCATGGTGCCAGTATTCAAGAGGCATTTGGATACTGCCCTTAATAATATTCTTTAACTTTTGGTTAGCCCTGAAGAAGTCAGGTAGTTGGACTGGATGATTCTTGAAGGTCCCTTCCTACTCAGCTACTCTATTCTGTTCTGTTCTGTTCTGTTCTATTCCATTCCATTCCTTTCCATTCCATTCCATGCCGTTCCTTTTCCATTCCATTCCATTCCAGGCTGCCTCATCACTGCTGCAAGCCCCTGAAAACACTCATTGCCCAAGGCAGTTTCCTAACAACCTCTGGCAATGAGGTCTGGATATTGTTACTTCCCAGTGCTGCCAGTGAATTTGTTTGCACAAAAGTCTAGTTATTCTTCAAGAGGGACAATATAGAGACACCTTAGACACCTAAGGCAGGTATATGTGCAAGCATTCTTCTCATTGGTTTTAGACAGTGCTTCCAATTTTAGATGCTGAAAAGTTGTGACAATTCTTGAATTTGAGATTTAAATATGGTTTCATAAAAACTGTACAGTGTTTGTCCCTTCCCGGTGTTCATAAAGCAAACATTTTTATTTTTTTATTTTTTTTTCAGTTTTAAGTGTAACAAATAGGTGGATGCTCAGGAAAATAATGAAATAATGTTCCTGACAGTTTTTCCTGCAAACAGTGACTGTACAACAATGTCAGTTTTATCTAAAGGCTGTAAGGGATCATTTGTGGGGTCAGTGCCCTGGGGCAGACCTGCCAGTTCAGTGTCTAATTTGGACATGTAGTGGGATCTGATTAGGACAGAAACTAAATTATAAGCAAAGGAATAAAATTCCCAACAACTAACAAAATGTGTTTTCACTAGCTCAACTGATAAATAATGACCAGGTCTGGTCAGCTTTATGGTTTAATCCAGATTGCTTGGTGAAGAAGACTCATTTGAAAAACACAAACAGTACCAAATCCAAGGTTATGCATATTGGAGAAATATATATATATATATATATACATATATATATATATATATATATAGGTTGAGATGAGAGACAATATCTTGAACTGAACTGATGTTGGAAAGAATTTGGAGATACTGCTGATGAATGTTTTGGTTAGACACTGTAACTCTGAGGATAAACCTGACCTCTGGAAACTGAATACTGCATCTGTAAACTGCTCTTAGTATCCTGAATACAGTTTTGTTAGCCACATTTTAAAAGGATAATGAACAAAAGAGGAGTGGGAAAAGAGAGATTAGTAAAACATAGCAAGAAATGTAGGAAACTCGATCTATTTATTTTGTTCACAGAAAAAATAAAAAAAAAAAATAGCATATTACTAGACAGCAGTCTAGCAAATATTTCTTTAATCTAGGACAAAAAAAAAAAAAAGTTTCAGTAAAAGCTAATGTTTGGAAATTCTAGGTAGATAAATTCAAAGTGTTTACTTATAGAATAGAAGTAATTAACCTTTCCTATCACTTGAAGTAGTTAAGCCAATATTATATACTATTGTGAATTCTGTACAAAACTTCACTGGATAATGTGTTTGTATTGGGGAAACTATCTGACATTCTATGCCTTGTTCTGTGTAAAAGGAAAGATCATCCTAACACTCCCATCTGACTTTAAAATTTGCATTTCTTGTAATCTTGAGCTTTTTCTCCAAGGAGCTGATCACTCTGCAACTTCCTGAAATCCTGTTGGTTTTTAGCATCTCTTACTTCCCCTTGTATTCTGTGGGCTATTGAATAAAATAGTAATTCCACAAGAGAAGTCTTGATTAGATGCAGACTTATATGGTGAGGTTTCTATGGCTGTACATAACAAATTACATAACAAATACAGCTGTTTTCAAAATCTTACCTAAACCCCTGAATCAACTCTGCATATTGAGGTCTGGTCTGCAGCCATCCACAGAGAGGAAATAATTACATTTACATATGCAAAGTAAGTCATCTCCAGTAAGCTAGGTCTTGGAAGCAAGGTCATTGTATTAAACTGATTACTTTTATCAAACTATCTTTAGGAGAGGGAGAGAGAGAGTTGGGGGGGGGGGGGAGGTGGGGGGAGAGAAAAGAGCAGACATATAGGCTTCTGAAGCCGTCAGTCAGTTCTATATTTAGAAGCAGGGATCACAAAGTTTAGGTGTTTTACATGGCTCAGGGATGCTTTTCATAACATGAGGAATTACTTATCACAAACAATAATGCCAAAATTATGCCCCTTTCAACAGCAAAGACAGAAAGGTGAATTACATGTAACGCACCCTGAAGAAAACTTTTTTTTTTTTTTTTTTTTTTTTAGCCAACTATATTGACAAAAAAGTGAGGGAACAATTTGGATCATAAGGACTGGTGTTTTTTTTTACCAGATTCTACCATGTCTTAGTAGCCTAAAGATAAGGAACAAAAGAAACGGTTTTAAATACTCCATAGATTAGCAAGATCTGTTCATTAATTGACTTACTAACAAATAAACCAGTTTGTTTTGATATTTTTGAGCAGAGAGACCCTTGACTATGCATCTTTAACAGGAACTATGAGCACAGCAGTCTCAGCCAAGTGACATTTTGACTTGTGTTCATCTGATAAAAGTATGAAACTTCAAAAATGTGTTTCTTCAGAAATGTTAGTGAATGATTTAATGTTAATGAAGTGTTATAGTTTTTATGTTATCTCTGTGAAGTTATAACATCCTGTCATGCTGTCCTTTATTCATTAGAATTTCAGAACTGAAAGCCGCCCATACACTAAGCAGTCTGGCTCACAGCAAGGAGTTCAACTTGACATTTTGAAGAGCATGGATATTTCTATCCCCTTTTTTTTTTCAGCTTAATGCATAATAATTATGCATTTTAAAACATTTTTAGTCTAATTTATTGCTCTCCTTCCAAATAGTATTGCTCCTTGAGACTCATAAATTTTGTGACAAGTATAATTAATATATATTTTTAACTGGTTCCCTTGTATATACTCTGGTGCATCCAGTACTATTTCTCAGAATCTAATATAGGTAACTTTTACAAAAAAAAAAAAAAAATCCACTTCAAGCTCTTGTTTATCTCTTGCTCTGTACATACAGTAAGAAAATAAATATCTGATATATTCTCTGAAAAATTAATATCATGCATACTGTATATTTTTCAAAATATACACTTTGTACTTTAAAATATTTAGATTATGCACTTATGAACAATGTAGACCCAGGCTTCCTGTGTAACTTAGGCTTTGAAAAAAATCTCATTCTCTCTTGTCAGGGACTGTATAGGGATTCTGGCTTCCTTACCAGCAGAATTAATCTCCCACTCTGTTTAAATCGGAGGTGCATTAAGTAGCAAGATATTTGCCTGTGTTCTGTGACTAGATCCGATGATTTATTTCAGTTACACTCACGGTGATTTTATTCACAAACATTTGTACAAGGAAGGCTTTATTCACAAGAATAGTCAAGGAAATGGAAAGAATCATGGATAGTAGAAAGAATAGATTTGTAGAGTATTTACAGATAGCAGAAGTCATCATGGCCCTTTATTAAAGTTCTTTTGTGCCTTTTATCACAGGAGTCATCAAAAACTGGATATTTATGTAAAATTCATTAACAAACAAGGCATTTTTCCTGTCTATAATACACGGGTCATCCATTCCTGGAGCAGAAATAATGCCATCTGATTCTGGTGATTAATCAAAGTGCCCAAAGAGAGTAAATAGGAAATAATCATACTGACCAATTATGAATAAATTCCACAGGAGGTTAAAAACTGTACATATAAACTACTACAAATAAATAAATGCAAAGATTTAACAGCCTGCTTAGGGATAATTTGCAGCATGACTAAATTCATCAAAACAGTTGTTCTCCATAGTCAGCAAAGCAATAAATATTCACTTTTTAATGTTCTATTTCAGTGTTCAGACAAACAAAGTACATTCATATACTCAGCCCTGCATGGAGCTGGAAAAGCTTTGTCTTATACTGATAATCACAAAGGGAGGCTGGGTAGTTCCATTATTCAGAACATAGACTTGGAAAGCCATATGCAAAGTACAAAACCACAGAAATATGAAATATAAATCAGCAAATACAAAACTAATTGTTGCATGGGAAGAGTGATGAGCGAGGCCTGATTTCCTATGATTTTCTGTCCTTTACAGTCATGATCACTGTCACTGCCTGCCCTCTATCCAACCAACCTACTTTTCCACAGTCCTCTCCTTTTCCCCTTCCATGGCCTTCACAAATAATCCCTAATCACTTCCACTCTCACTTCCCATCTGTGATAGTATCTGAGTTTTCCAAAGTAAAAATAAAATAAAAGCACTTAGTCAAGTCTTAGCACCCTCTCACATTTGTTATTTGTGTGGTTGGACAAGAAGTGACAGTTGTGCTGAGATGCAAGCTACATTTGTGCTAATTGTCTCACCCAGTATGTGTGCTGACCGTTGATCCACCAAGCCAAGTATCAAAAAAAAAAACTGTAGACACATTTTAGGTTTTTGATCACTGGACGTATTAATAGGCTGCCTCTCCTCTTCTCTGCTTCCCTCTTCATGAAATTTTGAATGACTTTAATATCTAGATGTCTCTATCAGATTTGGTTAGAATCTGTAGCAGGCTCAAAAATTCAATAGAAGAAAAGGAATTAGGCAGAAAGACAGGAAAATAAGATGATGGAAGCTTTTTTAATTTTTTTCCTTTCTTTTTTTTCCCTTTTTTTTTTTTTTCCTTAGAAAACTATTCTAAAATATTTCCTGGTATACATAGATAGCTAAGTACAGAGCTCTAAATATTTATTGACTTGCTAATTGATACGCAAGTTATGGGATTGAGGATACGCACGCCGTTTATTTGAAACCCTAGCTGTAATTGAAAACAACAGTTTTTCAAAAACACATGTTGATCTGTGTGATGAACATATGATCTGCAGTAGGTCTCAACAGGCAGGTGGTTAGTAAGAAATATAGAAAGCCTACAGAGATGTTGATAGTAGTTGACTAAAAAGCTCACATTTAATCTTCAGATTAGTGGGAACTCAAAGTGGGTGGCACATTTAGCTTTAGTGGTTTTTAACTGCTTATCAGCCAGGAAGCCCAAGAGAGACATGAGCAGCCTTGGTTACTGAGAGCGAGCATGGACACAATAGATCTGTCAGGTTCTCCATCTCTGTGCTGAGGCATTCTTCAAAGCAGTCAGTGAGGTGCCTGCCTGTCTCTCCATTATAAATGTCTCGGCATTTCCTGAAGAAAAAATAAATATATTACTGGAAGTGTAAGTAAACTTTTATGCTGTTTATAAGAAATCACTTTCTGACTGATGGAAATGCCTGGCTAGTGGTCACATATAATATGCAGAGAACAGAGAGAGGTTTTTGAACTTGTGATAATCATTTCCAAGTGTCTTACTGTTAGAAGGGAAAAAAAATAAAAATAAAAAAAAAATCTTCCTGTTTCCCCCAGCATAACACAGGACTCCACCTTTTCTGATTAATAAGTTAACCAGTAGTTGTTTTTATTAATAGCATATCTTATTTGTGTAAGTAAATTGGCTAGGAGTATCAGTCATGGACCAAGATGTTTTCTGCCTAGGGCTGTACAAACAGGACGAAAGGACTGTCCAATGCAGAAGTTTTTACAATTTAAACACAAGACAAAATAAATAAATAAATACATACATACATAAGTAAAATCCCCGAATGCTAGGGAACATAAGGGAATGCATATGTTAGAGGTGAGTAGACTTATTTAGGATATTTTAACTCTGAATCCCTGTACTTTTCCATATTTCCCATACTTCACTTTGGCTTTGTTTAGCCGGTGTCTTTTGCATTTTTGTTTGTTTGTTTGTCTGTTTGTTTGTTTTTAATATTTATGTTTTTAAAACTGCAGTATTTTTGCATTTATTTTCATTTGGCTTACAGATACATATTTACAATCACACTCAATTTTAACAAAGAGTTAGGAGACAGAGATTGTCCAAAAAAGGTATTTCCTCGCGGTTTGTGATTTGTAGTTCTTATCCACGCCCAGCCAAAGACCATTTTCTGCCCAGCCAGTGGTACTTAATATCTTCCATGCAAAAATACCACTCACTTGCAAGAGAAAGGCATATCTAGGAATTAGATTTCCATACACAGAATTTGGTAAAAGTCCTGTTTACTTCCTCACACTGTCTTGAAAGTACAGAGCCCATTAACTTCAGGGTGTGGTTCTGTTTCACCAGCTGCCTCCTTTGCTCCTGTAAGGACTGCAGTAAACACAGCACTAATAAAGGGTGCAGATTGCTTATTTCCAGCCTTATTTTCAATACTAGTGTCTGTTAAACTACTTTCTCTCAAACATGCAAAGTGTTAATAATTCTTTATGTACTCCAATTTTTCCACAGAGAAGGATGAAATGAAGGATGCAGAGTGCATATCATACAGTATATTCCACTGCTGGTTTCCAGTTCAAGTAGTTACATTTGCTGATAACAAAATGCATTTATCTTCACTGGCATTTTAGATAGCTCCACAACCTGCTGAGTATTCTAATGAAACCTATATCACTACCAATTAGACACCTGCAGAAGAAGTGGTCTGTGCAAATGCCTTGCCCCCCAAATGCTATTTTCCCTCTCTCATCAAGCTTTCAAACTAAACTACATCACAGTTAATGGTTAAAAACTTTCCCCTCAAATTTAAGTGTTGCATGGAATTTAGCCAAACACCTCCCTTTGGTTTTAATGGGAGTTGTGTGCCTACAAGTCTTTGAAAATGAATTTTCTTCATTTCTCCCATGCCTAGCCTAGCCCCACACCTGACCACATTCCTCTCCTTGCACACATACACAATCAGAAATACACTGTCTCCTTCCCTCCACCCCTCCCATCTCCCACTCCCCAGTACTTTGACAGAGTGTATTGGTGGGCTTGTCAAATTTTTTGTTATGCTTTTCATTTCTGGAGGACCTTGAGTTCAAATGTGACTCAATGTAAATCATGTTTGATGTAAACAAGTATTTGTTAGCTATATATACAAGGTAGAGAATAAATAACAGGTGTCTCTCTTATAAGGTTATATTTACATCAAGGGTTTCCAATGATACCATAAACCATGTGAGAAAAGCAAAGATGATTTATAAGGTTGTCACAAATTCCAAGATAGAACTATATCTTAATAACTCACACTCACCAGTTTGTTTCATGTGAATCTCAGGACCTGTTCTAAGCCCTGCCTGGTATACAGTCCCCATCTTGCTCTCATGACTGTTGCATTAACCTTTTATCTGCTCCTGGCTCCTGCTGTTGCTGCTCCAAATTCCAATTTGTCTGGCTCCTGCTCTAGTTGCTTTCATCTCCTTCTCCAGGGTGCTTTCCACTGAATGCTTTGGCAGGAGCTGTAAGCATTACCCCATATCTTTTAATTACACATGCAAGCATATTTCTGAAAGCAAGCTGTGCGTTCATAAGTCAAAATTGGATTATGAGATGCCTAAACAGTATATGCTCACAAATAAGGATAAAAACACGATTATGTTTGCAAATGTGGACGACACAGATTTGGTAGGAGACTTTAGATTCCCCTTTTGCAATTTTGGCCATATAATTTTAAGCAATTCTTGAATTTAAAAATCTTAAATTTTAAAATCTGATTTACAGAGCTAGAAAGAGGAAAGTGATCAAATATTTTACTGCACCTTGGGCTATTGTCACTTAAACAAGATCCTTTTCATGTGTCAGTAGTTGTAGCACACCACAGAACAGCCATCATTACTCTGAAGAAAGAAAATGCGTGCCTCCAATTTGGACTGTCCCAGCCACAAAAGTGAGGGCAAGTGGGTTACTTCATTTTTCTCTCCCTGCAATTTTTATAAAAATTGAATATGCCTGGGTCTTATGCTTTTTTATGGACAGCAATGTCAGTGATACCAGTTATAAGAGCATCTTTAGTTAGTGTAAGTGGCAGCACAAATTAAAGTCTTCTCTTTGTGCACATTCTTGTATTATAATATTAAAATAAAATAAAATAAAATAAAATAAAATAAAATAAAATAAAATAAAATAAAATAAAATAAATATGGAAGACAAGTGAAATCTGGTATTGAGCTTCTCTTTACATTTTCAGTCACGTCCAAAGCTAGAATGAATTTGAGGCATTATATCACACATTAGCTGACCCTAAAACAAATAACATGGATCTAAAATGTAATAGGATCTAAATGATAACTATACATATCAAGATTAGTTTTACGTCAAATTGTGTATTTTTTGTACTGCTGACTCTATACATTATACAGGCATTTGATGATAAACATATAATCTTTTAAACCACGGGTGCTTCTGACATTATTTTTCTGGAAAAGAGAGAGAAACAAATGATTTTTAGCTTTGCATTCAAATTCTTTTGTTTGTTTGTTTTTGTTTGTTTTGTTTTTTATTCTTACTGTAGTACTTACATTGGTAAAACCTTTCTAGTAGCCTTTAAAAATACAGAACGCCTTTATGTGAAAATTGGACAGAAGTATTACTATGAAGGAAACATCAGCATGTAGTCTTCCTAGCTATCTCCAAAATGGCAAGAAATTTGCACAGTAATGCTAACTACAAATATTGCCTTTAGCACAGTTCACTGTGGCTGGCTATAAAGCAAGCATTTAAAATGTGAGCTTATCTTTATCACAGAGACCCTGGCCCAAGGGGCAGACTGTGAAAAGGGATGTCAAACGACTATTTAGTGAGTGAGGCTTGTTTTTATTCTCTGGATGGGTTTTTGGTATTTCTTTTGTTAGCTTGCAGTAACACCTGTCTAAGTGACAGAAAATATTAGAGTCTGCTGTATTTGCTCTCTTTCACAAAACCTTAGAGAATAAAAACGTGCAATTATTCTGGGTCTTAAGAAAATGAAAATTTTAGATACTGAAGAAACCCTGTTGCTTAACCTGCTTACCTTGAACATTTTCCTGACAGCACATAAGGTTTTTCTGAATCACAAACAGGAACTGTTGTCTATCTCAGAATGAAATATTAATTGTTATTGATTAAAGTATGTTTCTGTTGTTAATTCAGTGTTGAGAAAGATATATTCCTTTTAATCTTGTTTTCTTTGTAGCTTGTATAAAAAGATAAGAGAAGTTTAGAACATAAGTCTGGATGTGCTGAAAGTATGTTTGGCCTCTTCTTTTTGGTTCTGAACTCATGTAAAATGTCACAATCAAACTCTTTCAGCTGTCAGTGTAGAGTGGCTCAAATTCCTGAAAACTGCAACTTAACCAACTTCTTTTGTACTGTTTTCCTTAAATTACAATTTCCGGAGTTGATTCATCATTCAGATATCTTTTTATCATATAAATATAGTAATGGAGGATCTAAAAAGTGTTAAAGTATTTTAATTACAGCCTTCAGATTTGTTAAGATGTGACACATTATACCCAAAACAAGTAGATAAACCACAGAAGGTAAACATTTATATATTTATTTATTTACTCCTAACTGTTTTAAACCTAATCTCAGGATTCTGACTAATAGATTCAAGTTTTTTACATATATGAGGTTGATAGCCAACCCAGATATAAGGGGAGAAAATTGCATTGGCCTTTTTCTCTCACAATCATTTTTAGCCCTTCTTGAGCCAGTACATGTTTCTCCCTGAGAAGTTCACCAGTGGAGGGGAGCACTATTCCCAAGACATGTGTAATCACACTTTACTGTAGCTGTGTATGAGAAAGAGATGATCATTCCACTACAAGAACTTGACAGCAAATTATTTTTTGTCTCTCTGGGAAGTCTTTCCAACCTTCTCCCCATAATGCTTAGTCATACAGAGGTTAACAGTTCTGTTGGTGTCCTTTTGGACTATCTAGGGTACTATGACCTGCCATCAAAATCCTAGGACTTCCCTTCCCTGACCAGCGAAGTGTGATTGGCATCTTTGGTAGGCTATTCACTTCACTTGCCTTAGAAACCATTACCCTCTGTATGTCGACTGGCTAAGAATAAACTTTAGGTGATAAGACTAAAATCAGTCCTTTGGATGACTGAAATCAGGTGGGCTGCACCCCTGTCTTTGTTGGTAGCTTTACATAATGACTGTAAATTAAGAAGATCTTGGTGCTGTTCAAACAATGCTACTTTATCAATTTTTGTTTTGCTTTATGGAACAAGTGAAGGATTATTTTGACAATATGCTATTGATCTGGAAGAATCACAATCAATAAGCATTATAGGCTACTCAGTGGCTAGATTATTAGAAAAATAAATTAGGAACAATCCTGCTGGCAAATAACCATTATTTCACATGATGGGTAGAAAAAATTGTATACGTGTCATGGCATATTGTTCATTTGTAAACGCAGAGAGACCTTTTCTAATGTTATAAATTTCATATATTGATCAGAGATCATGATAAAGTGGTTTCTTTTGGAGTGCACTTTGTCTAAGCCCTCTCTTTTAAATTAAGAATCTATCTTGCATTACCACAACCTAGCATAAAAGCTATGTGCCTGTATGTGTGCAAGCAAGTCAGCTCTCTCTCTTGTGTTCCAACACAAATGACTTGTCAGCCCTTCTGATTAAGAAAAAAAAAATAATAAAAAAAAAAACTATTTTTTGTCTTTATCTGGTTGATCTTTACATTCAGGTATAGCCAACTTTTGTTGTTTCCTATTGTGACTTATGCTACAGGCAATTCTGACATTTGCATTTACACATCACATGCATTTTAAAATGAAGGAATGACAGCTTATCTCCATGTCAAAAGTGAGCCTTTTTATTGATATTGTTCTGTAGCTTTTGTTGTTGTTGTTTGCTTTGTTTCCTCTGAAAGATCTTGCAATCTGCTGAGAAGATTTGTGTGTGTGTGTGTGTGTGTTAGAGGAGGAAAAAAAGTAGTAAAACTGTCACAGCACACTAAGCACTGACAGAGATTCAAGCCTTTAGGTCCACAACAGTAAAAATACATTGAGGTAACCACAGATTCACTTTAGGAGAATTTGCCTTTTCCAAGCATACTTTCCACATTGTGTTAATTAAGGAATTGCAAGGTCTACAAAATCAACTTCTCATCCTTAAACAAAGGGAAAAAAAATGTTATGATGGAGAAATACACATAACTCAGTACTCAGAAAGAGGTTTCCAAACAGTGACATGCATAGTTCTGGTCTCCCCTGTAAATAGAAATAATGAAAAGCATCTGGCTGTCTGCGTATGTGCGTTTGCCTGTCTTGGTACTTGGCAAATGCCACCTCAGAGATAATCACTGGTGAACAGCTGACAGAATTAGAAATAAGTGTATAGAGGTTCAGTTTGTGCAAAGCTGAGAAAGTATGGGAGCTGACAACATGGTATGAAGGAGAGAGATGTTTGGAAAAAGGCTCTACAGACAAAATAAAATGTTATTTTCATGATGTTATTTTTTAATGCAAAGCTGTCTAAAATTTCAATATCTACAATGTAAAAGTTTGGAAGCTAGATAAATGGAAATCATTGCTGCCCAGGTCTGCCTTGAATTCTCACTGAATGACAAGAGGAGCTGAGAACTGAATCCAAGCAGGATGTATTGACTGCCTTAGCATACTTACAGAGAAATACTAAGGCACACAATTAATTAATAAATGAGCACAAGGTTGAAGAGAAGAAGGGTTAAAAATTATTAAGCTAACTAATTCCAAATATTATGATAATGCAACATAAGTAGTAAAATTGCATATCCGTGGTGCAGAAACAAGTGAGGTACAGGGTAGCATGGTACCTCTCCTGTGCCAGACCACATAGCTCAAGCCCTTCCTCCTCTGTCAAACACAGGAGTACAGTGCTGGCAGCATTTCTAGTATTGACCAGTCCTTGCAGTAATTGGAGCAGATGGTTGACAAGTTCTATAGTGTTCTGGGAGGAGATCCTTTTATCTCCATTAACCTGTGAAGTTACATGTCCCACCAATTAAAAATGATGACATTCTTTTTTTTTTTTTTTTTTTTTTTTTTTTCCCTGAAAATATTGCCTTCCTCCTGCTCTCCTATCCCTTCCACATCTGGGGGTGGGTGAGCTTTGTCAGAGCCAGCATGCTCTTCATCTGCTTAAGTTAATAAAACAAACCTTTAGCCTTGAATGATGAAGTGGAATTGGACTTTTAGTCACCCCTCTCAGCTTGCTCGTATCTATCCAGATCTGTGTATAGCTACCCCATTGCTTACTGCGCTCCTAACAGGAAAACTGGAAAAGCGGATTTATTCAACATCCAGCAGCAAACATTCCCCAGTACACCTTTAAAATATGCTCTCCCACTTTATGGCTTGTTGTCATTATGTTGATCACTTTTTTGGTGACACAGGATAAATTTTCTTCTCATTTCCAAATATGCAGGCATTTCTTTATCTCAAAACCTAGTAACCTGACTGGCAGGTTCAGTGGCTTAGTTATACACATTTCTCCCTTCCCCCCATGAAGAAGTGTCATGTGCCAATACCCAGAGAGAGTTTATGAAGCACTAAATTCATTATTTCCTTCAACACACATTTGCAGACATCAGACACCCTTTGAAGTAATAGGGATGAGCCCAAGGCATGGAGAAAACCATACCTTTGCCATGGTATCAGTGATCATGCAAGGGTGACCCAGGCGAGCTGCAGTAGCAGAGAGCCTGAGGAGAGCACTTATGTAGAATGAGAGCAAACCTACTGCAGAGGATAAGTTACAGCCAATGGTGCTCGTAATAACACTGTGCTCACAAAAATATTTCAGCTTATATATGCCACAAAAGGTTTTCTCTTTCTTTTGGTGGCTTATGTTGTATAAATGCAGAATGTTCTAGTTCTATTTGTCTCCCCTCCTTAGCTTAAATCTTAATGTGTTAGTCTGTGGCACTAATGAAAGCTTTAAAACATGCAATATGGCTGAAAAAAAACAAACAAACAAACAAAAAGACATTGCTTTATATATGTGGGTTTTGAGTCTTTAGCTTCAGAAATTGAATAGTATATTGGTTCTAGTTTTTGCATTTAAAAGGTAAGACCTTTTTTTGCATTAGATATTTTATTTGCAACTAATTGGATGTTTGGCTTTTTCAGTGGAATCAACATTTTTTTTTTCTTTTTTTTGTTTTGTTTTGTTTTGCTTATTATATAATTACTCTTTTTGAATTAAGATGAATATAGCACTTAGAAAACATTACATGTTTCTAATTTATGGTTTAATGTGGGTAGTATCTAGTAGACTAGTGTCTCATCTACAAATCTCCTGCTGCGGGCTTTATGAAAGTACAGATTCTGAAGAACAGGAAAGTAATTCATTGCCTGTACTGATCTAGTCCCTGGCCTTGCATCAAGTGTTAAGAGCAACTTCCATAAAATATTTCTTTCTTTCTTTTGACTCTGATACATTCTGCAAAGTCTATGGGTACTAGTAGAAAATATCTGTAAGGAAAAACTGTAATCTTCTTGTCTGTGTTGTAACAAATGCAAGCAAGGAGGGAAGTAGCAGAATAAGAAAATATAAGGACTTTAAGAAATGTTGTTCTCTACTTCAAAAACATATATATATATATATATATATATGGTGTCCTGTTTTTAAATAATACTTTGAAGTGTTCAATATATGTGACTTAATGTTATGTTTGTGCACAGACCAAGAGGTAAGAAAGAGGAGATATTGAGGTGGCTTAGTGCAAATCTGTAGTTTAAGGTGTAAGGATGTAAAAGGCCAGACCTAACAACAAGATGTGTCAAATCACTGCCTTCCCAGCCCACCCTGATTGATATTGTGGTCATTAAAAAAAAATAATAATAATAAGTAATAAGGCTTTCAGATACACTTCATCAGCACTGAATGAATATCTGTACAGGGAATGGAGGTTCCTGAGCTTACTCTTCTTTTTCCCACTGTTCCCTGCAGGGGAGAGGTCAGGAACTGATCCCTAGTACCTATCTACCACATTCCTCTCTGAACACTGCATCCTTACAGACTTTCTTTTCAATGTTATTGTGAGATAAGAAAGTACTATATTCTATTTGGAACAAATAAGTGAAAGAATGTTGTGAGATTTTTTTGGTTGGTTGGTTGGTTGGTTTGGTTTGGTTTGGTTTTCTTGTTTTGTTTTGTTTTTGTTTTTGTCCCTCCAGTTATTAATATATTTTTACCAAATCTTAGAAATCTTCCCCAATCTTTTGCAGCTTGGCCCCATGTTCATTCTAACCATATCTGGACCCCAATACAGGTAGCATCACATTTACTTGCTTAGTTCTTCTTTATTCCTTGAATTCTTGTAAAGGAAAATATATACAAAGAAAATACAACACAGTGGGGATGGAGAGCATGCAGTAGTGCCATTCATTTTCTAATGCACATACTCTTTTGTAACTATTGAATACTACAGAGACCATTAAAGTAAGAGTCTCTGTATGCAAAGAGTGAAACTGTCAGGGGTTGTGCAAGATGCTAAAAACACATCCAAAATAGTATTGGTTAAAGTTAGTTTTGTAAATTAAATACACTGTAAAAATAACTATAGTAAATCTTCTTTTGTTCTATGAGATGGCCTCCTTGGGAATCCTGTGAAAATTTCCTTAAACTTGCCTTAAAAACAGCTCTTAACAATTGAATACATGGGCTACAACTCTTCAATACTTTCTCATAGCAGCAGAACTGAGCCCATAAAGAAGTACTGCATCCCCTGTCATTTGTTGTGTTTTCTGTATTTTACCAATATTAGGACAAACAGCCAAATCAGTCCTACTCCTTGTATTTACAAAGTAACCAGATAGATAGTCAATGTGGCAGTTTTCTGTAAGGAATAAGGACAAACTGTGAAAAGCAGGCTTCTCCTGCCTCCTTTTCTTTCTTTGATCATTGCTTCTTTCTATCATGTTGTTTTCAGCTAGAAAAGCACCACATGACCTTTGAGAAATGCCAGGAAAACATTATTTTCTCTGTGCCATTCCAGTTTGCAGACATTGGGTACATCCTTATCCTGTCCCCTGCTCAGGGCAGCTGCTCTGAGATAGGTCACTCTAAAGTGTCTTCGGTTGTGTTCTCAGGTATTCCTTGTACCACTCCTAACCTCCTCACAGCACTGAATGTTGCTGGTGAGTTTTCACTAATGAACAGCCTTACACCATCCATTTGGCTCCCACAGTGGCAGCTCCTGAGGGGGAGGGAAAAAAAAAAAAAAAAGTCAATTATCATACATCATGATTACATTTCCTTTTAAATTCCTTGGGACAAATACTCTCCTCTTTCTTCTTTGTATAATTTCTAGTAACTTTTTACAGTATTATAATGTAATATTTGTCAGTCTGAAGTTTCTTGTGATAGAAATACCCTTTTTGTCTTGCACTCTATGATAGGATAGGTCATGATTTAATAGTATATGTAGACTAGCGTACAGAATCTGTGTGTACCAAGGAGCTGTTATTCTGTAACTATTTCACTTGGCCCTTAGGCCAAAAATATACAGGTTTGGTTTAGAAAAGTATTTCTTTTGAAACACCCTCTTCTTTTATACATAGTTTCCTTGTTTACTGTTAGTAATACCTGCCTTGGCTCCATGTTGTATTTATGCAACATATCACTGGGCTGAAGTCATCAAAATCCTAAGCTGATGAGAACCCAACTGTCACAATCAGCTGTTCCCATTCTTCTCCAGAGGGCAGGGCACTTCTTGGGCCAACTTCTTCCTTGGAGGTCCTTCTTCCATCTGCAGTGCTATCTCATTTTGCTTCACCCTGGGAATCTCTGCAGATCTTTGCAGGGTGGTGCCATGCCCTGAGTGTTCCTCCCTTATTCTCAGAGCCTTTGAGAAAGACTGGTTAATATGTGTGACAACATTTCATCCAAGTTCAAGATTGGTGCATCCCTATGCGTAAGAAGTCAGATAAAGGGGGCAGGAGACCTGCATGGCTGAGCGAGAAGCTGAGCATGGCTGAGCATGGCTGAGCAAAACTCAGACAGAAGAAGGAAGCATACAGAATATTGAAAAAGGAATAGGTCACGTGGGACTAATATAGGAAAATTGCCAGAGTATGCAGGGATGTGATGAAGTCCATTTGGAATCAAATCTGACAAAGAATGTCAAGGACAAGAAGGGCTTCTTCATCTCCCTCTGTAGCAAAAGGATGACTAGTGAAAATGTGGACCTGCTGCTGAATGGACTGGGTGCCCTTTTGACTAAGGATACAGAGAAGGCTCTTACTGAAGGCCTTTTTTGCTGCAGTCTTTACTGCTAAGGCCAGCCCTCAGGAACCTCAGACCCCGGAGACAAGATAGAAAGTCTCGAGAAAGGAAGACTTTCCCTTGGTCGAGAAGGATTGGGTTAGAGATTGTTTAGGCAAAACTGACACCCACAAATCCATGGGCCCAGATGGGATGCACCCACAAGAGCTGAGGGAACTGTTGGATGTTATTGCTAGGCCACTCTCCATCATCCTCTCTATCATCTTTGAAAGGTCATGGAGAACAGGAGAAGTGCCTGAGGACTGTAGGAAAACTAGTGTCACTCCAATCTTCAAAAAGGGCAAGAAGAAGAACTCAGGAAACTACAGGCCAGCCAGCCTCACCTCCAACCTTGAAAATGTGATGGAACAGCTCATCCTGGAGGTCATCTCTAAACACGTGGAGGATAAGAAGGTGATCAGGAATAGTCAGCATGGTTTCACCAAGAGGAAATTATGCTTAACCAGTCTGATAGCCTTCTGTGATGGAATGACTGGATGGATAGCTGTGGGGAGAGCAGTGAATTTGGTCTATCTTGACTTCATAAAGGTCTTTGACGCAATCTCCCAAAACATTGTCATAGGTAAACTCAGAAAGTGTGGATTAGATGAGTAGACATAGTTCCTACATATTTCCTTTTAATCTGTTATTGTGAGATCCTATATATGTTTTCTAGATGTGTAAGCTGAAAAGTCAGACCTTCAAGAGGTTTGGCTCAATGGTGGGCAGCTGAGCAACACCCAAGATGGAACACAAGTTTCCATCTGGAATAGGTTCTATTACGTTAGCAGTCACTCAACAGCAAGCCATTGAAATAACACTTTTTGTTCTAACATGGTTCCTGAACTTCCTCTGGAATAATTTGAATAGCAAAAGAAATTAGACATGTTGCTTAAATAGATATATGAGATTTACATGGCAAAAAATATATATATGCTGAATTCTTCTGGCTGAGTAAAGAAATATCTTTACAAAGTAAATTACATACTGAGCCAAAAAAATAATAATAATAATAATGTTAAGAGATTGGTTTGTAATTTGTAAATTATGTAAGTTTGTAAGTTATGTAAGTTTGTAATTTGGAAGTTATGGATCTGAACTGAAAATTGGAAGGAGCACAGGAGAGCACCTTGGTCTTCATGAGCCTAGTCATGACTTTTTTAATTGAGCAAATGTCTGCACTTCCAGGAAAAAAAAAAAAAAAAAAAAAAGATAAATGAGGTCATAGTAATTGTAGCTGTACTGGGAGGATGTACTCCTCTCCCACAGCCTGTGTTTGGCTGACTGACTCACATGGAGCACTGTGAAGCTGAAGCTGAATGGTTAACCAAGATAGCTAAGACCACATCAAATCTGTCTGCATCTCTTACATGCCGTTGGAGGGCACAGAATCCCTTCTAATCCTTCATATCCTTGAATCCAGTAGCAAATCTCTGGTTGGTTTCCATGTAAAGAGACTCACATCTAGCTTATCTTTTTCTTGGCAGAACATCTTGCCTCCTGCATTGATTGCATTTTGTCAGATTATGTAGAGTAAAAACTTTATACTTGATGGTCAATATCTGTGGGTAGATCTACACGTAACATATTTCATCATGACATATTTCTCAGTCAGGGTTGTCAAATCTATGCTGCGCAACAGATCAGGAAGCAAGAGCAACAAGTCCCATCATGGAAGTGCTGAGCTAACAATCCCAATGAGAGGTGGACAGTAATTTAATGAATGTCTGTTATTTACAGGAAAATATGTTTGTAATAATGTATCTGTCCTGGGAGAGTTTATACCTCTCCCACAGGAGAACATCACTGTCCCAGGTGATGCAATATGCCACAGGGCTCCTTGGAGACTGGGGATATGAAGTGTGGACATACCAGATCAGGTGGGCATTAATATACATGTCAAGCAAAAAACTACCTTTTACCTTCCACTTTCTAGATAAGGTCTCTTCAATACTTCTACAAAGATTTAGTTGGAGTTTTGCAGCATTATGTCAAGGGACATTTAAATAACGTTTCTGCTACATTTGTTAATTTTGTGTCTTGAGTTACATATCCAAAAATATTTATTAGATTTAGTAAGACCAGAACAGGTTTTTTTGCTCTCTATTGTATGTTAAATTGAACATGTGAATAAACCAGGTGTTGAAAGTAACTTACGGTGTGGGAATGTCCAGAAACTTTGGCTCATTGCTGGGGGAGCTGGGAAGAAGAAACTTGTAGACACAGTGCTTAAGACAAAATATTCTGGGAAGGCTGGTAGGCACACTGAATGTGATCTGGGATGTCTGAAAGGATCAGGCTGAAAAAGGAGCAAGCAGAAGTGGAAAAACAGAAGATGCTGTTTATATTTTTCTCTGACAACTGACAGGAAGGATCTTTAAAAATATTCTTTGAAGAAGGTTATTTATTTCTGATTATTTTATCTCAAGTCTGTGCCACTGATGTGTGTTTTGATATCTGTTCTTTCTCTTAAGCTGTTCAACCTGTTTCAAAGTCAGCAATGCATCTGTTTCTATATTCCTCATACTTATATATACAGTGTGCAATCATTACTGAAGTCTGTGACTGATATTCTATGCCCTTCCACATCCCAAAGTAATGAGAAACAGCTTAATAGCCACACTTATGTCCTGACTATTTACTTTACAAAAAAAAAAAAAAAAAAAAAAAAAAAAAAAATCACTGAAGTTTCTTTATTCCACTGGAATGTAGGACACAATTTCTTTTATAACATATTTTATTAACAGCTTTGATAGCAGTAAAATATGCCATCAATTATTTTGCAATGCTTATTTATTTGAAAGGAAGTTTTCAAGGCCAACTCTGATATGAACTATCTAAACAGAAGAAAAATGCTGAACATATTTGAACTCGTGAAAGATTTTCAAGCATACTTGTAATGTGCATGTTTTATTTCACACTGGGGAGAGTATTGTGGTGCAATTGGCTAAAGTAACTAGGAAAATAAAGCTAACATTCACATTTTAAAGAAAATGTACAGCATTGAAGAGACATTCAGGGTAGGGCGTAGCTGCATTACCTGAGCATTCTAGGCTTCCAACCTTAGATGCTATTGTGCTGGGGGAACCTAGTGTGCTGGCTATAAGGAACAGCACAGAGCACAGAGTGGAGAGAGACACTACAGCTAGGCTCTGTGACCAGGTGGGGACTCAATTGTTCTTGTGCACACCGAGACTGATAAGCCACACTTTTTGCTGCCCTGAGCCAACAACCTGTCATGTTTTGACGAATGCTGTACTCTACTCTACTTTTGCTCATTATAATATCATTATAATACCAAAACACACCTCCATCCCAAAAGCTACCCACCTCCAAGGTGCAACCACCCCTCACTGAGCACGTGCTCTGAATTTCTCAAAGCCTATTATTTAAACGAAGACGGGAAAACTTCTCACCAATCATAACTAAGATATGCTTGACTAGAGTCACTCAAGCTCCACCTAAAAGACAGAAAATAATATAAATTGGCCTAAGAGAGAGGAGATGTCAGGGAAGATACCATCATCAGGAGAGATACCATCCCAAGGGAATACACCATCCCGAGGACCTCCTGACTCCTGGGATCATCGACAGATTTGAACACTTGATTATACTGTTTGTCTCCGTGGAAGCTTAGAAATCTCTATAGAGTCTTTGTGCCTTTTAACGCATTAATTTCTAGGCTGCACACCTGTGTATTTCATGCATGCTAGCTTGCTTTTGCAGACAGTAACTATCGCCAGCAATCCAAAGAACCTGTGTAGCTGTTGCTGTAATAAACTGCACTTAACTGCATTGTTCCTAGCTGTGATAGTTCTCATTGAACACGACTAGAGTATGGGCAGTTATACATTATTGGTGAATCCGTGATCGTGGTATTTCAGTTCTCTGAATCCAACCAGACCCATATCAGTTAATGCGTTATTGGTGAATCTGTGATTGTGATAGTTCAGTACCCTGAATCTGACTGGACCCATAATGGTTAATCAGCTACACCCCTTAACGCGACAGTGTTCACTGCCTCTGAAGAAATGGTGTGTCTTCCTCAGTACAACTGATCTGTAGAGATGTTGCAGGTAAAAAAATAGGTTCTACATTCCAGATTTTGGATTTCCAGTGATTCACTCATGACAGAGTTGATTCATTGGTTTCAGAATGGATAAAATTCATTCAGGCAGTCTATAAACTAAAGTCTTTCACTGCATTTCAGCCTACTTTAAGCTTCTAGGTGTGGGTTGTTGTTGATATCCTGTGTAGCATGTCAGGAGGAATCCAGTTCCATTTATAAGCAATTGTCTGTTTTCCCAAAGCTACAGGGAAGACTTTTGGAAAGGTTAAACATGAAGCACACACTTAAAAGAAAGAAAATAAACATGGTGTGTCCTATCTCCCATGAAGATTACTTTCAGACTAACTGTGCTGAACTGCATCTGTTGCTAAGCAAACATTCCAAAGCCTCACTTTGCCCAGATTAGTTTGGGGTTGAGGTTTGTTGTTGTTGTTTCCAATTGTTTTGCACACCAAAATTAGAGTAGGATACATGGAAAGCAACCCTGACAAAGTCTTGCTATCAAGTGTCACGCCAGTGATTTCATTTTATGTGGCAACAAAGGGAACAATTTCTGATGTATTTTAATATGTGCTACTGCATCTGCTCAGAAAATGAGGTGGTCTTATGAAATTTTACAGGAGAAATATATTTAATTATCTCACCTCTACTATGGAATGCATTAAGCTCAATTGCTGTAAAGTGTATTTAATGCTATTTTAAAAGATAAAAACAGTGTCTGGGAGGGAAAATTTACATTTAAATCATATTTCAATCAACCTTAAGGGTGCTGTTTACACAGTAAGGGTATAAAATGTTAGCTCATTAAATATGCACAATGTTTTGCATTGCAGAAAGGATGTGGATTGTACTTTCGATTTCCAAGCAAATTAAACCTGCTGTCAGAAAGCACGCTGTAACAGGATGCAGTGGGCTCTATGGAAACCAATTTAAACAATTTATGCTAGTGCTTAAAAGTTGTGTGAATTGGATTTCAGATAAATTCTCAGTGACATGCTTAGGTTCCTCTTAAGAGAGTAGAAAGAATACTCATGTCATATAGGTATGGGATATTTTCTATCTTTCTGATCACAGAAGAGATCATACACTTTTACCTTCCATGCAAAGAATTTCCACCATCAATTGAAAGAGTTGGAGACCCCACACAGAAGGCACAAAAGATGTAATGCAGTGAGTGAGACAGCTTCCAGGACATAGGAGCAACCAGTTATGTCTTGCTTCATATGCATCAGGGGTTGATCAGTTAATGTATACCTTGCAGACCAGCCCTAACATCCCTATCTTCCATGTGTGTATATGCAGCCAGTCCAGTCAGTGACCGCATGTTATCATATTTTCCCTTCAAATGTCAGTGCACAGCCGTGTATAATACCATTTCAGGCTTTTGAAGGCTGTTTAAGGGGCCAGAATGTGAACCTTCAAAATTAGTCATTACAGTCAGTCTACCTCATCACATGATTTTCCTTAATCCTTATATTACAAAAGAGAGAGAGAGGGGAAAAAAAAAAAAAAAAAAAAAAAGAGGAAGGCAAACCCTGTTTATTCTGCATCTTGTGTTTTTTACTAAAGTATAGTTAGTAAACTACATTTTATATGAAGTTTTCAGACACCAACTTTCCTCTTTTCCAGTGCTTTAATGAACAGCCGGGGAAATATCTCCACTTATAAATGTTTGTGATATTCACTGCACTTAAAAAATACACTAAGAACTTCCAAATACTGATTCATGAAAAAGTGGTGAAATCACCTGTTGGGAAAAATAATAATAATAATAATAATTTAAAAAAATGATAAAGATGAAGCCATGGAGTAATTTTTGGCATTTAATTGAAAAGTATTCCAAATAACTGTATGTAAGCCAAAACAAAACAATTCTGAAGATAACCAAACATCTGAAGTAAGATCATTTTATTGAACAAGTGTAATTCCTTAGTAATAATGCATTTATGTCCTTTGATTAGAGGATACTGAAGCCCTTTACAGAATATATGTGTTGTATTCATAAAAATAGGCAAAATAATCTGGTACTCTTAAAAATTAAATGACTTGGTGCAGTCTTTTTATGATTCTTTCTCAAAAATATCTGGGAGGCTTTATATTGCCATCATATCCTCCCATTCAACATATTGTTAAATTGCTACCTTTACTACTGACAAAATTGGGTTCTGTTTGTACAACATGCAACCATATTTTCAGCCTTCTTATCTCTGTCCAACAATCACAGTGAGTCCAATTTCAAGCCATAAAGCCTATTTTTCCAAAAGTGGCACCTGTCTCCCAAAAGACTCCCATCAGACACTTCTGTTAGCATCCTTCTAAGTTTTTTTTCTGGATGAGTCTGTCATGCAATTAGATTACTGATGGACTGCCATGACAAATAGGATACCGTTTGCCTTTTGATGTAGTTTTGATTTTGATGCTTTAAGTCTTTTCTATTTCTGAATACTGTCTTTTGGGAAATGTACCCACTCTCTTTTATGCTTTGAATAAAATAGTTGCAGCAGCTTATATTTATTTATTTATTTATTTGAATCCAAAGAGCAGACTACAATGTGTCATCTTTTTTCACAAAGGTGAATTTGTTTTGAACAATACCTATTGTATTGTGGAATAGTCCACAGTAATGATGAAAGAGCATATTTAGTTACTGTTTTTCTCTGGTCTGAGAGAGTTAGCCAATAATTCTTTGTCCATTGCTAATAATGTACAACTAATTAAAGAGGCAGTGAAATCTTTCAGTACAACCTTCATTTGACCCTGCTGCCTGTGCCTTACAATACCATCTTTAATTATTTTATGATTTACTCTTTTTACTCAACATCTCTGCCTTGTTCACTGCTGTGGTGGTTTTGCCGTGCTAAGCAGTTGAACACCACAACTGCTCTCTCACTCCCCCTCCTCAGATGAGGAGGGGAAGAAGTAAAGGAAAGAACAACTCACGGGTTGAGATAAGGATAATTTAATTAAAGAGAAAAAAAATATGATTAAAGAAATATTATTAATAATTAAACAATTCAACTAAAGGGAAAAAAAGGGAAAGGGAAAGAGGGAGGGGGAAAGGGAATAACAAAACAAAACAAGTAAAGGCTATGTGGAAGTGCAGAGGAAAGAAATTACTCTCTACTTCCCACAAATGAGCGATGCTTGACCACGTCCTTGAAGCAGGGCCTCAACACACGTAGCTGGTGTTCGGGAGGAGGACAGACGTTTTCTCAACAAGAGCCCACCCCTCCCCTCTTCTTCCTTTTTCCACCTTTTATTGCTGAGTGTGACATCATATGGTATCATATCATATATCATATATATATTATATCATATCATATCCCTTTGGTTGGTTTAGGTCAGCTGCCCTGGTGATGTTTCTTTCTCACTTTTTTGCCCACCCCCTAGGAGGGTCAAAGAGAGTCCTGATGCTGTGCCAGCACTGCTCAGCAGCAGACACAACACTGGTGTGATACCACTGCTGTTCTAGCTACAAGTGCAGAGTGCAGCACTGTATGGGCTGCTGCAGGGAAAGTTAACATCCCAGCCAGACCCAATACAACTGCACAATGGATCTGCAGATAGATCACATCTCAGCAAAGAAAGGAACTGTTTTCTGTAGGATCTTACTTTCTGAAGTTGGAATACTAAGGTGGCAAGAAAGGAAAAAAAAATAAGAAAACTATAGCTGTCCTGGAGGACTAGCTTCCACTCCAGCTTTTACTGCCTAAGTTTCTGAGTGATGCTTCTGTCCACACCAAACTTCTAACTTAACTTTTGACTAATAACTGTATTTTCTTTTCCTTTCCTTTCCCTTCCTTTCCTTTCCCTTCCTTTCCTTTCCTTTCCTTTCCTTTCCTTTCCTTTCCTTTCCTTTCCTTTCCTTTCCTTTCCTTTCCTTTCCTTTCCTTTCCTTTCCTTTCCTTTCCTTTCCTTTCCCTTCCCTTCCCTTCCCTTCCCTTCCCTTCCCTTTCCCTCCCCTCCACTTCCCTTCCCCTCCTAACCCCTCCCCTCCCTTCCCCTCCCTGTCCTGCCCCACCCCGCCCCCTTTTTTTTGGGACATTATTTTTTCACTGATGTATCTAACAGAAAAACAAACAGAATGCTATCATAAAACTTTAAGCGATGGGAAGACAAAATTATTTTTTATTATTATTTGAATAATCCTATAGCTATGTTCAACTTCAAGATCTGACTGCCTTAAGCTATATTGGAAAGGTACTAAGTAAGCAAACATTACAATCTTTAAACTGAGTTATAGAACTGCTTTATTGTACAAGATCAGTGCGAAACAATTATAGAATACACACTAAATTTCTCCCTGGTGTAATTTTCCAATTTATTTGTGTCTTATTTTTTGCCTGGCTTTCCCTAAAACACTATGGAATAATTCAGGTCAAAGAGACTTAATTCATTGTTAAAATTATTTATTTAAATTTCAATCATTATGAGCTTTTATAATACTAACTTCAAAACCATGTGCATTACTGCTTTCTATTACCTTAATGAATAAATTATGAATGCAGATTTTAATAACATAAATGTGAGGATATTGCTTTTGAATTTTGCAAAGCATCTAGAAGCAAAGAAATAAAATAACTCTTTAAAAGAAATGTTTGGCACTGCAGGTGTATAGGCAAATTCTTAGCTGTTTTGCACATGAGCAGTGACTATTCCTATGTGTAATTTATACAAACGAATAAGAAGATTCAGGAGTTACTCTTAAACAAGTCAACTGATCTGCAAAAAAAAAATAACATTGAGTAGTGAAGAATGGTGTTCTCAAGGGCTACAATTCTAATTTTATTGTATTCTTTTCTCTTAGTTGTTTTAACATCCTCGTAACTTATAATACAATTTGGCTCAGTGTTAATGAGGCATAATTATTTCCACTTTCTTAACACTGACGAAGAGGATTTTTAAGTTTCTAGGTAAAAATACTAACACTTAAGAGTAGTCTTCATTAATGCTCTTCACTTACACAGTTAAGATATGGGTTTTCCCAAAGCAGCTAAGTGATTCAAGAATTCAAGTCCTACTAATTTTAAACAAAAAGCTCTGGTCAGAATAAGGTAGCGTGTTTTAGAGCTCTTTCTTGATACGCTGGAAATCAAGTGTAGATGAAGAAATCAAGTGAAGATGACTTCTCCTAAAAATATTTTGTCAATATCCAGGCTATGAAACAAAAAGAGATAAGGAACAAGAAATAAAAAAGATAACAATGATTGCAATTACAATCTCTACCCAGGTTGACCTATATTTCAAATTCCTCCCATCAGTCTTTGATAAGCATGGACACACCCTACTTTAATTATATGTTGCCATCCTTCTTTTATGTTGTCATGAGATAAAGTTAAAAAAGTAAATACTGAAATTTAGGAGAGAAGGTTTTAATTTTTTTCATACCAAAAAGAACAAACTTCATTGTGAACTTGCCTTGAACTCTGAAGCCACTGCCTATTTCACCGTAATATTTACCAACAGGATTAAAGTCTTTCACACACTTTATGTAGTCAAAATACTACAACCGTTATGTGATAAAGAATCATAAATATGTGGAATTATGGCATATACTACTTAAATTTTTTTCCTCTGCAAGATGTTGCAAGCTCCAAGTATAAAGGAGCTTGCCTTTGTATGTTATACTAGGGAAAATAATAGAAATGATAGTACCTAGCAAATATAACTACTTGCTCAAATATTAATGTACTCCCCATATAGTCATTATAACTAAAAGGGAAAAATATATCTATATTGCTTTTGAGCATTTCACATTCATCAATAGTTCATGAAAATACATAACAAGTTATGACACATCTAATAAAGATGAGAGGAATGAAAATCCTTGTGAATTTTTAATATGGATAATAAAGGGCATTAATACAGCTTAATTATATTGATAAATAATTAACATTACTTTTTAAATTATTTTTTATTTTTATTTCAAAGTACTTTATGTGGCACTCTTGGAAGAATTACAAATATGGTGTTAAAATGCCAGCCACTCTCCAAGGGGAAGTAAAAGTTGCTTTATTAATTATCTGAGTAAATATGGCCATTTGAAACATTCTCAGGAAATTTCAGTCAAGATGCTATATTTTTTATATATCTTTTTAAATCCAAAGTTTAGGTGAATATTAAATACCAATAGAAAAATAAATAAATAAATAAATAAAAATACGTCTTTACATTAGATAGCTTATCTGGCTGTCACTGCTAAGGTAAATCACTTTCTGTACTAATCATCACACCAAGGAATAATGTGTGGCACTACAGGGGCCACATTAGATTTTCAGTGAGCTCATGTGGTGTTGAGTTAAAGAAAAGTCAGACATTTGATTTAAATCCAAAGGCTTAAACCAAAGCTCAATACTAAGTCCCTAAGTTTACCCCAGTGAGTTGTTTTAACTCCTATAGCAAAATAAGGAGATAATGCTTCAGGAAAGCATATCTGCATAGCAATTCAGGACTGACACCCTTTTAGCAAGATCTGTGTCACATGCCCAGGTTGAAATTTGTCTTCTTCACCTTTGTTGCATTTTCACAGGGGGCTGCAGATGCCTTTCTCCTCTTTCATCTCTGTCTTTGCCCTCCCTTACTGGAGCCTGTTGGCACTGGCCTGCAAGAGCTACTGTTTTAACAGCTGCAGTCTTAACAACTACCTCAGTTTCTCCCTTTCTGGTGCTGACAGCCAGGGGAACAGTTACTACTGCCTTCTGAATTAGCCAGTGTGATGCATTTCTACAGGGCACAGTAATTTTACCCTGAGAGATATTTTTGCAGTTCTGCCGCCTGATTACAGCGTCAACGTACGTAGTGCTTCCAAAAGTATCCAAAGGGATATTGTGTCCAGGACTCAAGTGAAGCTGATTTCTTCCATCTTCACCTAAAAAGATCTCCTTGAAAATCTAGGGTGTTTCTTAGCAGCTGTATAGAACTTTGCTCTTTCTCTTAGAAGTATTCTCCTGGTCTCAGTAAGTGATCAGACCAAAGACTCAGAATTAGTTGCTGTGTTGCTGCCTTGTGCATAAGGGAATTATAAGTGTTAACTGACAGCTAACTTGAACTATCTCTGTCCTCCTGTTTGAGAGAGAAATTCTTAAACTGCAATGCAAAAAGCACTGTGCCAATAAGCAAGCCAACAACTATATTACTAAATCATTGCAGTCCCTGCATGGTTGTCACAACCTCCACACAGTCAACTTTTTCAATATTTATTAAGTGAATAATGCTTTGTGGAGATGTCAATAATCTTACATACATTTAAAAATAATAATAATAATTAGTTAATCCATGTTCAAAACATCAGATGTTAACAGGTTTTCTGAGCTTTTGGTAGGAGTCAGACTGCATCTTCACAACAGCTCAGAAACACCTGCTTTCCAGAGATAGAGCATAATTAGTGCACTTCTTGCCCCTAAGGAAACATTACCTCCATGGCCGCCCAGCAAAGTAAAATTAAGATTTCTGTCCTGCCTACTTACAGGTAAGGGTAATTAAATGGGTCACAAAGGTGAGAGAGAGGGAGAATCTCCTATTAGCCAATGATCTTACAGGTCAAGAAACACTATGAAAAAAATAAAATAAAGAAGAAGACAGACATAGTTGCCTGGAGGACAACATCTTAAACTCCTCTCTCTTGTATAAGTATTCAAGGGAATTATTTAGACATATACTAGAATAACATATACAACAACAGCTGAGGTATAAAATTTAGGATCAAGGTTTGTCGATTTTATTCCAAAAAAAAAAAAAAAAAGTTTAAAAAGTTTGCATTCAACTTAAGAAGAAAAACAACAACAACCAAAAAAGTACTTAGGAAGTATACTAGAAAAGAGGGAGGAAAAGCCAGAGCTGTCTTTGCTTTTTGCAAAATGAAGTCTTTTAGCCAGAAATGATCACATATGAAAATGAGAAAGGCATCAGGGTGTGCCTGCTTAATTTAAAGTGGATCATGCCATTGCAGCTTCTGAAATGGTTCCTATTGCAGCAGATGCAACAGTCCCTTTGGGACTGTTCAGCCTTTAGAAGACTCAGTGAGTCTTCAGTGTGTATAAATACCTGAAGGGAGGGTGCAGAGAGGACAGAGCCAGCCTCTTTTCAGTGGTGTCCAGTGACAAGACAAGAAGCAATGGGCACCAACTGTAACACAGGAGGGTCTGTCTGGACTCCAGGAAGAGCTTTTGTACTGTGAGGGTGGCTGAGACCCAGAATGGGTTGTCCGGAGGCATTACAGAGTCTCCCTCCTTGGAGATATTCAAAAGCTGTCTGGGCATAGTCCTGTGAATGTGGCTGTAGATGACTTTGCTTGAGCAGGGTGGTTGGACTAGATGACCGGAGGTCCCGTCTAACCCCAAACATTCCATGATTCATATTTTTTCTCTTCTTCTGCCCTTTTAGAAAGACCTTTAGGGTTCTGAGGTTTTCAGTAGGCATAGAATAACTCTAATGGAGACAAACATTAATGCCAACAGCCAACACCAAATACCTTGAGGTTGTAATATTGATAATGCACATGTCCAGTGGTTTCTTTCCCTCCCAGTCCCCTGCAGATTGCTGCCTATTGAATTACATAGACATTCATCATGCCTGTGCATTTGACAACTTCTGATGAATCTTTCTACCATGAATTACTACATTTGCCTTTTGAACCTAAATAAGCTTGTCCCAGTGGTCAGTAAACTACAGCAATGACTCCCATTGCTTCATTACAACTAACATTACAACAGTTTGTGTTTAAACATTTAACTAGCTTGTTTCAATAAATGTTTTAAGACAAAGTATCCAAAGGCCCATGAATAACTACAAGGAGGTCATATCTGTTGATGAATTTCATTTTCCTTGCTACTCAGATGACCTCTATGGCTTCAACACGGATAACAAAAATATATTCTCTGGGATCATAGTCTTTGAACTTTGTACTGGTATAAAGATTTAGGTTAAAATAATGAAATTAGTTTTCTTACTATTTTGTTGCCTAGGCACATGAACAGAATGTGGTTACAATACAGAAATTCAATTTCTCATTATTTCATTGTCTGGACCAATGAACAGAATGTGGTACATACTATTCATTATTCAATGCCTTAAAGACAAAATTATATTTTATTATCTGTTTAAGTCTATAAAACCTTGTATTGAAACATTTTAATGTTTTTAAAGTTCTATCTTAACACAATATTCATTTAGGATTCAAAGGACCTTATGATTTTTTCTATCATCTTTAGTATTTAATTTAAAAAAAAAATGTTGAATTTACATGAAACATAGCATAAAAGGGAATCCACATCTAAGGTATGTTTGGACTTTGCTCATTGGATGAATTTTTAACAATTCAGCTCAATGATCCTAATACTACTGCTTGTAGGAGAAGTTTGAAATGACACCAATATATAAGCAGACAATTTCAAACCAAAACTAAAATTCAAATTTGATTCTTTGTTAATGATATTGAGCATAACAACTTAAAGAATAATATTTCTCAGTACACTAAAACTAAATCCTTTTCCTAAACCAAAATTCTTGATATTGTAAGCACCTGTACTCTGGTCATCTTTATGGCCCTCCTCTGGACTTATTCTCGTACATCCATATATTTCTTGTGATGGGGGCCCCAGAGCTGAACACAGTACTCCAGGTGACATCTTTCACAAGAGCAGAGTAGAGGGGGTGAATTGCCTGCCTTGACCTGCTGACCACACTTCTTTTGATGCAGCCCAGGATATGGCTGGTTTTCTTGGCTGCAAGTACACATTGCCAATTCATGTTGATTTTTTCATCAATATTATATAGTATACATATACCTCTGTTGACATCACAACCTCTGTAATCTCTTCTTTCTTTTCCTTTTTTATTTTGCTTTTTGGGACCTGTCTGTAGGAGCTGCATATCAGACCTGCGATAAAACAAAGCATTGCTTGGATTGTTTTCAGTCATTTAGTGTACTACAGAGGTCCAGATTTGAAGTAGTTTGAATTTCTTTACTTCCTTTTGCTGGATTTTAGGCTGAGCCATGGATATCTAGAACTCTAGGAGAAAGTAGACTTTACAAAATATAATTTTACAGAGGAGAGTTAGAAAACTTTCAGAGTATTCAGAAATGCCAGTTTTTAGGTGTATTTTAGCTTAAAGTCATACTTTTGAAAGCAACAAATATGAGCTTTATGCAGATTTGGAGCATCTAATACTAAACACTCATTGCAAAATATAAAAATTTTGCCTTTCTCTTCTCAAGATTGCTAAAGCTGTGTTAACACTGCATATGCAACCCAAGGTCAGGGCTTCATACTCTCACCTGCCAAATCATCTGTCATGGCCAATTTATGTCCATAGCTTCATTCCCAGCTCAGTCTCTCTGTTCAAGCAGTGCAATTCAAACCCAATTCTGCTCAGCAACCAATTGCCATTAAGGAGTAGTGATTGGGTTCAGCAGTTCACAAGGATTTTTTGGAGCACAGGCACTGCAGCTGGGAGAAGGAGCTCGCTTTTTCAAAAATAAAAGAGAAGTTCAAGGTGAAAACTTAGCTGCTTAACTTGCAACTGGTTGCTCCTTCGTTAGGTGGGAACTTTGGGAAAGGACCAAATGTTACTAATTGTATTCACTGTTCCTATTAATCAATGGTAGTAGACTGAAACTTTACTTAATTGTGTTCCTAATATAAACTTCTGTTTCGTTTTACTTGTTTAAATAGTATTTGAGTAATACCACTATATTTGATTTTGAAACCAGAGTAATTTGTGGAGTAATATACTTCTTATTTGTAGTTTTACATCCTGGGATCTGAGATACTTCCCAACCTTTCTTTAAGTTGGATTGTTAAAAAAATAGAGGATAAGCCACATAAGAACATCCCTTGAATACATATTCAAATTTAGTAGATAAGCTCCCACTCACCAACCTATGCTACTCCTAAAAGTAATGTGAGATTAAGAAATCAAAACTAAGGTTTAATAACCAGCCTAAACTGTATAAAATATACTTCTGTGAAGAAGGGTAAAACTGCAGCCTTCCTACCATGACAAAACTCAAGCGTAATCACTGTGTAGTTGATGGAAGGTGCTTAAAAGGAAGGTTAAATATAAGGGTCTTGATGGGACTAACCACTGAGAGTAGTACTTCATGCAATATAGAGAATAATGTCCCAATTACACTGCCTAAGAGCATTTGAGAAGAGTTTTGCTGTGGATTCTGGTGAAAGCAAAACATTACATCACTGTCCAATATACATTGGTATAGCTCTGTCCAGAACATATTGTTATGATCCAAAATCTTCATAATATTGTCTTATACTACTAAAAATATACGACTTGTTCTTTCATCTCTTTTTTGATTACATTCACACAAAGTAGGCAAAAGAAATTGAAAACTACCTGTTGGTCAATTTGTGGCAAAAAATCTCGACATAAACTCACAGAGAAGACATGAAAGAGGGTGGTTGAGCAGTTAAATTCACCTGCAGAGTGTCTTTTTGATGGCATATATAACATAAAAACCATATGAGGTCCAAAAGTGAGAAAAGCTGTGGGTTCAGGAACTCAGTGATTAAAGCCTCAGGAAAATAAATAAATGAATAAATAAATAAAAATAAAAGGCTCAGCCAAAAACTGAAAAACCTTGGAAAAGCTGCAACCAGAAATTTGGTTTGCTAGAATGGAAACCACAATCTTGAGATAATTCTGACCTTTGAGAGGCAGATTATTTCTTTTTAGTAAAATATTAGATCTCTTTTTAGCTCTTTAAAGCATCTTCCATGAGCAAGGGAAAAAATAATCTGAATTTTAAACTCTTTTGGATCTCTTTTAACATTGTGATTTCAGTTTGAAACTTAACACTGTCAAGCGTTTTCCAAAGGTGAATTGGATTCATGGCCTTGACTTATACTTTCCTTGTAGTTATTATACTCTGTTTCCTGCAGCTCTGTGTAGCAATATGTGTGCATGTGTGTCTGTGTGCATGTGTTTTAAATATTTGTAACTAAATCTACCAGGGAAGAAGGGCAACTTACAGTAAAATAACTTTAACTAGAATGTTTGCCTCTTTTTATTGCTTTCACTCACTACCTTAGACTTGGATATTTCTTTTCATAAAATTTAAATATTGTGTTTAAAGATTATTATTTCTTGGACATATTTGTTCTTATTTACCATAATGTTTTCTCCATATGATAAAAGTTTAACCTAGGAGAAACGACATAGAATATTCTACTTACATACTTTTACTGAAGACAGCTGTGTAAAGTTTGCAGAGATTTGGGGCCTTTATCATATGAAATTGAAAAAGTGTTGTAGGGATTAAAATAGCAAAATTTGCCTCTCTTTTCTCTACCTTCATCTATTTATCAGTTCTTCTAAGCCATATAGCCTTAGTCAAAAATAGTATCAGGTCCTTTATTTATTTTTTCTTTTGAGGAGTCTGTAATCATTTTTCAAATGCTGCACTTCAGAATATGTTTGTGAGGCAGGCACACCTTCTTAGTAGTTCTCGAGAGAGCTGAGCCTTCTTTCTCTCCTCACATGTATTATTTATGTGAGTATGTAGGAAAGCTGAGAGGAAGAAATTGTTAGAACAGCCACTGTGCACCCTTCTGCAGAAAGGTTGGGGTACAAAGCACCATAAAAAGAGTACTATATATTTTCATAGTTTGCTGGGCACTTTGGAAAATTTTACTTCTTTATGGACAAGATGTCTGGCTTCTGTCAACATATCTTTAAATTAACCACTACAACAAAAACTTGTAAGAACTGTACATTGCAACAAATGAATGCCAAAAAACAACAGTAATTCAAAGCACACAAGATTTTTCTTTACTAATAATAATTTAAAAAAAAAAAAAAAAAGTCTAGGAGAGCAAACACAAAGGTAGACAGTGTTTCAGGTAAGATGTTTTGTGCATATTATTCAGAACTTGTATCTTCCCTAGGCAGATGTTTCTCTCTGTCTAGTCAGAAAGAGGAGGGGAGTAGCTATTTGGAGAAGTTCGCCTACACCTGTTAGCTAGGTGAGAGGAATGATGGGAGCAGCAAAATTCTGTGCATGTAGACCAGCGATAAGTTGCTAGTTGTCTGCAGAGAAACAGGAGAGTATTAGTATAATCTATTCTCTGGGATGTTTTTGGAGTGGAAGAGAACCATAACATCTGCTGGAATCAGCACTCCAGTATGGCTGAAGTGTTGCTTAAGAAACATTCAATTTTAGCAGTCCCAATAAAAACTCCATGACCTAATCTAACTCCAGGCAACTGCAATTCAAGTCTACAACTCAATGTGGTAGACAGCCAGCCAGAAAGAACTGCATATCTCAGCTGAACTATCAGCCAGAAGGTATGTACAATGGTATGTACAGATGTGAAATCCTTGATTCAAGGATCAGAGTGGTTATTATATGAGAGAAGCACTGTAAAAATGAAATAGTCATTGAAAATACAAAATAAAAAACAATCTGTAATTGAATGAGACACCCAAACCCAAATAGTGTTTCTCAAAGGAATTATGCGCACACAGGTACTCTGTGGAAGCCATCGTTCTTTGTAAGTGCTTATGGTATTCACCATGTTTTAGTTAACTGTTAGCAATAAGAAAGCAATGCAACTATGACATTTTATAAAGGAGAGAGAAAGCTTTATTTACCATATGTGAACATGTGAAAAGAGAAAGTTAAAAGACATATGAGAAAATTTCTCTCTGAGCACCTGCATTAAACACTTTCTCATCTCTAATGATCACCTTCTATAGTCATAGTTGCCTCCATGGCTTTTCATGCCATTTAATTCAAGACCACTTCTGCTAAGTTGTTTGCTGATAATCCTTTACTACTATTCATATTCTGAATATTGTAGTAATGTCCTATCAGTCCCTATCAACATGAAGGCTGTATTTTTTCTTATGTGCCTTGTACATATAAAATTCAAATGCACACAAATACAACCTGACTTCATTTCTTTGTTTAAAACAAAACAAACAACAACAGCAACAAAATCATAAAACAAAACACTGAAAAAAAATGTTTTTAATTCTAGTTATTGGTACTGTGAGCATCTCACATTTTCCATTAGAGTTTATTCAAATGTTTTTGAGTCATCAGATGAGACAAAACACTAGAATATTGGTTCTGCACCAGCAGGTAAACAGAAAAGAATGTATATTTTAGCAAGGACTTTTTACTACTTTCTGTATTTCCTTCTGAATCTATATCAAAATAAAATTGTGCAATGGAAAATCATATTTCTATCCTGTACTACTCACTCTAAAACTGTGATTTTTATAAATTACTGAAAGCATATATCTAAGATGGATTAAAAAAAATAATAATAAAATAAAATAAAAATCTGTTTTACTACTGTGTTTAAAGGTATTAAAGGAGCAAACTAAAAGTCAACTTCCATTTCAAATTCCCTGTTCACACTACACAGTTCTTGTTGTTTACGGATTTAATGAGTCTATAAAGCTTAAACATAAATACTTGTCATTAATTTAAAATAAAACGACGGTCTGGGATTTCTTTGCAAAATACTAATGTAAAGACTGCAGGATTCTAAATTTTTTATTTCCACTGATTTTATACTGTTACTGTTTGCTATAACTTTTTTTCCTCTGCATAGTCATTTATTCAGTTTATTTTGTTAGTATTTCTGTCTGTTCTAACTGGAACTTGTCCTTGTTAAGCAGAGCTAGTAGCTCAGGATGTTAACTCCTAAAGGAGATTTCAGCTCACTGTTACATGGGAGTCTGTAACACAGCTGTTAAGGAGAAGCCTAGCTATGTGAGAACACCAGGCTTGTAAATGCCTGTTTCCCACAATGCAATTCACACCTTTGATTACGGACCAGAGTTATGGGCAATCATTAAATAGCCTAGAAATATACATATACATATATATATATATATATAGTTGTCTCTTGTTGTCTTTATCCTCATTTGTTCATTTAAGTTAACTTATAGGCTCTCATGATTAATTGGGCTAAAAGCATGCTCACGGACCCTTGTAGCTGCTGAGCTGACAGGACACTGCTTGTTAAGTCACCACAATTCTATTGTGTTTGATCATACTACTATAACCTGAAGCTTTGGCTTTCTTCTCCTGCTGGTTTAAATCACAAGTTACTTCCCTGAAGGCTTTAGATTTATTTCACAGAATAAAACCAACAGAAGAAGAGAATCAGGGCCCCAGGACAACTGACTTATGCAACAGTAAAAGAGAGGAGGGGAATTTATGGATGACATCAGTAAAGATGTGTAGTCTTTGACGTGTAGTCACTTACAGCTTGGAATAGTTACTCTAATTATGGAAGTGGATTGCAAACGTTAGAGATTGCAATGCAGATAATCACACAGTATCAAAAAACAAAGAGTGAACTTATTTTTTTACTATAAATCCCACTGGTGGAACAATACCTAAAACCCACGTGAGTCTTGAATCATGAACAGTTTAACTTAATTAGAGACATAGGAGTTTGTATCCTGCACAATGAAAACATACAGCTCATTAAGTGAATAGGAAGCCTTTGAAATACCTGGAGTATTTCATATTGTAGGAATACTGATTATTCAGCTGCATACATAAAAAATAAAAAAATAAAATAAAAAAATAAAAAAATAAAGGCAGAAGCAAAACCAACACACCATACTGTTCAACGTTACAAAACAATTATTCTATTCAGTCAGTGCTTTAAAAACAAACCTATTCCAGAACAGCTGGAAACCTACAACTGACATTTATAGCAATTGCAAGTAGTAGTTAACATAATGCAGTAAAAGAAAAGATTGACTCTTTTGGTCTTTCTTTCAACATATTTTACTTTTAATATTATATTTAGTTTATTATTTACATGTAATGTCTTTCCTGTTCTTTTGTCTGCCCTCAAAAGTTCTAATTAGCCATTCTTGTTGGCTTTGGTTCACCTGTCAGACAGTTCCCCGCTAATGTGTTTTAAGATGCCCAAAATCTTGTTGATGGAGCTTTTATACCAGTATGTGTATTTTGCTTGTTTATTTCAAATTCAGGTATATCCCTTTAAGCATAAGTTTCTGTACCAGAATGAACTGTGCCACTGTGCCAGTTTTCTATAACTGCTCATAGCTGACAAATTACTCCTAAATGCACCTGTAAATAAAGAAGCATTTTTTTTTTTTTTTTTAAATCAATCTTCACAGAATCACAAAGTCACAGAATCATCTAGGTTGGAAGAGACCTCCAAGATCACCTAGTCCAACCTCTGACCTAACACTAACAAGTCCTTCACTAAACTATATCACTAAGCTCAATATCTAAACGTCTTTTAAAGGCCTCCAGGGATGGTGACTCAACCACTTCCCTGGGCAGCCTATTCCAGTGATTAACAACCCTTTCAGTAAAGAAGTTCTTCCTAATATCCAACCTAAACCTCCCCTGGTGCAACGTTAGCCCATTCCCCCTCGTCCTGTCACCAGGCACGTGGGAGAATAGACCAACCCCCACCTCGCTACAGCCTCCTTTCAGGTACCTGCAGAGTGCAATAAGATCTCCCCTGAGCCTCCTCCAGTTCTCTCAGCCGCTCCTCATAAGACTTGTTCTCCAGACCCCTCACCAGCTTTGTTGCCCTTCTCTGGACTCACTCAAGCACCTCCATGTCCTTCTTGTAGTGAGGGGCTCAAAACTGAACACAGTATTCAAGGCGAGGCCTCACCAGAGCCGAGTGCAGGGGGACAATCACTTCCCTAGACCTGCTGGCCACACTGTTTCTTATACAAGCCAGGATGCTGTTGGCCTTCCTGGCCGCCTGAGCACACTGCTGGCTCATATTCAGCCGACTATCAACCAATACTCCCAGGTCCTTCTCTGACAGGCAGCTTTCCAACCACTCATCTCCCAGCCTGTAGCGCTGCTTGGGGTTGTTGTGCCCCAGGTGCAGGACCCGGCACTTGGCCTTGTTGAACTTCATACCGTTGGCCCCGGCCCATCGGTCCAGTCTATCCAGATCTTCCTGCAGAGCCTTCCTACCCTCGAGCAGATTGACACACACCCCTAACTTTGTGTCATCTGCAGACTTACTGAGGGTGCACTCGATCCCCTCATCCAGATCATCAATAAAGATATTAAAGAGGACTGGCCCCAGTACTGAGCCCTGGGGGACACCACTAGTGACCGGCCTCCAACTGGATTTGACTCCATTCACCACAACTCTTTGGGCCCGGCTGTCCAGACAGTTTTTAACTCAATGAAGTGTACGCCAATCCAAGCCATGAGCAGCCAGTTTCTTGAGGAGAATGCTGTGGGAGACGGTGTCAAAAGCCTTGCTGAAGTCAAGGTAGACCACATCCACAGCCTTTTCCTCATCCACACAGCGTGTCACTTTGTCATAGAAGATCAGGTTCATTAAGCAGGACCTGCCTTTCATAAATCCATGCTGACTGGGCCTGATTGCCTGGTTGCCCTGTAAGTGCCACGTGATGATACTCAAGATAATCTGCTCCATGAGCTTCCCTGGCACTGAGGTCAAACTAATAGGCCTGCAGTTCCCTGGGTCTACCCTCTGGCCCTTCTTGTAAATGGGCATCATGTTTGCTAGCCGCCAGTCAACTGGGACCTCCCCTGATAGCCAGGACTGCTGATAAATGATGGACAGCAGCTTGGCCAGCTCTTCAGCCAGTTCTCTCAGTATCCTTGGGTGGATCCCATCCAGCACCATCGACTTGCGTACATCCAAGTGCTGTAGCAGGTCGCCAACCATTTCCTCGTGGACTGATCCTGAAACCTTTGATGAGGTTGTGCCATCTAGGGCAGATGCCAATGAAAAGCAAGGTAAACCACACCAAAGAGATACTCTGTGATGACTTATGGAAGAAGAAGAAAAAAAAAAATACAGCAAGAAAAATGTAAATATTTGTTTTGAAAGTCTAGAGACTGTTTTTCTTATCTCCATTAAGATTACTAATACTAAGGCAGATCAGTTCAGACTCAGATTCCCATTCATTTATGAAAGTCCAAACCACATTGTAATAAGTCGTCATTGCATGTATCTTTAAGCAACAAAATTAGTGGATGATCATTAGGAGCTTTATTTACTTATACCTCCAATGGACTTAAGAAATAGAGAAGAAAGTCTGAAGCTACACTGCTGTATAAAAACAGCTCCAAATCCAAGTTCATGGTCAGATTCAGCAACTGTGGATCCAGTCCTGGAAATGTCTTGCCAGGTCTGGGGAAAATCCTAGTATGACTCATGCCTTAGAATACACCTCAGGTTATATTTATCTGCCACACGGATAAGCAACAGACTTCATCCTTCCCGTCTCCTGTTACTGGGGGTTTTATGCAACCGACATCACATGGTCATAAGGTGCTAGGATTTGTCCTAGAGAGGCGTATGCTACTTACTGCTGAAGCACAGGCTGCTCCAGTACTGCCTGCACAAACATTGTATGTGGAATCTATCAGGTCTTGGGAGTTCCTAAGACTTCAAGCTCCTACTCGAACCAGCTGTTTTGGCTGCCATGCACGCATCTCCATAAGCTTTTCCAGAGTGCAGTTATGTCAACTTATGTTAATGTCTTGCTCTGAGTGTCCCTTTAGAGGTTTCTGATACACTCCAGTGACTACAGAATAAGCACAGGGAGACCAGACTTCTAAATTAGACTCCCACCTGATTCCTTAATGCTGGGCTCTGTGAATCTTGACTGCCATGCCCATGCTACCTGATTCCTTAAAGGATAAGGCATTTGAATGAACTCATGCAATGGTCACAAACAAGAATTATGGCTGTTGCATACATAGACAAATTGTGTGGCTTTTTGTTGTTGTTGTTTTAAGCCTTGTATCGGAGGAGGAGAGTGTATTTGTTTCCTTTCCACTGATTCTTTCCAGACCCTCAAAGAGGCTCACCAGACTTCTGTCTTCGAGACATTAGGAGAGCAATATGGACAGCTCTAATGCACCATGCTGTAGTACTTCTATGTTTCCCAGACCCACTTAGATTTCTGCATGCACATCAGCTCACTGAACAAGAATTGATTAGAGTTTAGAGTGCTCCATCAACATTTTCTATGCAAGAATTTTCAGAGGAAAAGACAGCCAATGACAGCATGTTTGAGAGATCAATATGAAGATGTTTTTAGAGATCTTTAACCTTAAATAGATTAGTACAAGCCTAATGTATTTCTAAAAGATATTCCTCAAGCCTAGTGAATTCTTCCCTAGTTGCCAAACCAACACCCAACACTTTTTTAAGCTGTGGTTGAACAGTTCTAATGCTGGGAAAAAAAAAAAAAAAAAGAGAGAGAGAGAGAGAAAAAAAAAAAAAACTCACTTTTATAGTTGTTATTGTGGCATAGCCTGTATTTTAAAATATAATTTTCTGTCATATAACACCAACTAATGCCATCCAAAGTTCTTCAATATGTTACAGATGAATGTTACAAAATTTTATCAATGCAAAATACAGTACTTCATTGGTGAGATAGTTCCAGTTCTTTCAGCAGTAAGAATAGGCATGTCTGTGTCTTCATATTTGTTTTTGTGAGATGAATGTTACAATATTTTTTAAACAAAAAGAGAAGGAAACCATTCTTTTGCTTTCTTACTTTGCTTTTTTTTTGTGGTGGCCTGTGCTAGGAAGAGTTAAGACACCATAAAGCTTTTAATAAGTCTTTGTTGGTCAATTTTAACCATAGAAATTAACTCAGAATTTCTTTATTTGCCTTTCTATTCTCAAATAAACTCGTACTAAAAAAAAAATAAACAAATAAACAAAAAAAAAAAAAAAGTTGAACTCTTTCCCCACAGATTTTCCCAGCTGTGCTTGGGAACTTGTTTCTCCTCTCTTTTCATACCTCTGGCAGAGAAAATTATAGAAACTACTCCTACTTAAGATTTTGTTGTAGATGAGTCTTTGTCTGAGATTGTTCATCTACAGCACAGCTTCAACTTATGACAGCTGCTGAATCTAGGTAACCTGGGTTTTATTTCAGACATTTGGGGCTCTAAATCTCTCACATTTTACTGAACCTATTTAAAATTAGTGTTGATGTCTGTAGTACTCAGAAAATGAAAGAAAGGTCAGTACCATCAATTCAGCTTCAACTGTGGTTATGCCAAAATCCAAGACAGATCTTTATATAAGATATGATGACTCATCTCCTTGAAGAAACCTGAAGTGTGGTTCATTTCTTGGTTATTATAGCAAGATGTAGTCATCAATGTCTGCTTCTACCAAAAGGAAAAGAAAGAATTGTTTAACTCAAAATGTTGGGAGCAAAGCTGGTTTTAGTATTTATATAGGTATTTATATACCTGTCTGGTCACAAAGTGTGTGTTGTTTATTCAAGTGTTTGATAGGTCTTACTGAATACAAAAGCATTATGCATTTTATCAGCATAGTCATGTTCAGAGCTAGAACTGTACTGTACTGTGTACAGTAAAATTAGAAGGGATCACATTATCTCTCACCAACACAGTCTGCAATCTGGTAAATAATAAACATATAGACAGTGACAAAAAAGGAAAAACTCTTACTTTTTTGTTGTTGTTTGTTTGTTGTTTTGTTTTGTTTCATTTCTGTTAAAAGCTTTTGGGCAAACCTGCTGGCCCCAGAAATTATGACCCAGAACATACAAAGTCCACCTTCCCAGAGAAAAACCTGTACAGGGGTACCCAGAAGAGACGACAAGGCTCAAAGCTCAGCCTGAAGCTGAACTCTACCTCTGAAGGAAGCCTCAGATTTTAGGCATCAAAAAAGCTGCTCTCAAAAATATTGCTTTTCTGTTTTGAGGTGCTGATGGTTACCTCGTGTACTTGATCCGAGTAACCTGGTACCTGTTCCTGTATTCCCTATGTCTATGCAGACTTAAAGGTTTTGTTTTCTTTTTGTCTGAAATGGTAAGACAGACTCAAATATTCAATTGGGAAGGAAATATATTATTTCTTGCAACAATACTGTAATGTTCAAGGGTACCAAATATTGTGTGAATACTAATCCATAGTGAATTAATTATAAATAGAATTATGAAGTGAAACAACATATTTCCAATCAATAAAACTAAATTTTATTGGGAACAAATAAGGTTTAATCATTTAATATATAATAACACAATATATTGTGTTTAAACAAAAAGGTATTGGAAGCCTGGAAAGTAAGGCAAGGCATATAGCTAATGAATTTTGTGGACTAGCAGCATGTACCAGAGAAACTCCATTAATCATTTGATTCTTGGTACTGTAACCCTTCCCATCTAGTCTTGAAAGGCTGTTTCTGAACAGCCTTTTCACTATCTGAGGTTGCTGATTATGCTGGAGCTGGGCTGAGGATGTGTCAGCAGGGACAGGAGAGCCAGCCACAACATTAGTTGTGGGAATTGCAAACTGAACCTCGCCATTTGTGGCACAGGGACTTTGAAAATGTTCCTGCTTACACAGGTGGCATAGAGAGAAACTGTCTGTTTCCTTGCAATATCTACCTGTGGGCTTTGAAAATGCATAAATATTTCTTGAAATCCATGTCATCTCCTCTTTTTTTGCCATCTAATGCTAAGAAAGTCTGGAATTGCTTTGAGTATGAGGCATCAGCTGCAGCTGTCTGACAGTGAGTTGTCTAAGGTGATGCTAATCAGCTTGAGGCAATCATCTGGGTAGGTGGGATGACTCAGCCACTGAAAGCAGCAGCCACTCATTCCTGCCAAAGGAGCCTCAACAACTAGATTAGTCTGGAAACTTTGCAATTATTCAGCCAAACATAGTCAGCCAAAGACAGGTGTGATGAATCTTAATCACTGCTCATAAAAATACTCCTATCTAGTAGTAGTAAGCTATCCCAAGCCACAGAGTGCCTTGAGATCATAAATGCCAGCAAGTCCTTTTCACTGAAGTAGGTGCAAGGGTATTTGTATGCGTGAACTTTCTGTGGGGTTGGCATTTTGTTGCTAAAGGCCATCATGAAAACCTCAGGATCTTGTTAGCTGCTCATTTTTACAGTCCTTAAATGGTATTATCAGTGCTCATCCCTAAAAGATTTGTAAATTAGTCTCAGCAGTTGCATTTTTTCTAATAAATTGCTCCTGTTCTTTCAGTTTGGGAGAAAGTCCTTGGACAAACTGAGACAGAGCCCAGACAATTTTTTTTAAGACCATAAATTCTATTTCTTTTGACCAGTCATCTTGAAATGTGTATATATAGTAGTGATTTCTCAGTTTCTATTTGTAGATAACCATCATCAATCTTTTACAAACTTTGGTTTACTGCATTGCTCAAATTTTGCCTCAGATGTATGCCATAGACTGGTGCTGGGCAACTATCATCATAATTAAGTAACCCCTCTGTCCTCCTGTATGACTTGCGTCATCTGGGAACATATGTAGGAAAAAGAGAAACACTACTGTCAATCAGTGTGATTGTTAGACTAAGTTCTCTGTTCACCATTTGCCTTGGAATTGTTCACGAATACATGAACTGGTGTAAATACCTTACGTTAGTGAATAAATTAAAAATTTAAACAGAATTTTTCAAATGATTCATGGGGGAAAAAAGAAAAATACTGTCTTTGGATGCACATCTGAAATTAAATACACAAATATTTTTCAAGCTTTTTCATTGGATAAGTTTTCTTCACCTGTTTTCCAAAGGCAAAGAGAGTGAGAACATGAAGAAAATTATGTAATCTATTATTTAGCTTGTTCTGAAATCCCAAACTTGTTTTTAAGCAGGTGCAGGAAAATGGCATGCTTGAATGAAATGAAAAACACTGAAGCTAAAAAAGGTTATTTTTCATTGTGAAATTGCATTTTTTATCTTATTGCTGATTTCTTGCTGCTTTGATAAGTCATCCAAATGGTAGGAATTGGTGATGGTTAAAATTAGAATTGAAGGGATATGTATACTGTTAGCAGTATACACTTATGTTCTGTTGGTAGTTGCAATATTTTTCTGTCTGTTCTTCATCAAGAATCTCTTCATGTGATTTCTTCTCCACATGCTTAAAACTCTGTCATTTCATGCAGGCAGAAGAGCAGTGGTTTTTATTTTATTTTTTTTTAATTTTATCATATAGATTGCACAATTCACCACCGTTTCACTATTTGCAATTCTATCACTTCAGCATTAGAGATATAAAGAGGTTAATTTTAGAACAACGAGTGTCATTACTAATTTCTGTGAAGTATCAATTTCTGTTTGGATATTGGACAGCAACTAAAAGAAAATAAGGTAAGATATTCTGGGTCTCCCTTCGTAGAAGGTTATGCTTTTTATGGCTTTGAGCATCCACATATGCTGCAAAACTGCTGTGAATACTGAGAGTCTGTCTGTGGGAAAGCATAAGAATGAGCAATGGAGTGAAGCTGAACTGTCTGCTTAAAGAATGCTGTTATGTCTTCATACATTCATTTGTGGTGCTATATAACGTTACTTAGCTTCTACAGAGATATCCAGAAAAAACTTTTTTTTTTTTTTTTTTTAATTGCAGTTCAAGGTAACTTAATGCAATTCAGAGTGTTTTCTTTCAGAGTGTTTTGCCATTGCCTCCTGCACTTCAAAGTTGTGGAAAAATATTAGAGTAAGAAGAGTCAAATCTGCTTATATGTTAAGAAGCTTTATATTTAATATAGCTCTGCCATTTCCATCATTTTCCTAAAGTAAAATACTACCTGTATTCGCTAGCTAATATGGTTGTGGGTAAAATCTATTTTAAAAAACCAGTTTGGTCTTTTTTAAGTTACCAAGGTCATTAAACTTGATGTTGGAAAAAGCAAGTTGGGGGGGGGGGGGGGGGGGGGGGGAACTAAATAAATAAATAAAAGAGATCCTACCAATCTGGAATTGTATTGGAGCTCTTTGATTCTATTACATGCATCACAGACTCCCTGGTGTAGCCCTGCAGAAATCTGTTTTGAAATAAGCCTCAAGGACCAAGAAGAGATTGATCATTTATATAAAATAATGTTCTTTTCTGGTTTATTCTGTTTGTGCAACCACTGGAAAAACACTTCCTTTCTTGACAAAAGCATTGTTCACCATCCGACAGGTCTCATGAAGCTAAAAGAAATATATATATTTTTGCACTAGTAGATAGAATTCTTATTAAATACCCTTTCATAATGTTAAGTAATGTTCTTTGTGTCTCTTAGCTTCCCATTGCTTTCTTGAAAAGGCATATTAATTATATTTTCTTTTTCTGTTCAATGGATACAACATGATGTGAGGATTCTATGATTTATAAAAACTCCGATTTATTACAAGTACAGAGTTAGACTACCTTAGTTTACAAAAATAAATAAATAAAGTTTGACCTCTGATATATGCAAATCTTCTAGGTAAACCCTATCAACAAACATTGTAAGAATAAGGAAAACTGTGGAGTCCCCTTTGCAGGCTGTATCTCCTGTACATCCATTTGTTTGTTGTTGTTGTTTTATTTTATTTTACTGGGAGAGGGGAAGGGGATGGTGAGAAAAAGGACGGAATGTCACTCTTTTCATTCTTATGGCACTAGGTCAGCAAGATGCTTAGTCTTTTGTCTAACTTTCACCACTGAAAAGCATTAGACTACAGATCAGGGTGAGATTTGTTGTGATCCTACATATCTTGCTTATCAGAGACTCTGAATTGATCAGTTTTCAATAACATAACTTATTAAAGTTAAGGAATTCCTGCAGACACATTTCTGCAGCAGTCACACTGACCATCTGCAGTAGTTAAAGATGGTATAGAAAGTTGCCAGAGAGTTCCTTAGAGATTGACATTTTAGCAAAATTGCTAACGAGTATTGTTTTTCTGATGCAGCTTTTTTCCAGTGCTACAGTTCCTTTTGATCTTTACAAGGAAAGTTTACAAATTTGTAAACAAATTCTAAGGGCATGAATATCTGCCTGTGATAGCAGATGTGATATATGCTATGCTTTCTTTGATGTATGATATTACTGTCTTTATATATTCATTTGTGGAGCTTCCACAGAGATATCCAGAACCACACTCTCTCAGACTCTGTAATAATTTGCCTTAAAGAAAAATAGGCCTTTCATGTTAACAAGTGAAACTGTAATTAACCATAAGACCACTAAACAAAGTAATGTAGTAATTTTTTACTGTCATAACTCTGATGCTATCATGAGAGGTTATCTTGAATCTTAATACGTCATTTCTCTTAATGTGTACAAGGACTAATGAGCAAATTATAAATCTAGATGAAGGGAAGGCTTATGGACTCAGTCCATAATTATGCTTAGAATTCATTGGTTTTATTCTGAAAGAATGGTGAGCAGTGGATTTTCTGCTGGGATTTTAGGCATGGTGCTTAGACTACATAAATTTTCAACACTATTCCCTAGGACTTTTTTTTTAATAGATCAGGTTATTCCTCTTGTAGAGATGGTTTTTAAAATAATCTAGCTGTACCAAGCATTTAGTGATGCAGTTTTATAATAAAATGTATTCCAATGGCTATATGCACTTCAGTATATAAAGATATACCAAATTTGACCTAGATCTAAGGGAAGACATGCTGATGCTTTGAAACAAAAAAAAAAAAAAAAGGGGGGGGGGCCCCCCCCCCCCCAGGTCAGAGGGAAGGAGATGTGTTCAGCTATTTCCTGAACTAGGGTTTTAGCTGAGGCATAGATGAAAAATAATGGGAGTTGCAAAAGTGAATATTTCTCCCCTACAACAAAATGAATGGGAAAACAAGGGTGAAAAAATTGGAGAAAGATTTTGGCAGTAAACACTAGAAACACATAGGTTTGTTTGTTTGTTTAAGATTTACCTCTCAAAGTTATTTTTCAAATGCAATTTTTTTTTCCTCTATTAATTTTAAAGACATTTTTAAAATCAGATGAATGTCCTTTTTATGTAAAATCAATAGTCCCTGAATATGTAAATGATGCTTTCTAATCAATATATATAGGAATAAACATTAAAATAGAAATATTATCATTGTCAAAAATATCCACATAAAACTGAGAAAAAGTGGAGATGAAAAACGATTATTCTAAATATTGTGAGATTGTGATTGTGAGGTTATATTCCCCTCAGTATGAAAACTAGCAATTGATACTGGAGGACAAAAAAAAAGTCTGAGATATACAGGTACAATAATTATACATAAAATTAATATCAATATGAATGATAAAATGTAGTAAAATAAAAACACTTCTTTTGAAGCCTTAAATTTCAATTCAGAAAACCTGCCATATTTATTGATTGATATGAGAGGTCTACAGCAAAAGCTCTGAAGCATGAAAACCTTCTTGAGGAATAATACGTAATTGCCAATGAACTGAGTTTAATGTCCTTATTTCATGCTGAACAAAGCCTTGCTTTTGAAAGAAATTCATGTAATTTGATCCAATTGTCAGGCTGATCAAGAGAGACTGAGCTCTCCATTACCATATAAGAGGAAAAAAAGGAACTCCTACAAAGAATTGGAAACATTGAGAAAAGTAGGTTGAAATGCTCTTTGCAATTTTATTGAATGTGTAGAAATATCAAACAAGCAAGACAAAATAATTTGAGATAACTTTCCATTGTCCCCAAATAATTTAAGAAATGCAAATGTCAGTGAGAAAAAGCTTTGAAATATTATTGAAATACATGAGACTGTTTACTTTACAAAGTTTAAAATTTCCTTTCAAAATCGTGATGGTTGGACCTGATGATCTTGAAGTTCTTTTCCAACCTCAATGATTCTACGATTCTGTTTTTTGTCCAGAGGCAATTTCCCTATAAAATCAAGGAAAATCTTTTTGCTAACACAACTGTGTAAAAAAAAATATATATAAGTATATACCTATATATATATATATATATATACAGAAAAGTTTTGTTTTGATAGTCTTTCAGTTTTTCAGTTCTTCATCCTGTCATCCAATAAAGCAGAACATTGAAGTCTTACTATCAAACAGCTATAACTACTCTGTCAAGCATGACTTTTTAAACCTGTCAAGCAGTCATTCCTTTTCCATTGCAAAACATCTAACTTCAAGCTTCCTGACCTTCTTCCCAAACAAAAGTTTCAAAAAAACAAGCAGTAAAATCCCACCTTATAAAAGCCTTTTCACAAACTCAAAACCAAATCCTGAAAAGTGTTTCAATTAATGTTTCATATAAGAAGCTCAGATTGTGTTAACTGGTGTTTCTTCACTGAGGTCAAAGTAACTTCTTCTAACAATACTTCAGCAGAGAATTCTCTGAAACAGATAATATTTTGTTCCATTGGTTACCATCTGTCAAGAATTAGGGTGCTATAGTATTTTGTTATCAAACCATCAACATTTTATTAAAAGTTATATTCTTTAGCACAGATTTTGTAATTAAAGAGTTGTCTTACTGTACTGCCACCTCAGCAGGAAATTTTAACATAAAACCTGCGTCATTAATAAGCTACTGAAACTAAATAAAATTGATATTCTCAGGCACTGGGTAGTGCTAGAAATTTACATGTGAAGATGCTTAATACATTCCTCTAAGAAATCTCAGTTTTCAGCAGCTTATGATTTTTGCCTTTCATGCTGAATTTTTTCATGCTTTCTCTCAGCTTCGGGCTTTCCTTTTTCTCTAGGGGAGATGGGTGTTAAATTTCAGCAGAGATTCAGTTACTTCAAAGAATGAGATTAGATGATAGTTTTACCAAAAACAATTCCCAGGTATTTGGCTGAAGTGTTCTGGACTACTCATACTTCAGAACAGCATTTTGGCAGGAAAATTGAAGGCTGGTGTTGGAGATATGCATCTCTTCTCCGTTTGAAAGTCAGATTTGGTAAAATTAGTGGAGTCTTATAGTGCACCTTTAAGGATTTGACATATTTGTTCTGTGGGTAATCCAGACACCTTGCTCCTGTGTTGGTCCTGCTGCCAACTGTACCCAGAGAACCAGAGCCCTTCAAGGAACAGAGCACATGTCCCAGAAACAAAGAGGCTTAGGATCAGTAGACTTCCCAAGAGGCCTGGAAGAACAGTGAGTTGTTAGCCAGTATTCTCCTTTGCACACTAGTCAATATTTCCCAGGAATGATAACTTACAAATGTATGCCTGTAACTCTCTTCACAATTTTATAGGAGCTCCTACTCTGCCATAGGCATACAGCAAACATTACTTCTATATCTTCTTTATAAAAGAAAAAGCAAGAACTTGCATAAAATCTTTTCTGGAAGATCTGAGGTTGTCACCCCATCATCCGATGGCAAATTTTCTTTACTTAGCCGGGCAACTGTAAGAAAACATTAATAATTTCAAGAAGATGCTTTATAGTATTGGAATTAGGAAGAATTTCTTTGTGGAGAGGGTGGTCAAGCATTTGGATGGGCTGCTCAAGGGAAGGGTAGAGTCCCCATCCCTTGAGGTAATTAAGAGACGTGTATGTGGTTGTGATGGGATTTGGTGGGTCAGACTGGTGGTTGGACTTGGTGATCTTGAGATCCTTTTCCAACCTAAATGATTTTATGACTTGATTCTATGAGAAATAAAATTGTTAATTCTTAATTAACAATGATCTGTTTTTTAAAATTAAAAACCCAGGTAACTATTAGCAAAGAGTCTTTTATACACATTTGGTTTTGATTATCATAAGACTAGCTGGGGTCAGTTCCATGTCGGGATGTTGGAGGGAGAGCACTATGGGCCCTGTCACTCAGGGAAGAGATTACCAAACTACTGAAGCTTCTTTCCACAGACAGGGATAATAGGAGACATTCAGTTCTGGAAAGGCATTTTTCAGTTCATGAAAATGACATTTTTCAGTGTCTCTGTCCCCATCCTTTCCTTTCCCTACCACAAAATAAAAATAAAAATCTGCCAACAGCATTGTTGACCTGAACTCAACTTCAAAATGTCAGGAACCCTCTATCCCAGACCTATAAGAATAAATTCAAGATCCTGTGATTGTACAAACTGAATAAAAATTGTACATCTATTTTTTTTTCATAGCCTAAGTTCAATAGTCATGGTCCTAGAAAAGAAGGACAAAGAGCTCTCTTCAAAACCCTGCTCTCCTTTCCAATTTGCATCTCTCGAGATCTTGTCTTTGGGGACTGAACAACGTATAGCAGTATATGGAAAGGAAAACTTGTTTTTTGTGGTTTTAATTCTGATTTGTGGCCAATGTCACACCCAAGAGACACACTATTCTTCATGTCAGTCAAATGCGCAAAAAAAAAAAAAATAAAAATGTTTTTTTCACAATACAAGGCTTTTCTGTTTTATTCTGTTTTACCAATATAGCAAGTTAATTATTCCCATTGTCTGTTACAAAAACAAGACATTAAATCAAGCTACTCTGTTTTCAGCATACCACAGTTAGCACTCTGCTGAGTTTGTGACCATCTTTACAATGGTAACAGAAGGTGATAGGTAGCAACTAATACTTGGAGTCAGATCAACACCTCAATTTCTGAAGCTTCCCCCTCCATTTCATTGCAATAAACACATATTTTGAGGTGTAAAAGACCCCCAGGAAAGTTCATTCCCCAAAGCAGAGTCTTGAACTTGCTTACTGAAAGAAGTTCACACGATCTCCCTGTAATTTTCCAAAATGTTTTTACTCTTCATTGAAAGTCATACTTGTGGGCAGAGGATAGAACAATAACGTTTTTCTAAAGTATAATGAACTCTTCTAAAAAGCTCAGTAACATTCCATTTTGAATCTGTTCTGTACTGAGTTAAATTGTTAGAAAACTTCATAAGTTTTAAGTAAAACAATCATTCTCAAGGAAATGAGCAGAATGTCAAATATAACACCTCTAAGTTCATGTGTTCTTTAGAAAGCATTTGCTTGTAATTTCAGAACTGCTGACAGTGAGTCAGACCAGGGAGGCAGGTTTCTTCATCCTCTATAAAACTAGACAAAGCCTTCTGCTTTGTACTGCTTGGTCACAACATTTTTCAATGGCTGGTTTTAACAAAATTACTCTGAGTAATCAGTGGCGTAGGATTTTCATCATTACACAGAGGGGCATATAGGAAAAAAAAAAAAAGATTGTAGATAATTTCAAAATGTGCCAAAGCCGGAATGTTTTACAACTGCAGTCAGACATTCCGAGGCCAGTAAATAGAAAGCATGTCATAGAATATATGATTAAAATAATATATATATACAAATAGAGAACAAAAGCTTGCTTTGCACCCACCTTTTTCCCCTCAAAAGAATAGGAAAGGAAACAAATCACATATCACAGATATGAGTCATGTTGTTTCAGTCACTACTGGAGAACAGCCAGAGATTACACTGATGAGATCAGTATAAGGCTCTATATTGAATAAAATGGTATTGCTTAGCGACAGCAGAGAGGCCGAATTTGTGACAGTAATTCTGGAGACGTATACTGAACAGAGAGAAAGGTGGAACAGCATGGTAAAAGCATTCGCAGCCATGTTTCAGGTCCATAGCAGGTATCCATGGTAAATTGCTTTGTTTTAGGTTAAACAGACAGATTCTGTCTACATCATGATTCTTAAAAACTTCCAGAAGCCAGAATCATCAACCTCTAAATGGAGGAGTTAGCAGAAACAGAGAAAAGCAAAGCTCCAGATTTTAGAAAATAAAACATCATTTCCTCTTTTGTACTGAAAAACAAAACACAGACGGCTTTTCAGAATGTTATAGAACATGCTACAGAGAGAGAAAAAAAAAAAAATCTGTTGAAATACCAAGACACTCTCACCAAGCCTCTGAGTATAGCACAAAATGATTTGCTCTCTTTATAGTGCTCTGTAGATTTTCATTCACAGTGAACATCTGAGGATAATTTGCATATAATGGTTAACTTTTTGCATTCCCTTTGCAACGTGTTATTATTCTCTAATCCCTTAGTTTTCTAAGAAATTTAAGTGGTCTTTTGTAAACCATTTACATTAGAGAGTTGCTTTTGCAGATATCTAGGCTTTGCAGATTTTTCCCACACTCATACAGACACAAGCACCTCCAGAATGAAAAAAGACAATAAGAAATTGTGTGTCTAGCATATACGCCTACTGGGTTTCAAATCAATTCTGTGTAGAATAGTATTAAGACCTTTCTAAAAAATCCATATTATTCACTAAGCTGAGCACATGGCACTGCTGAAATTTATGTGGTTCATTTTTTAACTTCTGCATGGGGCAAAGTCAGCAGGGGTAAAGAATATGACTGCATTGTATTCAGAGAAGAAATACAAATGAAATATGGGCCAAGTGCTATAATGAGTTGCTGAGCAGACAATATCCATTATATTTAGTGTCACTTAGGACATGTGAATGGCATCACTTCTGTATGTCCATGAGATCAAAAGATAAAACAGTATGTTTTATTTTTGAACTTATATAGGAGAAAGAACTAGGAACAGAAAAACCCCTAGCAATGCAAAGCCTTGTACAAATACAGAAAAACAAACAAACAAACAAAAAGCTCTGAAAATTCTGAAGTATACTTTGATATTTTAATGATCTCAAGGGATTCTTTCCCCATATTGCAAAATATTAACATTGCATTCATTATTGTAGTCACAGATTGTAATTTAAAGGGTTGTTTTAACTTAATGATTTAATAAAAAATTTATACTAACAAAATAAAGCTGTAAAAATATTTTATAATTATGTGGTGCAACACAACTTTAGGTAGTTCTGAAGTTGTCAAAAACTGTCACATATTTTGGAGTAGTCATTCCAAAATATGTGTACCTTGCTCATACATTGGTGTACTTTACGTAGATACATGGCAGCTAGGATCTAGAAGATCTTACTCCTTTCTGAGTTTTAAAACAAACAAACAAACAAAAAAAAAAAAAACACTGAACTCTTGGATTTCTTGTTAATTGTTGATAAACTACAAAAGAAAAAAAATGGCAAAAAAGGTTACTTGCTAAATGTGTTGTATGTAAAGAAACATCAGATTAAATTCTAGTTATTTCCTTGGAAGTAATCAAGAGTGAGAGTGGTTTTCAAGTTTTGAATCTTGGGGAACAATTTTTGTTTACCCTGTCATTATTCATCCCTATCAGGCAGATCAACGGCCAAAATGCATCAAAAATTGTATGTATTTTAGGTGACGAAAACTGTATGAGGTACTTTCATGTACTTATAACAAACTGTACTAGAGCATTGACTATCTGCCTGCTGATGGCAAGAGCTTTGTTGTCTTTGTATAGGCCTATGTGCACCTACACATGTCTATAAGACAGTTCACAGTTGACCGTGTTAATATGGAGAACATAAAATATGAGTTCTACAAAGGGGCAAATAAACTTGAAGTCATACAGGAGTTCTCTTTGCTAAATCACGGGTATATGGGCTAATACATTTAAAAACTTAAGTGACAGTAATCACTGGGAACTTCCCCAGGATTTCCAGACTTTTCACAAAATTTTATTCTTGTGACTCATTAGTGTTATAAGAGTTGTCTCTTATGATGAGCTCTTTAAGCATTTTCACATAAAATCCCAAAATATAGGTTGAGGAACTGACATATGTATAGGAATGCTGAAGTTGGTTTTATTTTATGTAATGTCTGCATCCTATCTTATCTTTTAACATAATGTTTCACTGTGAACACTCAAAGCTTTTCAGAATATGACCAACTCCAAACTGTCTGTGAGGGGCCAGGGGTGCTCAGGAGATGGGACTGACCTAACAAAAGCATGTGCCATGCAAGTCACCCTCCTTCTCTAAGTACAACAGATCTGCAACAAACTTTGCAGACAAGGTTGTTAAATAGTTTTCAATGCCCAAATAATGGGCATCAAAAACACCTTTTCTACAGCAATGGCAGATTCAAATGTTTGAAGCCACATGGAACAGCATGTCCAAGCCAAACCAGGTCAATATACAGGGAATTTCCTTTTGATGAACCCCTGCTGGAAAGAAGTGCTCCCCAGTCACACAGTATGCAATTGCTGCAGGAGATAAAGCAAATGGCTGAATACTTGCCCTTTATATGAGCCAGAAAAATCCCTTTTGTTCCAATCCCTCAGAGCCTGCAGTAAATACAGTATATTTGAAATGACTCTAGGAGTGGCCATGGCATGAAAACCTGAGTTTTGTCTTATCTTTGTGTCCTTTCACCCAAGTAACAGTGAGGAACTTTTAGTAGAATTTTCTTCATTGCATACTGCAAAATGATATGAGAAACTAAAGATCTTCCCCCCATCTCTTTCATGTATACTTTGTCCCTAGTAGTAAGTAACAAGTGATAAGCTTTTGGAATTATTCTTTAGTAATTCAGAAGTCTTAATTTCATTCTTATTTTATTGCTACTATTAAGCCTCTGCAAATCTCTTATAAGTATGGAGAGAGGCTTTTTGAGTGATGTAATAGTGAAATTTCCTTTTTCACAAAAGGATGATACACTTTTTAAAAGTATTTCATTGCTTGCACAGGGTTTTGTTTTGTTTTCATCCCTATAGTTAGTGTATAATTAAGCCTGATATAATAGCAAAGTTTTGTTCCTTATTAAAATATTGTCATCAAATGAGTTACGTAGCTGGGATAAATTTACAAAGACATCTCCAGTACAAAAGTTAATAATATGACTCAGTAACTGTTTTTATTTTTTCAAGGAGTGGGGTGATAGAAGAGCAATAAATTTCAGTTCTACAAAGAATAAGCCAAAAGTGTATTAATGAACATAATAATTTATCTCTGTTTGTAGTGTACTTGTGCCAAAATACTGTCCAGCTTTCTAGTGATAAAGATAAGGTTGATTTTACCATGACCCCTGGTGGAAACTGGGTATGGAGAATCCTCAATGTAGAAGAATTGTTTGGTGTCTTGAACATCTTACCAAATAGAGTACAAAGACTCTTTATTGTCTGGATGCACTCAACTGTATTGAGAAAAAAAAATGAGCAAGAGAAAAGCAAAGCTTAAAAAATGAGAACTAAGGGAACATTAGATCACATAAACATAATTGCTACATCACACTTCAGCTACAGATGTGCCTTGAGGCATTTTATTGTGCCTCGCATTTTACCTCTGTCCGTGAGGTTTGTGCAGAAAGTACCATGCCAGCAGGTTTTGTCATGCAAGCATGCTTTTGTGTCAGTAATTTGCTAATGCTGTCACCTTACAGAATGCAGCAGCATTAATCTTAGCCATAGCACATTAGCATTCCCCAAATGATCACAGTAGTCAGAGCACCTGCATCTGGTTTCTGCCTGCCTCTAGTGCTAGATCTCTGTCTCACAAAGAAGATTTGCCTTTTCCTTTTAGGTTTGGTCTGCAAAAGGGAGAATTTCTCATCCATAGAGTAACTCCAGCACAAGGTTTCTGTGCTGGAGTCCAGAATATTAAAATCTCTGAAGTAAGCAGCACACAACTATAAATCTTTAAAATACCAGGCTTACAGCAGGCTTTCCAAAAGCATTTATGTACCTTATTTTAGAGGTTGTTGAAACTTGTGGGTGCTTAAGCAATCGCAGTTTTGCTAAACTGGGGGAAATTTCATTAGCTTTAACCAAACTTTGTCTGTATTCCCATAAGCTGTTAAGCTTCATTCCCATTCACTTCCTGCCTACATACAGCCCTTGTAAATAGTTTTGAAAACTTGGCCCATAAAGAGCTTCAATCAATTCTCAAAAGGGTCTAAGACCTATTAAAATTTCTTCTTGTATTCCTTTTCATATAGAAATGAAGAACATGACTCCATTTTTCATCACACTTTTATTTTTTAGGCAGAATTAACAGAAGTTTTTCTTTGGTGGCAGAAAGGTAATTAGAATGGAAAGAAATGTTCCAAAAAAAAAAAAAAAAGTAAAAAACATCTCTTAGTAAAAGTAATTCTAAAGCTTGTATCAGTGACATCATATGCTTTACTTGTGTTATACAACTGGTGGTGTGCCCAAATGCTCTGTGTCAAAAATCTGGTCTCCACAGCAATGGAGGCTGAGCTGGGACCAGCAAGGTGGTCAGCATGCATAGGAGTGTGCTAGAAGCAAATACTGTGCCTAGGTGTGGAACAGCTTCTTGGATTAGCCATCCAGGTGTAATTTGACAAGCCCTCATCACTCTGTAAACTCTAGGAAAGGTGACATTCAGCAATGATTTAATGAATCTACCCATTAATTTGGCTTTTTACATGAAAAAAAAATCCAGAACAGATAAATATATTAGAACAAAAACAGTTAAAATAAAAGACTTCTGGCCTCTCTGTGAACACATGCTGTAAAATATTGAGACAAAAACACTCTATGAGTTTAGAACTTTTTTCTTCGTTTTCTCAGTTACAACACTGAATGGCATTTAATAATTTGGAAAAACTATGAAAGTTTCTGGAACCTAGATTTCATTAATTTTTTCTCCTTATATTACTCACACAAACTGATATCACTCTGAAAAAAAAATGTAGAATATTTTTTAGCAGACTAAAACTCAGCAGATGTCTAGTAATATCTACACATGACAAAATAAAAACTTGTTTCCATAAAAAATCCATGTCTTTGTAAAGAATGATCTGTGAGATGGATAAAGATAAATAAATAAATAACATAAACACTTGGAATGTCTTTTTAACATTATTTATGGAGGTTTGTGGTGTGTTTTTTTTGTTTGTTTTGTTTTTGTTTATGTTTTTCCCACAGCTTCACGTGTATTTATCACTGGTGTAATCTGCCCTAAATCAGTTTTAGGCTTCTGTGATTGTATGCAATTGAGAAAACTGTGTGCCATGCAGAGGTTACATTGTTCAAATCTTCATAGGGTTTTAAATTTACTTTGTAAATGTAGTATGGTAAAAAAATAAAAATAAAAAATCTGGTATGGTAAAATATTGATCATTGTCCTCATTTCCTTAACAGTGAGGGTTTTCACACCCTCACTTGGAACCAGGTACAAAAACAATCCATTTAGTATTCAGCACTATTGGTAGAGCAAATCTGCTCATCAGCGAGGATGGGTAGGAGTTGCTTATGGTGGTGATGCTGTCTCTGAGGAGGAAGTTTCTATAACCTCTGGGTATCTATCCCTCCACAATATGTGTTTGTGGTTTATTAGGAGGAAGACGAGTTTTGGGGATAGAAGTTTGTGGGCTGACAACTGATACTCGTAACCACAGACTGATAATATATTAAACTGAGATGTCATCTCAGTTGCTACTTTATCAACTTATAGTAGTTACTACTTAAAGTAGTTACTTTATAAGTAGCATGAAGTTTTGATGTAGCAAAATTCATTTTTTTTCCTTTTTTTTTCCCTTTTTTTTTAAAAAAAACTATAAATGAAGTGCTGTTAAAGTAACATCCTGCTGCAAATTGAGGGGAGTGATCAAACAGCTATTGTGGTTTAACCTGGCAAGCAGCTAAGCATCACACGTCTCAGTCCCCTTCACCCAGTGGGATGGGGGAGAGAATTGGAAAATGTAAAACCTGTGGGTTGAGATAAAGATGGATTAATAGGACAGAAACAGAAGGGATAATAATAATAATAATAATAATAATAATAGAAGGATATACAAAACAAATGATGTACAGTGCTATTGCTTACCACCCACTGACCGATGCCTAGCCAGTCCCCAAGCAGCAGCAGCCATCCCCTGGCCAACCCTCCCTGTTTTATTGTTCAGAATGATGCCATACGGTATGGGATAGCCCTTTGGCCAGTTGGGATCATGCTGTCTCCTCCCATCTTCTAGTGCACCCCCAGCCTCCTCACTGGAAAGGCTGCATGAGAAGCTGAAAAAGTCCTTGAATTAGTGTAACCACTGAAACATCCCCGTGTTATCACCATTATCTTCATTCTAAATCCAAAACAACACCATACCAGGAGGAAAACAAACTCTATCCCAGCCAAAACCATGAGGACAGTGAAACGCTAATAAAGAAACATCCTGCTGTATACGTGCAGAAACATTCACAAGAATTGTGTTTATTTGCAAAATAGCTATTTTTCAGGTCATATGACAGTTAAAAATGTAGCCTGGTTGCCTGACAAGGACTTAAATGGGGTAACTCAAAAACTTACAGAAGACAGTATATTAACCTGGGTTTTTTATTACTAATTTATTTAAGAATAACTTTTCCCTAGAAAAGTATGTTGTTAGAAAAAACATCGAATAAATGCAGACAGTATATTCTTCATTGGAGCAGTGTTAGTTCCTAGCAGAAGCACTAGCAGAGATGTTGCAAAGAGCAATTTAGGTCCTCTCAATGCTATCTAGCAATGACAATAATCTAGAAATGTACAGTAACAAATATTTTTTATTCACAGATATCCTCAGAGGTGAGGATTTAAAAACAAATCAAAACTCACCGTGCAGATTGTACTTTTCTAAAAGTATTTCATTTACAGCGAAATAAAATGTGATAGAAAGTTTACTAAGGTTCAATTCCGAACCCACTCCTGGTGATGAAAAGGTCTTCTAATTGACTAAAGTACATTTTAGATCTACTCTCTGTTCAGTTATATTAATTATTATTATTTGAAATAGATAAATTGCTATTGCCTTTTTTTTTTTTTTTTTTTTTTTAAGGGAACTTCTAGACTACTGTTAACTAAAGCAAAAGCTAACCTTGTATCTTTATTAAGTAAAATTATGAGAGAGGCAATTTGGTCTAATGGCTCAGAAAACAAAATTCAACAAAACAAAGTCACTTTCCTGTCTCAGTTTCTCCACCTGTAATTGTTTTATTACTGCTACTATATACCTCATGCTATTCATTAATTCTAAAGTGCTTTGAAAATATAAGGAGTCAAATATTGATATTAAGTCACTAAACAAAATAATTAAACTGTCTGAACAGAATTACAAAGAATAATTAGCAATTAAACAGGATGCTATTATCTGTGCAGTGTGATGATGAGAGCAAAACTAGAAGAATGCAAAACCAATTTGAATACAGAGAAATAAGCAACAGTGAAAACCTGTGTAAGTTTCAATTCATTAAAATGTACCTAAATGACTTTTAAATATTTTTGTCTCATATTAGTTGATCAAATTTAAGCTTTGACAGCCATTTTTATTTTCATTTACAATTGATTTTCTTTATTTGTTTGTTTAGCCTCAATTCTACATGATCAAGCAGAAACTCCTTCCTGAAAATGTCACTGAAATGAGCTTCCAGCAGTTTCATCAGTGACAGTCAGAGCTAGTCAGAATATGTAGGTAGTACCAGAAGCCTGTAGGAAGTACGAGATCTGTAACACATCTTTAATTTGTGTATTCTTTAAACCAAACATAGCTACATGTGTTAAGATCTCAGAGGAAGTTGCTGGGAACTGTATCTGGCATCTCCAGGAAGAATGTCATTTTAGAAATATGCATTATTACAGTTTATAGGTAGATGCAGGCTGTTAAACATGTTGCAACGGTTGATTTGACAAAAGAAAAAAAAAAAAAAAGATATGATCTGCAACTCTCAAAGACTAAACAGCAACTTTCTCAGTTCTCATTTTCTTTAAAATAAGAATAATAATAATAAAAAAAAAAAAGTAATTCTCTTCAGTTAAGAAACAGGTGTGGTTGTCTGCAAATGTGCTGATCCATTTGAATCATCTTACTGAAGGCAGTAAAGTAGTAAAGTATAACATATATTTAAAGAAGTAGAGATTATTGTTAGGAACTCAGTTTGAGAGCAAAGCCCATCAGGTGCTTAAATCACTAAGCTGGGACACTGGTTCAAATCTGTGATTTACCACAAACTTTATCTGTCAAAATCTCTTAGATCCATTTTTTTTTTCAATGGATTTCAGTACCCATTTCCCATCAAAATGCAAGTAGGCATCTAAATGCTATGGAAACCCTGGGCATTGCTCTTTACATGTCACACTTCCCCACACAGAAAAATGTGATAAGAATATTCTTCTACAGAGACAGGAAACTGTGAGCATAAACATTATACCTTGATTTATTCAGACACGCCAGTACTAACTAAAATAGGTGAGGCTGCAGAATCACATGCTCTTCTCTGAAGTAAATGTAAAAATACCAATCTTTTTGTGTTACCCCAAACAACAGGTATATCAGGGGGCTGCAATGCTAATAGAGATATGTAAATACAACCTAGCCTGCATATAGCATCAGGCTGTAGGAAATTCAAATGAGCTGCATTTATAGAGGCCCCAGGCTGCTGACTTCTCACCAAGAATCGGGAATGAGGAGGGGGCATTCAATTTCCAATGTCTTTTCTCTTGTAGAAGATTTTCTAGAGTGTTCTGTCATCATTAAAAATGTAAAAGAAACAATAGATTTTTTATTTTTTTTTTTTTCCTTTGGGTGCAGTGGAAGTAATACAACTTGGGAGAGTGGAAGCAATACAACAGGACATCTCTAGCTTGTAATTTCAAGTAGGGTTTGTTCAAATATATTGAAAAGGATTTTTGGGGGGGTGAATTGAACTGATCACTAGCATGAAGTAAAAATATTTCACAAAGTAAAACTTGTTTTTTCTTAAATTAGAACATTAAAATATAACTTAGTTCCCAGTCATAAGAGACAGGTGGAGCACCGTAAAGCATGGGGTAATTTTACAAAAATGCTTTTTACAAAAATCCTGACAAAAGTCTGATTTTCACAAGTGATGTAAATATTGTGTACGTGCTCTCTGAGATGAAATATTTGAATAACATCTATATGCTATTATAAATGTGCAGTTACCTGTAAATCCCCCAAAAGGGAATTTTCTAAATAAAAACGCTCACATTTAATAAGAACTTAATAAGAATACATATTATCTGAAGTCTCAATTTTAAGTGGTCTATCAACTATGCTAGTGTGGTGGTTTTACCCAGCTGGACAGCTGAGCTCCACCACAATGGCTCTTTCACTCCCCATCCTCACAGGGAAAGGGTGATGAAATAAAATGAAAAGGGCTAAAGGGTTGGAGGACAGGGAGATGACTCAAATTTTATCAGTCTCCCTATTCTGAGTCTGTTTTGCCCATGACAATAATTATGACTAACAAGCTAGAGCAGAGAGAAGCTAAAAAAAAAACTAAAACCACCTCCCCCCATCCAACCTCTTCCACCTCCTCTTGCCCCAAGCAGCCAAGGGGAACAGGGAATGGGGGCTGCTGTCAGTCCCTAACACTTCGTCTCCACCCTCCTTCATGGTCACTCCCTGTCCCTGCTCCCCGCGGGGTCCCTCCCACGGGATGCCGTCCTTCCCCAACTGAGCCTGCGGGGGCTGCCACAGGCAGCAGCTCTTCCAGAACTGCTCCCACACGGCTCCGTACCACGGGGTCCATCCCCCAGGAGCAAACTGCTCCAGCACGGGTCCCCCACGGGCGGCAGCTCCCCCCAGACCCCTGCTCCTGCGTGGGCTCCCCTCCACGGGCTGCAGCTCCGGCCCGGGGCCTGCTCCTGCGGGGGCTCTCCATGGGCCGCAGCCTCCTCCAGGCCACATCCACCTGCTCCACCAGGGGCTCCTCCACGGGCTGCAGCGTGGAGATCTGCTCCGTGTGGGACCCATGGGCTGCAGGGGGACAGCCTGCTCCACCAGGGGCCTCTCCACAGGCTGCAGGGGACTTCTGCTGTGGTGCCTGGAGTGCATCTACCGCTCCTGCACTGACCTCGCTATTTCTCACTCCCCACTCTCCCAGCTGCTGTTGTGCAGCAGTTTTTTTCCCTTTCGTAAATCTGCTCTCACAGAGTCGCAGACAACATCACGTACTGGCTTGGCTCTGGGCAGTGGTGTGTCCCTTTGGAGCTGGCTGAAATTTGCCCTTACCTAACATGGGGCAGCTGCTGCCTTCTTCTCACAGAGGCCACCACCCCTGCAGCCCCCCACTGCCCAAACCTTGCCGTGTAAACCCAGTAATTTAGATCCACCTCAAGACATAAAGGTGAATTCCCTCTTTTTTTTTTTTTTTTTTAGTGGTGAACTGTACCACATAGACATCAGATGTTACCAGCCCGATTAGAGAGAATCACTGAGCACACCAGTGAACTGATTAGACAAACACCTTATCAGAGACTGGATTTCAGACTGAATATTAGGAAAAGGTTCTTCCTGTAAAGGTATTCAGGCACTGGAACAGGCTCCCCAGAGCAGTGGTAACAGCACCAATCTTGCTGGAGTTCAAGAAGCATTTGGACAATGCTCTCAGAAATATGTTTTGATTTTTGGGTGGTTCTGCATAGAAGCAGGAGTTGAACTTGATGATCCTGAACTCTAGATATTCTATGATTCTATGATTGTATGAGACAGCTCAATGGCAGTGGAAGTAATCTCAAAGGAGATTTTTGAAAGGCAACCCCTGAACAGCATTAGGATAATGTGTTACAGCTTAAAAAGGCACAGTGGCATCAAGAAACACTAATGGTATATGAATGAATGATCAAAAGTACTGACCAAAAGCATAAAGAAGTCATAGTAACCCATGCCAGTTCAGCTCCCCTGCACTGTATCATCCTGTCTAGAATGTGCACACTGTGTGAAATACAAAAGGATGGACAGAAATCAAAATAAATAAATAAATAAATAAATATCATTTTGTCACATTTATTAGTCACCTCCTGTTTTTCTGACTACTGTTCAATAACAAGGGAATATTCTCCTCTATCTCTGTTGTAAGTTGCCTTATCTCTGATTAATTTCACATGTTTCATATAATTGTGCCCAAAGAAAGAACTATTACATGAAATTCTAAACTGAATACTGATGTGGCATTAGCTGTCTTTACAAATAAAGCTTACGGGTTTAGATGACAGAGTACACTAGTTCAGGTCACGGCAAATGAAGCCTTTTAACATTGTGTATGTTCAAGTCAAATGTATTAGTTTCTAATGAAAAAAGTCTCAAAATCTTGGAGGGTTTTCTAATAAGTAAAAATAAATGAGCATAGCCTCTCAAAGCCAGAAAGATCTAGTTTAAATCCCATGAAAGAATACTAGTAACAGCCTGTCAGAAGGATCACAAAATATTGGAAAATAGTAGCCACAATAGTAATGCACTTATGATCTTGATGCACCATGGGACACAAGTTTGTATTCATTAGATTTAAACAAATGGAAAGAAAAAAAAAAAAAAAGTAATAATTATGTGGTCTGTGTGAAAATGTGCACAGTTTTCTTCATCCATAACTGTAGTACAGGTTTCATCCCTGTAGCTGACAAACAACCAAAGAACTCTTGCAAATGTTTGCAGCAGTTTGTATGGTATGCACTTAAAACTCTCCACAACTTATTCCCACATGGGAATTTCAAATGTTGCACATTTAGGAACCCTAGAATTAAGTTTGTTACACAGCTGCAATTAATTCCTTACTATGCATAATAATACATAAGTATTATAATATGGTTCTCATGTAATGTCCACATCCTACTGTCTTCCAAGGGTACATCTCATGCAGCACACCATGCACAGAATATCAACTTAATGCTTACCAGTTATTTTGTTTGTTATTCTCTTCTTTGTTCACCAGATCTAGCTTTGTGTTACTTATTTTACGCTATTCAAAATCTGCTACTTCTGCCTCTTTGAAAGGCTATCAAAAAGGAAGGAGAGTGAACGAGAAATGGCAAACAACTAGGCTTGGTTTTTCCTTAACAAGCATACTAGTTAAAACACAAGTTTTTCAGCCAACCTTTCCACCAGGGAAAGAGTAACATTATAGTGTATGCCAAAGCAAAGGAAATAGAAAATATAGCATAATTCTAAAATATCATTTTCATTGCAAGAAAGATGTGAGAGGGCATGTTGTATAGACAGAACCATAACAATTATTTTGTTTAGGTTCAATATGGATAGCCATATAGTCACAGTAATGGTGATCTTGGCGCTCAACCTCATCCAAGTGGCTGAATTCTTCTGTGCACCTTCTTTATTAATATTGTGATATAAAAATAGTTGAATTAATCCTAACCAAGGCAAATGTATCTAAGCTGCAATCTCAAACTGAATTTCAATGTCACAAGACAAATTTTTTCTCTTTGGGTGGTTCAGTCAGTGTTAGGCCTCCTACAAAGCCCTTGCTGAAATAACTCTTATGTCAGTTTGTAACATAATTATCATAATGTCTAGAAGATGGATGGGATTCTACTGGAGTACTGGAGACTATAAAATTAAAGGATTCATTAGACCAATTACAGAATGCTTATTAAAAAAAAAAAAAATCTCGGGGCCCGGGTCAGATAAAACAGAATTACAATTTATTTATTTTTTAAATGTGTAATTTCCTGATTACAGAGCAATGCATGGAATTTAGGCAAGTTTTCTGAAAATAAATGTTGCTTGTGCACAGTGGTGTTAAAACAAGGGCTGACTGGTAAAGATTCTGCCCTGCATTTACTAGATGTGTTAAAACATACATTACATACAAATGTTCTTTTTTCTTGTAGATAAGTTTTTGATACGGATTTAACTGGTCTTTCTACGTCTACTTGTAGTCTTGCAGTGGGTTTATGTGGCAAGGTTTTGGTAGAGGGGAGGGTGAGAACAATCCAGAAGCTGCCACATGTTAGATAAGGGCCTCACCACTGGCCAGAGCCGGGCCAGTAATCGGTATTGTTAGCATCTCTGTGAGAGCATATTTAGGACAGGAAAAAACAACAAACAATCAAACAAAAAACTGCTGGGAACAGCAGCTGGGATTGAGAGAGAAGTGAGAAACAGCCTTGCAGGCGCCATGCCATGGTCAGTGAAGAAGGAGGGGGAGAGGCACTCCAAGCACCACAGAAGCTCCCCTGTGGCCTGTGGAGAGGCCCCTGGTGGAGCAGGCTGTCCCCCTGCAGCCCATGGGTCCCACATGGAGCAGATCTCCACACTGCAGCCCGTGGAGGAGCCCCTGGTGGAGCAGGTGGATGTGGCCTGGAGGAGGCTGCGGCCCACGGAGAGCCCCCACAGGAGCAGGCCCCGGGCCGGAGCTGCAGCCCGTGGAGGGGAGCCCACACAGGAGCAGGGGCCTGGGGGGAGCTGCCGCCCGTGGGGGACCTGTGCTGGAGCAGTTTGCTCCTGGGGGATGGACCCCATGGTACGGAGCCGTGTGGGAGCAGTGCTTGAAGAGCTGCTGCCTGTGGGCAGCCCCCGCAGGCTCAGCTGGGGAAGGATGGCATCCCGTGGGAGGGACCCCACGTGGAGCAGGGGCAGAGAATGACCAAGAAGGAGTGGCAGAGATGAAGTGGTATAGACTAACCACAACCCCCACTCCCTGTTCCTCTGCACCGCCTGGGAGGAGAAGGTGGAAGAGTGTGGATAACGGGTACTGTCTCCCTAGTCTGAGTCTGTTTTGCCAGTGATGGTAATTGTTGAGCGATCTGCCTGTCTTTATCTCAACCCTTGAGCCCTTTGCATCGTATTTTCTCCCCCTTCACTTTAAGGAGGGGGAGTGAGAGAGTGGCTGTAGTTGAGCGTGGCTGCCCACCTCAGTTAAACCACCACACTACTCTCTGTTTTCATTGTATACAATGCATGTCCAACATGCATATCAGTAAGTTCTGTTACATTCTCCTTTCCTAGTCACATTGAAGTGTCATTGTACTATACCTGTAATTTTCCAGTTCAATGTATATTGCTATAGTCATATGTTACTAAACTGAAGGAAAGAGAAGTAGAAATCCTATTTTAAAGATATTTCCCATTAAATTATACAATTTTCTTTTTACTGATCCAGATGTGATGATTTGAAAAACGTATTAACATCAGGGACTTTGCCAATAAGTATTTTCAATAACCTTTATGCTCTTTATGAGTATTAAACTAAGAAAAGAATTTCATTATCTTGATAGATTAATTTGAAGTAGATTTCTAACTCAAACATCAGATAAATAAAGACATTTTGGCCGTGTGATTTTCTGACAATAATATAGTAAGTAATATGTTAAAGTATTAAACTTTTCATAGATTCCATGCTGCTTATCCTTTTCCAACCATTTTTTTTTTTTTAAGTTTGACACAATTAATGAAAATGCTTCAGTTATGTTCTTGATCAAATAAAATAACGTTCAGTTTTTATTTAAGGCAAATACTTGTCTTTTCCTCCTATGGACAGATTAAGATCAGTGCACTTTAAGGCTATGTAGGGGTGATGTTCACCAGCGAATAGCTTCAATGGGAATTTAAAGGAAAGTACCTAAATTATAGTCTAGATAAAGCCATCTCTTTTGCACTTAGAAAGTCATGAGAAAGTGAAAACAGAATCTTAATGTTTGTCCCAACATAACCATGATATATTAACACATTACAGAAGAGTAGTGGCTGCTACTTTTATGAGATTAATATTGAAATAAATATATATATATATATATAAATAATAATAATAATCCTGAAATTATCAAAGAGTGTATTTGTAGTCTAGTACTCAGCCACATGTAGCTGTATGCAAACTAGAAAAGTGGGCCCATGTGAACCTAACGAGGTTGTCTAAGGTACCTGTCTAACCTGTATTGTACTTAACAAGTCTAAGTGCAAGGTACTGCACCTGGGTCAGGGCAATCCTAGACAGAAGTACAGAGTGGGAGCAGTACTCATTGAGAGCAGCCCTGCAGAGAAGGACTTGGCGCTTCTTGTGGAAAAAAGCTTGACATGAGCTGGCAGTGTGTGCTTGCAGCCCAGAAGGCCAGCTGCATCCTGGGCTGCATCAACAGAGGGGTGGCCAGCAGTTCGAGGGAGGGGATTGTCCCCCTCTGCTCTGCCCTTGTGAGGCCCCACTTGGGAGTACTGTGTCCAGGTCCAGGGCCCCCAACAAAAGAAGAAATTGTTAGAACAGGCCCAGAGGATGGTCACTGAAGTTGATCACATGACTGGAGCACCTCTCCTATGAAGAAAGGCTAAGAAAGCTGGAGATGTTCAGCCTGAAGAAGAGAAGGTTTTGTGGTGACCTTATCGAAGCTTTTCAATACTTAAAGGGGACTTATAAAAACTATGGGGAGCGACTCTGCCCAGTCAGATAATAACAGGACAAGGGGGAATGGTTGTAAACTAAAAGAGGGTAGATTTAGATTAGGTGTTAGGAGGAAATTCTTCACTCAGAGGGTGAGGCACTAGAATAGGTTGCCCAGATAAGTTGTGGATGCCCCATCCCTGAAAATGTTCAAGACCAGGTTAGATGAGGCCCTGGGCAACCTGATCTAGTTAGTGACATTCCTTCTTATGGTGGTGGGGTTGGAAATAGGTGGTTTTTAAGGTCCCTTACCACCCAAGCCATTGCATGATCCTATGATTCTCTGATTCTATGACCCTATGATTCTATGATTCTATGTATTGTACCTATTAGCATATATGTCATTTATTTTGGTTCAGTCTCAGGAAAACAGCTATTACTGCAAAAAGTATGTGTTTGGAGGGACAATGAAGGGATTTCAGTATTCCAATGCATGGAGTTTAATTCAAGCACATTTACATTAATAGGAAATGTTGTCCTAGTATCTGTAGATTTTGGATAAGGCTCTCTTCCAACTTCAGGAATATTAAGAAAAAACTAACACGAATTATCTAATACTTTTTTAAAATTCAGGCATTTCGACTGTGGTAGTCATCTAGGCCAATGGAAAATTATGGTTTCCTTAAAAGACCTAAGAAGTATCACAAGTATCTTTGATGCCTGTAAGAAGAGGAAGGTTAACAGTCACCTGCTAACACTACCTGCTCCTCTCCGTTTCTTATAGCTCAACCCAGATAGGTAGTTTTGACAAGACACTGGGTTAGGTTCTAGGTTCAAGTTAAGTAAATTTAATCTTGCCCTAATGATCTATTTAGATATGAAACTTGATTGTAACTTTTACTAATGTAAGTTTTAGGTGGGATTACTGTATTTGCTGCACTCATTGATACACAGTCCTCTTCAATGTTTTTATAAATGATTTGGATGTAGGACTAGAAGGTGTTTTGAGAAAATTTGCTGATGGCAAACAAAGGCCTTGAAAAGAGATCTGGACAGATTGGAGAGCTTGGCAGCCACCAGCTGCATGAAGGTCCTGCACCTGGGACGAGGCAACCCTGGCTATACGTACAGACTGGGTGATGAAATGCTGGAGAGCAGCCCTGCAGAGAGGTATCTGAGGGTTGTGGTTGATAGCAAGATGAATATGAGCCAGCAGTGTGCCCTGGCAGCCAGGAGGGCCAACCATATTCAGGAGGTTGAGGCCTCCTGGCAGCCAGGAGGGTGCATCAACCACGGCATTGCTGGTCAGTTGAGGGAAGTGATTGTCCCTCAACACTCTGCGCTGGTGCGGCCTCACCTGGAGTACTGTGTGCAGTTCTGGGCACCACAGTACCAAAAAGACATGAAACTATTGGAGAGTGTCCAGAGAAGGGCTGCTAAGATGGTGAAGGGCCCAGAGGGGAAGACATATGAGGAGCAGCTGAGATCACTAGGCCTGTTCCGCCTGGAAAAGAGGAGGCAGAGGGGAGACCTCATCACAGCCTACAGCTTCCTCATGAGGGGCAGTGGAGGGGCAGGCACCAATCTATTCTCTTTAGTGACCAGCGATAGGACCCAAGGGAATGGCGTCAAGCTGTGACAGGGTAGGTTCAGGCTGGATATGAGGAAGAGGTTCTTCACGGAGAGGGTTGTCGCACATGGGAACAGGCTCCCCAGGGACAGGGTCATTCTTAATGGCTTACAGACAGAGAAAGGTAGATGTCCAGCCAAATTATGCAATGTAAATATGACAGTTTTAGGAATTTGATGCCTTTTTCAAGCAGTGGGCAGAGGGCTGTTGATATCCTATTTCTGTAATCCATAGTTCTGTTATGAATGGTTAAACAATGTAGAAGGCTTCATAAATAAATGAATATCTAACTCCATAAAGTATATGTAATACGTATCCCCTTATTCATGAGATTTTCCATCTCATCTGATCAAGTTTACAATCTCACTTTTGGATTTTATCAGAGATTTAGTTCTATCTGATATATATCATTTCAATGCTTATTTAAACAGTCTGCTCTGTATCACTGGAATAATATACCTCTAAGAAAGATACAACAGTAATAACTAGATTTTATTAGGAAATGTAAAATATGGTTGTTCACTTTTATTTGGCAACCAGTAGTAATATTAGGACCTTCATTTTACAGAAGTATATCTAGAGATTCAGTGAAAGTGTTTATCACTACTGAGCAAACACTGCCACTAATGACTGATTTAGTATTGTAATATTGAACACAACACAGCTCTTGCATGTAGAACAGGAATCATAAAATTTGCTCTGCTTTTATCAGGAGGACTTATTGTACATTAGTCCAATGATTAATAATCTAATTTGAAACTAGAAATAGGAGCCTTACCTGCTGATATTTTGAAAGCATATGAAATCAGTGCAGGATACAAGAGCCACTAGATATTCATATGTTGCATTAATTACATGTTATGAGTTTGGCATGATAGTTACAGATGGTAGCTAATACAGTTAAGTAGAGATGGACTTATTCAGGGTAAAGATCACAAATATGATGGCAGCTAAGTATTGTGATAATATTGAATAAGATGTTAAGACTTGATTGATATGAAAAAGTCATTATCTAAAAAGTGAAACTAGGAAAATTATTTTCAGGTTCATACAAAGAAAACACAATGTATACACATGGATACCTGTCTTGCTAACTACAGAATAAATTCATTACAGGCCAGCTCACCACTGCAGAATCTAGAAGACAACAAGGACAACTTTGTTCTACAGGCAGATTTAAATTTAAAGATTCAAAATCAAGAGATACCATATTTTAATCTTCTGAATAATACATGAATCAAACATTCTCAATGCTGCTACAAGCTATATGCTCTTTTGTGTGTGTGTGTGTGTGTGTGTGTGTGCATGCGTGTGTGTTACTTTATTTTAATAAATCAGTAAGGATAAAGTAAATCAGTTTCAGAACAGAAAATTTCACTGGCTTCAGGTTTCGAGGAAAAAAATCTGGAACTTTTTTTTTATTCCTGTTCTGTCAATTTAATAAAAAATATCTTCTTAAAATTAGTGCAGTTGATTTCTTGATTTTGTTTTTTGTGTGTCTCGTATAAAATCCTTTTTAACTATATTTGAAAGCCTGTTGATAGCATTATTTTTATGCCTACTAATATGTTATATAACTTTTTTACTGTACCTGAGACTTTTTTATAATTGAGCATTCATGACTTCATCTTCCCATATGGGGCAATTTAGCGTTTCTATTCAAGCTAACAGTGTCAGAAAAAAAAAAATCTTAAGTGCATTATATTTTCTTAGTCTCCTTTTATTGAGTTTGTATTTTGCATTTTGCAGACTGATTCCTTCTAATAGAATTAGGTAAAATTTACTTGCCTGCAAATTGTATTATTATTATTATTATCATCATCATCATTATTGTTATTATATTGTGGCTGCTTAAATCAACCTTGTCATGCAAAATATGAATTACACAGAAAGTTTCAATATTGTTACCAACGCAATGTGTGTCTTGCTTTCTCTCCAGTTTTTGAATGACTTCTCAGAAAAGTTGACAGACAGTTCCAATGGAGTAGGAATGGAAATGGAAAGAATCCTGGGAGAAGGCTGAGAACTGTCCTCTTGTGGGAACTGAATCCAGTACTGCCACAGTTCCCTGAGGTCACAGGCATTCATCAATCAGCCATTTAGTTAATCAGATCAGAAATCACTTCTCCACTGTCACAGACACCAGGAATCTTGTCTCAGCCCTCAGATTTCTCCGACTATATGAACTCATAGCTTGGTGAATGCCAAGTTTCCAAAAGAAAATCCTTAAGAAATGTTGGCACAATACATATGTAAAAGTAACTGATCACCTTAATTTTTAAGCAGAATCGTGTCATTCTTCCAAAAGAAATTCCACATTATATATTAAACCAGAATATTTTTTTCATGTATGAGTGAATTTCAAATTAATTGAAGTTCTATTACAACAAATCATAAAATCTCAGAATCGTTTGTATTGGAAGAGCCCTTTAAAGATCATCTCCATGGATAGAGACAGCTTCCCTGCTCGTCAGGTTGATCAAAGTCCCTTCCAACCTGACTATGAACAACTCTGGACAACCTGTGTCAGTATCTAACCATCAGGTGTTTCTAGTAAAAGTATCTTAGCACATCTAACTGCAGAGAACACATGCTCTAAAGCAAACATACATGGCTCTCCAATTATGCATATATACATGTATAATTATTTATTTTTAATCCAAATTCCATGTATTGCAAGTTATCTATATTTCTAATTTTATGTCTTAAGTATGATTTCCATAAAATGCAGGTATCTACATTTAGATTAGTATCTAGATCTTCTCTAAAGCCAAGGGACTTGAAGACAAAGGACATTTTAAGGTTTGATTCACTTCATACTGAAGATTTCTGCACCTAGTGAGAGGACTTGTACCCTGAACATGCCATTTCAGCTCCATTGACTGTAAAGGTGACTAGCTCAGAGAAGGACAAACAAAGACAGAAAAATGAACTTCAGCCATCACATGCCATAATGTATTTTTGAGAGTTCCACAGAAAGGATATATAGGAATCATTATATCAAAAGTTGAGAACAAATATTTTTTTAGAGAATTGTTTGCTTAAAATTGTTTCTAGAAATGCATCTTTCTTCTTTTGCATAAAATAGTTCATATCTGTTAGAGAACTTCAGGGAAAAGTGTTATATTTAAATTCAGTTAAATTTATGCCCTACACATTGAGTATTTCCAATTATTATATTAAATATATCAAATCTCAATGGAATGACTAGTATTGTGCTGCATATTTATAAACATTATGTGTTTCCAGAACCATGCGTTCAGTTGTTTGAATCATAGACTCACACTGCTGAATAACTCAGTAGGTCATTTAGTCCATGTTCCCAACCTAAATACCAAGCATATGTATGAAAAATGCAACAGAAGTTTGTTCATCTTGTTTTTCAATGCCAGCAACAATAGATTTCATGGGTTCCCCAAGAAGTCTCTTCCTGGGATTTCCTACCCCTTAACTTTAGAAATATTTTTCTTCAAAATCTAATGTGTGATAACTTGCAATGTAGTGTAGTTTCTGGAAAGTGATGGATGTTCCTCCACTATGTGCAGGAAAACATTACTTGATTCTTTTCAACAGTTGGTTATACTTCATTCTTCCCTATTCTGAGCTAAGAAATCCCAGTTCTTTCTGTCTTTCTTCATAGGTCTTTTTTTTCAGACCTCTGGTCATTTTCTAATTGCTTGCTTCTCAGTTGGTCCACACTTAAAATCTTTTGAGTTGAAGCCTTGCCAATACTACCTTAATGTGAATTGTGTTAGTGCTGCAAACAACAATCCAGTTCATAAAACCCAGAAGGATTGTATAAATAATTACCAAATTTTCTGCAGCAACACAAAAGTGTTGGCCCCCATTGAATCTGTGAACCATAACCATCCACTACCTGGTGGAATGCACATGCACAGTTTTTAGCCATCCCATATTTGCACATGTAGTTATTTCTGCCTAACTGGTGTAACTGCATAGCACTTTCCAGAACAAATCCCAGGTTTTTCAAGATGGCTTCAAATGCTACTCCTGTCCTCGAATGTACTTGTTGTTTCTCACTGTATGTTTAATAATCCTTCTCTATTCAATCATTCATGCAATTAATCAAAATATTTGATTATCAAAATGAATCAGAATTAATCAAAAGAAGTGTTTTGTTGTTGTTGTTGGTTTTTTTTTTTTTTTTTTTTTTTTCATTAGGAAGGTATTTATTTCCAGGAAAATATTACTACCTATCCTCTAATAAGCGAGATATGCTATGCCTATTCCTCAACTGAAAAAAAAAAAGAACTCTAATTCTTTGAATTCAGTGTTTTGCAATATTCTTAAACACCAGGAAAATCAAATAAGAGCTCTTTGTATCATTCTTCCCCTGTGAGTGTTCTATTGTGTATACCAAGTAATAAAAGCATCGATCTCCTAACATCTTGACAGTAGAGTTCCTCTAATTCTGCATTAGCACTAAACACAAACAAAATATATATATATATTATAAGCGGCCCCAAGAGATGGTTCAACCAGATTTCTGCATTTTCTGGGCTAAATCAGCTCTTGAAAACTTAATTTAAGAAGCTGACACAGACACCGCAGTTAGAATGGTAAATCTACTCCCCATCAGTTTTTTAAATATAGTTTTCAATTACTGATTCAGTCTACAGAGATAGATCTCTGTTCTAGTTACCTCTCTCAGCCTATGCTCATTAAAGATCATTGGTCCTAGTGTTTCATCTGAATCCTGGCTAGAAACTGGAGGGTCTTTAGGTAAAAATGTGGATACTGCAGAGGTTTTCTTAAGTGAAATTTTAGCTAGCCAGCATGAACTGCTTGCAAATAAAATATGTAGACCTTAATATTGTGATGGAAGTGGAAAGAATGCAAGAGAGTGACATCATTTTGAAATAAATTTCCTGTGTTTTTGACCACTTTCATTGCTTCATTCTGGATTAGTTGTGATATTTCATTGGCAAAAAATAAAAATAAAAAATAAAAAATAAATGCAGTTTTAGCTGCACCATTACAAATCTCTACAATATCTTCAGGGCCACTGTTTGGGCTACTCCAATGCCACCTTTTCCTTCCCCATCCCAAATTAGAAGGAGACAAAACCAGGTTGTGGCAAGTAAAAAAATATGTAAGTTTAAAATCTCTCATTGGTTCCTGGAAGTATGTTTTCCCTTCAGAAACAGATGATACATTAGTTATAAATCCAGAGTTTGATTTGAGACCAGAGTCAGATCTGAGCTGTTGTTTTCTTATTACTGCTGTGCTCCCAGTATGTTATAGAAGGATTTTGAGGAATACCCCATAGATCTTCATGCAGTAGGAATCCAATGCATTCTGGCATTGTTTTCATTTGTTGTTGTTGTTTGTTAGGTTGTGGTTTTTTGTTTGCTTGTTTTGTGACATTTTTGTTTGTTTGTTTTTCACTTTGAAGAACTGCAGCAACACTTTTAAGTCTTCAAGGGAAAAACTTTGAATCACAGAATGATTTAGGTTGGAAAGCTACCTGCTGCAACTCTCTTATCAAAGAAAGGCCAACTAGATGGCAGTTTTAAGTGATTTTCTGGTAAAGTTTTGAATATGTCCAAGGATGGAGATTGTCTGTCATTTCTGGGCACCTGTTCTAGTGTTTGCTCACTCTCATGGTAAAAAATATATAAATAATAAAATCAATAAAAAATACTTATGCCCAGTCAGGATTTACAGTGTTTATTGCCTCTTGTCCTTGTGCCGTACACCTCTGTGAGGGGTCTGGCTCTGCCTTTTCTAGGCCTTCCCAATAGGTAGTTACAGACAGCAGGAGGATCCCCAGAGGTCTTCTGCTTATCAGCACTGAACCAGTCCAGTCCCTGAACAGCTCGGTGGCCTTCACTGGACTTACCCCAGTGTGCCCATATCTCTCTTGTGCTGAGGAGTCCAGCACTGGACTCAACACTCTAGTATGGTCACAGCTGTTCTGAGCAGAGAAGGATCATCTTCCTCCATCTGCTGGTGCACTCCACACCCTCCTTTGCCACAAGGGTGCATTGCTGGCTCATGATCACTTTATTATCCTCCAGGAACCCCAGGTCCTTTACTGCAGAGCTGCTTCTCTGCCAGTCAGTGCACAGACACAAAAGCCAGATCTCACTGAAAAGATAGCAAACTACTGAATGGCCCATGTGAAAGCAGAACTAGAGACACCTCCCTACCCCATTTAAATTGTCTTGAACCAGTCAGTGGAAATTTTCATTGAAAGACAATTTTCCCTTTTGCACAGTCCTGTGAGATGGAGCACAGCTTCAAAACCTAAGTCTTCAGTGACAGTGGACCTGACACCTGACAGGAACTGTCACTGAATTCACTAATATTCTGACCTAGGAATCAGGAACTGTCACTGAATTCACTAATATTCTGACCTAGGAATTAACTTTTCACGGTGTCTACCTGATATTAGATTCTGCTCTTCAATTAATAGGATTTTCTTCATTGTGTTTATATATATATATATATATTAAAAAAAAAAAAAAAGTCTCTTTGCACTTAGTACCTGAAATAAAAAGGAAGAAAGATAAAATAATAAAATAAAATGCAAAAAAACAGCAACAACAAACATTTTAAAATGGAAGTATTTGAATCAGTCTATATTATTCTTCTCTATATTTATTTCAGTTTAACTGTTAACAAGATCATAAAGCTTGTACAAGCAAGAAAAGACTATACTGGAAAATACAATACCAAACAGTATTTGTTACATCATTAAATAACACGGTTCATTTGTTAACCACTGTGTCATCCAGAAAATACCAGAGGAAAATATTTGTATGTAAGGGAAAAAAAGAAATAAATCACAGGAAACAAAAGCTGATGCAAAGAGCCTTAGGAAGAAATAGTATAATATCTGGAAAATGACTTGTCACCTAATAATATCATCAGTTCAAAACTGTAACACTACATGATGAATCTGCATAATATTTTTTTTACATCTTATCTACAAATGTTAGTACAAATGGTATATATGTTATATGTACTGGTGCTAAGTATAAAATTAGCAAAACATTGGATCCTTTTATTGAGCTAGTTCTGCTGTATTATATTAGGTGTTCCTATTTTCTGCAAGTAGTTTTCTATGCTTTAGCAGCATTGCATGCATAGTAGTCAGCATGTAAAAAAGTGTCAGGCTATTCATCTATGGATTAGTACCTTAACTGGTATAAATTGCTACAGTTTGTTTTGCTGTACTTAGGGTACTTTTCTTCATACTAGCTAAGAAAAATATTGCATGGTATCATAATGTTATTCTTTAGGGTGTGCTTCTGAAAACTTAATAAAAACCATACATTTACCCAGAGTTATGTGCTAAATCTTTTTAAGTGGCCCCAAATTGTCCTTATGAGGTTGCAGCTTACTGAAGTGGTGGGCATTGTCAAGCTTTAGCAATAGCTCACAAGAGGAATGGAAGTACACTTGAAATGCTTGCTAACTTCAAGTTGTTTGATGTTGTGGTTAGTTTATTAATGCAGATGGCAATATTTCTTTTTTTTTTTTTTTTTTCTATTTCCATTAAGCTTGAAAAGTCAGTAGAAATTTATGGATAGCTTATTTCTCATTTCTGAATCCAGGAAATAGAAGATTTGAACCCTTATCACCTGCAGTCTATACTATAGGCGTGCTAATATTTTCCATTCCAATCTGCAAATATTGCCCAAACACCTTGAAAAGTCAAGTTTGGAAAAATATATTGTCTTCTGAAAATGCTGAAACAATTTTTGTGGTGGTGTTCCCATTATTTTCCTTTCTTAGATTTTTAAGCTAAAACTAGGCTCCAAATCCAACTGGAAATCCACATCTTTCAAAATTATTTCTGAAGCACAGTGTAGAAAAAAAGAGAATGACCAGCTGTAGAACAGGGAAAAGAAAAAAGAAAAAAGAAAAAGAAAAAAAAATGTGAATTTGTTTCTTAGAAATAATTCAAATAATTTGCAAATGCAGGAAGCAGTCAATATATGAAACATCTGTATTTCACTCTGTGTTCAAGATATGTTAGATGTTATTATTTCTGTAGTTAGAGGAGAGTACTGGATAATCAAATTAGTTCTAATAAAACTAATCTGTGGTCCATGCTGAGTGACACAATATCACACTACAAAAATTTCACCTACTGTTAAATTAATTACTGCATGTAAAATGAAATGAGGTTGATTTATCAAATCTGAATATAGCCTTAGGTATTCTAATAAATATAATCACCTGCAAGGACAAGAATGAATTCTTTATGAACTGAAGCTTATCAGTGTCATATGATATGGTCCTGTGACAAATGTCTTCTTCATCTAAAAAGTATCTAGAACCTTTCAGACATGAAATGAAGGTGATTACAATGAAAGAACCTGAAATAGTCAATCCAGAATCATTTTTCACACCATTTCTTTAACAAGACATATGAGTTATACAGAGATGGCCCATACTTCACTTCTGACTTTGTGCTTCCTTTTCTGCATTCTGCAGCTGGGTTCCTGCTCAGCATCTTATTTAGCTTTACTAAGCAGCTTTTCAGGAATACTTAGCACTCTCAGTTGAGTCCTCTCTATTAACTGCAGAGGAATTCAAACCAGCTAAATCTGGCTGCTTTACTTCATACTGAGAATTCAAGTGGGATAGGAGGACTAGATAAAATTAGTGCTTTAGCTTATTGCAACCTTCCCACAGAAATATTGAAAATATTAATCTGGGCTACATTTGAATCAAACCGAGTAAGACAACTCCACACTCTTTTTAGTAACTTCCCAACTAATCCAGGCTTCATTTTAATTATTCTGAAATTTTAATACATACAAAATCAGTGCTGGCTGGAAGTCCTTAAACTGTAATGTGCTGTGTACAGTATGTATTTATCCTCAGCTTGGTGTTTCACAAAGCCTTTCTGCATGACAATGATCAGATGTTTAGATGTTACTTAACACCACTTTTGTGATAACAGCATTGCTTCTGTGATCTGAGAGCTCTGTTCAAGTCTATATACTGCTTCCTGTACATGCTGCCAGTGGAATTTTTTCTGTATCTAACAGCAGAGGTTGATTCAGACAAATTTTCATCATTGTAGACCTGAGATCTGCCCTACAGTCACGAATGAATTTGGTTGTTTAAAGAAAAAAAAAAATGAAAAAGAAAAATTATTGCAATTTTCACAGACAATACAAATTCAACAGGAATTTAAGGTTTGTCGTTTTTCCCATGCGTTTTGTTTTAAACCATTACACTGTCTTATGTTACGTTACCAACTCCAGTGGACAATAAACAAACCACATCAGCAGGAATTTCTTTCTGCATAGAATACATAAACCTACCAAAATTTAACTTCTACACCATACACTTCTGCAAGTAAAGTATTATTCAGATGATTTGGTAATGCAGTAAAACACTCATTCCAGAAAGAGAAACATTTTAAGGTTATTTATTTAACCCTGTTAGTTTACTCAAGGCCTTAGACCTTTCTGTTTGTAGCCCACAGAGCTTTATTCCCATCTCACTTGGAAGCTCCACATAGACTTTTGGATTATCCAAATATAAGATGTCTATGTGCTTAAAAGGGTTTTCTTTAGAACTGGGAGATTATTTATACTTGTGTCTGCAAATTCGAAGCATTATGGTTCACTTACCATTTAAAAAGAAGAAAAGAAAAAAAAAAAAGTTCCAAAATACTAAAGAAATTAAACTAGTTTAAAAGCATTATACTTTGTTCATAAAAAAAAAAAAAAAAAAAAAAAAAAGTAGAAATATTTTGTGAAAGCAGTGAAATCATGTGTTTTCAGTTAGAAAATAAATCATCAGGGTTTGGAAACAATTTTCAGAACATTCATTTTACCTTGGAAATAAATCCAGATCCACACTGAGTTTAGTACACTCATAAAACACTTTGTAAGGTTTGTTTCATGGAACAGAGTTTTGGTGTGGGAAAATTGTTTATATGCTTCCATCCTGTTTCCAGCTGTGCCCTAAATCTGGGCACTCTGTTCCACAGCGAAGCTATTACTTTACTTCCTAAAATATCTGTGAGTTCATCACCTTCTGCTACACCAATAAATGTTTAAGTTGCACCTGGTATCTTCATGTTTAATCCAAACTTTAGAAGAATTTTGTCGTTTGGAATGAAAGAAGATAGTTTTTGGTGTTGGTTCTAATATAATCTGGGAATAACTCTATGCCAACCAGTAGTGCTAGAAGAGTGCAGATCAGCTAAGGCTGGAAAACTGCCCACTGGAAATCTGCATTAACAATATTCTAAGGCAAGCTGTTTTCCTTGGAGAATGGACACTTGTCAAAATTAAAAGTTTTCAAAAGTTGCATCCAACTCAATTTCCTTCAACAAATTTTCTCCGTTCCCAAATGGTATACCTGATTTTGCCACAGTGAGAAATAAATAAGATTCCATAGAGTCAGCTACTACTCTGGGATGTGGGGACCTCTGGTCAGGTGCCTAGTTTAGTGTATTTTATCATAACATAAGCTTAAATCTTCCAGAAATTTGCTGTCCAAGAAATTACAAAAGTTCTGCCACTCAGGAAATTTGCCATACATATGTAGAAGACTCAGATTAAAAATTCTGTGCAATAGCACAGAAACTGCAAGCTGTCAGTCCCCAGTAATATATATATATATATATTCACCCAGAATATTCTTAGTCCTAAAATATTCTGTTTAAATATGAAAAATATTCATAGGATAGTAAAAATTATTTTAACCTTGCCATGCAACTTGTAAGATTTTACTTTCTGTTAATGATATTTTTAATTGAAGACCTGTATAGATAGAAAATTTCTGAACAGAGCTGCTCATGAAAAAAAAAAAAAAATGTTACTGAACTGAATAAATTAATATTCTAAAGTTTAGTAGGTTTCTTCCTTTTTATTTTTTTTTCTTTCTTTTTTTTTTTAATTTATTTGTAATGAAACAAAGCAGATCAAATTTGTTAGGGTTGACAATGTATATATTCAAATACTAGAAAACTATGAAGATCTTAATTAAGATAATACTGATTGCAGTTCTACCAATTTCATACGATTATGGATTGGGCTCATATAATGGAATAATAAATGGCAGTGTTAATCCCTGTATCTCAGTAGCTATGGTATTTTGTTAATGTAACACTACTTTCATTTTAGACAAGGAAATCAGGACACCTCAATCATCCTTTTCTGTTATGTTAGTATCCTTATAAGTAATTCGTTGAAATCTTTTTACACTGGAAATCACTTAGGATACATTTAGAGCATTTTAAAGGAATACTGAAAACAGCTAAGCTTGAGGTATCTTCTGCTGTTTTCCATAGATGAACTTCAAAATTAAATCTGTTGGGTGGATTCATACTGGCTAAATCCTATCTCATATATGTAAAAGAAATTCCATATTCAATTTGGAATTAAGCTGGTACAAAATTGTTTTGTTAGAGGAAAATAAAATCCAGGATTCCATGTTACTGAAAAAAAAAATATATATATATATATATAAAAAATAAAAAACATTCATATGGAAGAGAAGGAGTTACAGAAGAGAAGGAAGAGAGGAGAGGAGAGGAGAGGAGAGGAGAGGAGAGGAGAGGAGAGGAGAGGAGGGGAGAGGAGAGGAG
>NC_048895.1:64019291-64026984 GCF_011077185.1 Oxyura jamaicensis | reverse complement strand
ATAAAATAAAATAAAATAAAATAAAATAAAATAAAATAAAATAAAATAAAATAAAATAAAATAAAATAAAATAAATGTCCATAGAGACCTCTGTGCATCTGAGGCATCCAGAGCTATGGATGCATTCAGACCCTGGTCTTTTATCACTTAAACCTTGTATGACCATTCATTCTCCAAGCAGTCTCTTCTTCCTAGTTTGAGTCTGGAAAAATAAACAAATGGTTATATGGTTGTATTTGACAAAACTTGTACTGAAGCTTCATAGGTTTGCACACATTTCAGCAATTCCTGATTAGAAAAATGGAAGAAACTTGTTTCCCACAGCACAGCAAGCTATAGCCATTGAAGTCAGTACAATTTAATTTCCTGAGCCTGCAAGATCTTATGGTCTTTCAGAGAATCACCCTGAATCACTGTTGACTTGTTTTTCTCTTGGCACTGTATTTGGTATCAGCTTCTCTAAACTGAACCAGAACACATAAAATCACTGAATCTTGCAATTACTACATAGAGACGGTATATTTACTAATATGTAATAGTAGTAATAAAATGCACACAGAGATATCTTTATTTTGAATACTGCTGGCCTCCTGCTGCTCCTTAATAAAAAATAAAAAATAAATAAAAAATAATAAAAAAAAGGTATATTCATTTCTGGCAACTCTTGCAAAGTTTTGTACTGACATGTTCTGTCATCAGCTGTCCTCAGTCAGCAAATGTTACGTACTGTGCAGTTAACTCAGCCAAAAGTAGTTATCTGTTAAACACAGGCACAAATTATCAGAGCTCAACATTTTTTACCAACCAACATAAAATGAAATTACAGACTTAATTAGAAAATGTCTCAGTTTCTAATCTTTGAGATCTGAGTCTCTGAGACCTCCAAAATCTAGTCTTTGTCTAACCCAGCAGTTCTGCTCATGACCACTACAAATACCAACACATCTTAGGAGTGTCAGGAAGCATGTCCTACTAATATATGTTCGTCTGAATTTCTGCTCCTTGAAGAATAGCAAAATCTACTTTAAGGCACCAATTTTCATTAACAGGCTTTACAAATATCAACAGGATTTACAAAGGCATCAGAGTGATCATCAATAAAGCTCATACAGATGTATTTCTGTGTCCATGAAGGAAGCAGCTGTTTGTTGAATTTAGGATAATGGAATCTTCCTTGACATACAGACTATGAACAACACCATATTGGCTTGTCCAATGAGTATCAACAGTTCTTGCTGAATTTCATAGCTTCAGGGCTTATTAGACCATTTCTCTGCAATTCCCTGAATGCTGTTTGAGCCACAGATGTTGAAAAGAAAACGTACAGCAAATACACCGGAGAGTACAAAAAATCCCCTGCTTCCAGTGTAGACTTTGTCTATGTCCACTAAAACTGTATTCTAAGTGAACAAAGTAAATATCAAGAGGAATTTGTCCAAGAATAGTTCTAAATCTTTACAGCATAAGGGAAGTTAATGATAGATACATCATCCTCTATGGTTTGCACAGTTCTACCAGGAGATTTAAGTCCTTATCAATTTTTTCACTAAGTAAAACTTTTTCATAGGCTGGGTGACCTTCACTTCTAAACAAAAGGAAATGCTCTGCTAATATACATGCATACTTGGGCATAAGGTTTGAAGGTTATAGACAAGATCAAAGCCCATAACAGCATATATCTGAGAAGTTCTGACTGTGCAGCAACTGAAATTGCAGTGAATAGGCTCCTTCTGCATTTATTCTTATCCCACATATTTTGGGGATAGGGATTTTCAGGGCCTAACTCATGTGTTTACTTGTGAAAATCTGACTTCACTAACATTTTTATTTGAGATAAATTTGTCCTGAGACACTGATGATATCTGATCCTACCAGAACCATGTTTTGACCCTACTTAATTGTTTTGCTTTTTAATGTTGACCTTGTTTATTAATTAATTCATCAAATAATGGTGACCCTGCTTAAAAGTTTTCTTAACCATGGTATTCAAATTTCTTTAAGATTTGAAGTCTGTGCTTTCAGTTGGAGCTATTTGTTTTTACTAATATCAAGAATTAAGTGCTATAACACTGTGATGAGTATCAGGTCTCTTTTCTGAGCAAAATAATACAGCATTTTACTGTTTGTTTAGATGTAGAAATAGAATATAGATCTGATAAAGACTGTAATTTATTACTAGTAAGCACTAAAAGACTATTCATGAACAAAACAACATTGTTTAGTCTAAATCATGGCATTCAATTTATCTGCCAAAACATGACTTGAGGACAAGGGAATTTTCTAGATAAAATGGATTATTTCAGAAAATAATTTTGGAGTAAATTCTGAGGTAGAAGAAAGCTGGACTTTGCGAAGTTTGTTTGCGTGTGTAATTATAAATATTTCAATATGTAATTATATTTACTGTGCACTTTTGCTTTTAACCTGTAAAATTGTGGACTGTTGCACCGTTTGTAAGCTAACATGTCTTCAGAGCAATGATGTTCTAACCACAGAGCCCAGTTTTGATCTTTACATTTAGCTCTTCCTAATCCATTTTAACATCATCTGGCAGATACATAACAAATACTTGGTTCCTGACAGCCAATCTATACCTTTCTTTTTCAAAGAATACATTTTTCATACCTGGTCTGCACTTTGCAAAATATTTTTAGTCTATCATGATTTTTCTAAAGGTATTTCAAATAATAATAATAATAAAATAAAATAAAATAATAAAAAAAAAAAGGCAGACAATGAGTTGCATTAATTCATGCTGCTACTCTGATAAAAGACTAGAGGTTAAGAATTTTCCATGGTAACTGGAACGACTTAAAGGTCTTCTGAAAATAACATGATGGATTTGATTTTAGTCATTCAGGAATAAATCTATTACTTTAAGCAAAGTTACTCCAAAGATACTCATTCTTCAACTTCTTACACCAGGTGAACAAGTCACCGTGTTACTAAGTAGCTGTAACGGCGCTGAGTCCAGAAAGAAAACTAGTCTTCTGGCTGGAGTGCTGGGGGAAAATACCCATTTCCAATAAATATCTGGTAAACACTAGACCAACACCTTTGCTAGAGAGGGGCCCAGAGAAAGGAAAGTTTTCTTGGGTGTGAAAATTTATAGTTATAGGTAAATATACCAATTTCAGGAAAATTTGGTCATTTATCTTAAAGTTCACAGTTGCTTTCTTAACCTTCTAATGTCATTCAATTATATGAATCACCGCATCTTTACTCACACAGCTTATTATTTGCTGGATCATGCTGTTGTGAGAATGTAGGATAATTATTCATTGCAAAAATATTTATGGTCCTCCTTGTCATCTAGTAGCTTATGAAGGGTAGTAATTATTTTTTTTTATGTATAATTTTTTAAAAAAATGCAAACAAACAAGAACTGCAACATAAATAAATAAATTAAAAAAAAAAAAATCAGCAATACTACAGAGTAAAGTGTATTGACAGATTGATTGATGTGTCAGTCATGGCATTATCCAAAACCTCTATGGATTAAGTTACTTTTGCTTGAATTAGTGCATAAAAGGAAAATAAATGAGATTGAAAAAATGACTGTTTTTGAAATGAGGAAAATATGGACACAGCATATCTGCTACAGAATGGCATTCTGTTCATTTTGTCATGGTAAAACTAATTAAATAGTTATGTTTTAAAAAAATTATGAGAATCTTAATTATTAATGTCATCAACAGGCTGAAAAAAAAATGTAGGTTAGGTGTGGGGAGAATTTGGCTCTGCAAAGACATTACTTAAAAGGATTTTTTTTTGCATGACTGAGCACATGTGCACACAGACTAGATAGTCACACTTTACAATGAGGTTACACTTATAAATAATTTATAAAGGGTTGGTAGGCTATTGCAGAATCCACAAAGTCCATAGGTTTGTTATAACTATGTATAGCACCCTCAAGTAATGTGCAACCAAGTATAATTTATGAGTCATATCTGTAGCATTGTTTATGATGTATATTAATCATTCATTAATCCTTTATGAACTATTTATAAATGTAATCTTAATGGAAAGCATGGTTGACTTGTTACTCTCTTGCACTAGCTCTCTTGTACAAGCTGCACGAGATTTGAAGGTTGCAGGGCTCTTTGCCCCCCCCCCCCCCCCCCTTTTTTTAACTAGCTGAACAATCTTTAGACAAGGCAATGCACACTAGCTGTTTCCTTACAGTTTCCTACAAAGTTAGAATACTGAAACAGGCATTACAGAAAGGCAATGCTTTTAAGGATCCTTTTTCTGCACCTTCTCTAATATTTCAGCAGTGATCACTGTTCTGCTTTGCAGAGTCCATGTGAAAAAACTCCTTGCAGATGATCCAGACATAGTAAAATCCATGATTCACACCTAGTAAAGTCTCAGATTCTAACTACTTTTGTACAGTTTGTTAGATCACACTAACAAAATATGGGCCATATTACTATGAAATGAGCACAGGAGGGTTGCTGTGGAAATGTGCACATCAATCAGTCTTTGTTGTTTCTGTAGAAGAATAGGCAGTGCAACAAGAATGACTGTTTAGTCCAGACTAGTATAATGTCTGGAAGCAGATTGTGGCTTGCAAGATTATTCTTCTGCTCCAAAACAATTCTGCCTGTCAAGGTACAGTTACTTGGCTCGCTGCAGGCAAGCTCAACTAATTTTCATGTGACAGTGCAGTTTTATTGCTGGTCTTTGCTTCTTTATGCATGCTGTGAAATCTCTAGCTGAGGCATTTTATACCAGAGTACCATGCCAGAGCATCAATTCTTCACTTGTTGTTTTGCAGGAAACAGATCTCATTCTGACCTTTAATATCTCAATGCATCGTTCATGGTGGATGGAGAATGGGCCAGGCTGCACTGTGACTTCAGTAACTCCAGCTCCAGACTGGGCACCAGAGGATCATCGCTATATCACTGTCTCGGGGTGTTTTCTTGAGTATCAGTACATAGAAGTGGCTCACAGTTCTCTTCAGATCTTCCTTGCAGTAAGTGTTTATAGATAGCCTCACTCTCGCTGTCTTTTCTAACTTTCTTCTTGTTGAATGTTACTACCAGAATAGCAGAGCACTGTAACATTGATTTACAAACCCTGGCTCTGAGCGTTAAAAGTTTTGCTACAAAAATGTTGTATTTCTACCAGTTCAAGGCATCCGTACATGAAAATCTCCAGTTTACATCCCCAACACTGCAAGAATGACTGGCATGATGCACCCTGTCCTATTGGACTCCATTTTGACCAATGGCCTCATATAACTACAGCGGGTTACATTCAAATTGCACTTATATAAGTTATGACATAATAAGTTACAGCTATACCCATGAAAGCCAAATTGAATATAAAATAAAAACTAAAATCAAAGAAAAAAAAAATCAATAGTAAAACTTGTTTCACTAATCCATTCACAGGACTCATATTTGACCAGTCAAATGACATTTTCATCTTTAATCAGGAAAACTAATCAATTTGTCTTTAACCATATTATCCAATATTAACCATATTATCCACTTGAAGAGAATGGGAAAATTTCTTCTCAAGAGAAGAAAACATTGTACTTCTTATATCAAAATCAAAAGCAGAGGTCTTAAATCTTTTTAGAAGTGTAAGTATCCAGTGTCAAGGTGAAGGAAAAAAAGAAAAAAAAAAAAAATTGTGTTATCCTTTGTACTTCAGCAAGGTAAAAAGGTGACATAAACACTGAATTAATTGTATTGAACGACAAGCTGCATTTTTCTGTTTGCCCTAATGATACTTACATGTTTTTGCTCAAGTGAAATATCTATATATAAATGACTGCAAGTAAAACTGTCATTGTACATATAAATTTGGTGCAGTGCCTCCTACCATATAAAATTCTGGTCAAAAGATTCCAATATTTTGCCCAACGAGGGACCATACTGGCAAAAAGGCAGAAAGGATATTTGGTTGTCCATATCCAGAAGTTAGTGTAAGGCAGCTGGACAGTCCCCAGTATATGATGTGGTTGTCAGCTACCCAAAGATTTAGCAGCTTCTCTATCTGTCTATTTCCCGGTCTAGGCATAAAAGGCCAGGTGAGTTCAGGAAAATATATCTCTGTGTCAGTACAACCCTCTGTGGGCTCCATGTGTAGAAGCTTGTTGGCTGATTCACCTGAAAGCACAGCTTCCTCCCAGGCCTTCTCTATGCTTTTCTACTGTCCCCATTGTAGGAAAGCAAAAGACTGCTTACCAAGCAGTTAGTAAGGCAGGCACTAGGCAGATGTGTACAATAAAAGCAGCACTTCTTTCTCCAGATAGTTCACTGACATTTTGACAGGATACAGCTGATGCAAATGCAACAAAAAGTGCAAAGAAATAAGTATAAGTAAATAGATTAAAATGGCTTTATAGATTTACAACTTTATTTACAAGCAATTATTATCACTCAAGCTGAACTCCAAAGAAGATATCCAGACCTTTATTTTTCTACTTATATATATATATATATATATATGCAGTTATCATGAACAAGAAACTCAAGGAATATGTATTTCAAGCCTGATTCTCTTCCCAGTGCAACAAGGTTTTTTATTTGTCTGTGCCTAAACAGAGCTGTGTTTCTAGATAAGGATGGTCTTAGCAAGACAGGGAAATGGTTCAGAATAACAAACCACCAGTAACCTGGTAACTGTAGCCAACTACAGATACTTTTATATTTACATTCATGCTACTGTAAATGTATCATGGATAAAGAACACCATGGTAAAAGTATGGGTCAATTTTCCAAACCTGGTGCTTGTACCTTTAGTGTTTACATCATTTTCACATTTCTTATTGTGGGCACTGGATTCTTTTTCTAAGAGAAATGATAGCATAATGTCACAATCATAAAAAATATATTGAGAAAGAGAGGAACTACCTGGTGCTGAGTGGTGACATATTACACAAAACTATAGGAGCACAATTTGCTTGGTTTTCAGTAAACTAGCTTTCAACACCCGAAATTTACATCAGATTTATCTCCAGTTAGTAGAAAGAAATTAATCTTTCCTTTCAATTTTCTTTTATGGGCACTTACGTGGATCTTGCACTTTAACAGTAAGCCTATGAATTGCAACCTACAAATTGGTTACATGCTTTCTATTTTTGCTTTCATGACAATGATCAAACTAGTGTTGATCTTGGCTTTTTCACAAATGTGGCATTGCAACATGTTTTTAAGAATGTTTTCTACTGTCTACAGATAAAATGTTACAAAGAAAGTCGTGTTCATTGAGACCCACTTATATTAGTCTTTGAAAACATTACCCTGCTTGTATTTTGTACAGCTTGCTAGTAAACTCATGTGGAATCCAGGTACAGAAGGTTAGGCTCAGATGTGGAATTTGCTATGGTATACTTAGTGGAAAGAATACAACAGCTAAAATAAAAGCTATATATACAAACAAAACAAACAAAACCACTGTTTATACTTTATAAAAAGAATGGCTTAACATGAGACGTGGAATATTTCAAGGATTGCAGACAGACACTCTTCTGAAGAGGTGCAGAATACTTATTGTCTACAAGACACCTTATCTCCCTGGAGGAATGTATTGTAGAAGCAAAAAGAATGAGATTGTGAATGGTACAAATGCTGCTGCTAATTTTGTGCAAGTCATCACAGTTTTTAGTTTTTTAAGAGTGAAATTTTGGAATATTTTTATTTCTTTTACTGCTAAAAAAAAAAAAAAAAAA
>NC_048895.1:63967526-64019191 GCF_011077185.1 Oxyura jamaicensis | reverse complement strand
TGGAAAGGAAAGGAAAGGAAAGGAAAGGAAAGGAAAGGAAAGGAAAGGAAAGGAAAGGAAAGGAAAGGAAAGGAAAGGAAAGGAAAGGAAAGGAAAGGAAAGGAAAGGAAGAGATGAGAAGAGAAGAGAAGAGAAGAGAAGAGAAGAGAAGAGAAGAGAAGAGAAGAGAAGAGAAGAGAAGAGAAGAGAAGAGAAAAGAAAAGAAAAGAAAAGAAAAGAAAAGAAAAGAAAAGAAAAGAAAAGAAAAGAAAAGAGAAAAGAAAAGAAAAAAGAAAAGAAAAGAAAAGAAAAGAAAAGAAAAGAAAAGAAAAGAAAAGAAAAGAAAAGAAAAGAAAAGAAAAGAAAAGAAAAGAAAAGAGGAAAGAAAAAAAGGAAAATAGAAGTTATAATTTAGACAACTGGAAGGTTAAATGATCCCAAATGTCAGAAGAGTCCTCAACATGCAGAGTTGTGGTGTTTATTGCATAATGCTTACCTGACTAAAGAGAGCCAGACAAAATGATGCACAGATGTGTTGGCAGCTTCTTCTGAGTGGATTTTACTCAGGATAAGGAAGCAACTGGATAAAATTCCTAGTTCAGTACACACTGAAGAAGTATCAGAAAATTGTTGTTGATGAAATCTGTGCTTTGACTAGTTGAATGTTCATTGTTTAGAAAAGTTTCAAAATGGGGAAAAATATTTGAGATCACATATATGCAAGGAAATGCTCTGATAAAACAAGGATTATCCTGATTTGGGTAGTTAGCATTCATGAATGTGAAGCCAAGCTGGAATAACCCACAATGATAATGGGGACTGTAAAGCAACCATGACCTTTCCTTTGTCTCATGCCACAGAGCACTTAGTGCATCAGGTGGTGCTGGTCAGAGACTACAGCCTCTGTAGAGCAGTATCAATCAATCTTTCTATCAGAAAAATAAAAATAACCACATAATGCGCAATTATGTCCATGTTGTAGCCATTCCCATTGCAGAACATTACTTCTTGCTCAGCCACTGACTGATTTTGTTCCAGTTTTATAGAATTTTATTTTGAAGAAAATTCCACTGATTTTCACTCAGTTGTTGTGATGTTTTCATGGGAGTTCTCTGAAATGGCACACCACCAGAATGTCAGTGCCACACACTATGCTTGTCAGCTTTCCTTTTGTGATCCATAGTAATACCTCCCATTTGATTATTTTGAGACTGAGATGAGCCTTATTGCTATCAGTTTATCTCTACATCTTACCATTCTCTTCCAACAAGTTAAAAAGAGAGAGGGGGGTCTAGAGTGAGGAAGGGGAATCTGTTTAATCCTTAAGTGCAGCTTTGCAGCCTGCAGTGATGCAAAATAAACAAACGTATTTTTAGGGCACCACCTGCAGCATGCAGCTGTATTGGGCTGAGCAGAACTGCTAAGGGTATGATTTATTCTGTTTCATGTGAAACCCTGAGATCTGGAAAAGGATGTGGGGACAGTATTGCTATTGAATGGCTCCCTGCTTTTTTTCCCTCCCCAATTTTTGGTGAATACCACAGATGTGACTGTAAGGTGATATCTTCTTAACTGAGGTGTCATTGTATTTTGCCAACAGTATTTTTTTTTTTAATTCTGTGCATATATATGAGCAAAAAAAATGGATCATCTCAGCTACAGCTAATTCATTTGTTTTGCTGCAGAATGCTAACTGTTGCTGCAGCCTGTGCTCACATACTGGGCCAAATTCTCCACTTTGCTCTTCTCTACCACGGGTGCCTCATTTGCAGTGCTGTGACATCTGAGTACATGGACTGTCCAATGCAATCTGTGAGGACCACAGCTCTGCCTGTCCTTCATGTCTATTTATTACTGAAATGAACTGGTCTGGTGATGGCATGATTTGGATACTCATATGCTTCATACACTAAAATGTCCTTCTGTGCTTAATAGTTATTGATTCTCGCTGCTTACATCAGAGAAACTATTTCATTTTCAGGACTCCTGGGTTATCCACAATAGATAGATATACGTAAATTACTGATCTCTGGAGATGATTGTTCCAGGTAAAGAATGAGATCAGTGGTTCTAATGGAGATTTGACTTGATATTGGTTTGTGAAATTTGAGTTGCATTCTGCATACTGTGTATGTAGTGGAGGTTGAATGAAGTTCCCACTGACCCCTAGACAATAAGGGAAGGAAACCATAGGCAGACAGTGCCTGGGAGGACACAGTAAGGGATGTACACTGCTGCCAACCTTAGCATGTAATATCAGTGCTGAAAGAAGGCCTTGGCTCTGTGTATAAATAACATATGTTGCTTTTTTGGTCACATGTCTCAGTCTTATAGTCTCAAAGGTACCCACACCATCAACATCTAATTCTAGCTAAAGATCCTAAGTAGAATTGTCTTCATTTGGATTTTTATTGAACACATCTTAGTACAGAAAATGGAAATCAGTTCAGTTCAGGCCCTGAGCTGTGTGTCAGGTCAGTGGGTTATGCATCCAAGTCTACCACAATGTCATTGAGAAAGTAATTTCTTCTCTATGAAACCATCTGCTGTAGTGAGGAAAGCATTCCTAAATTTGTCATGTTCAGTTTATAAGACAATGTACCATTTGCATAGATAGGGATCTGTCAGATCTCTCAAAAAGCCTCTAAATGTGGATGGCACCCAGCATAGTAAGGCCGTTATGTGGTACAAGGAAATTATAATAATGGTAATTGCATTTCATACAGAAACAGCTCAGATTCTCTACATCTTCCTTCTGCCTGTGTTTTACTCTTTGATTATGCATGACCTGCTCCCACTCCCACAAGGCTGTTCTTGTAAAAGTCGACAAATTAAAATCCATTTGTAGATCAAAACTCTGAAAATATGCAAATAAAAGATCAGCCATGGAGATAAGTGTGACAGAATTACATATCTATTTGCCAACTCAGGATTTAAAGTATTTATTATGCTTGTCTTTTATTCCTCACTTACCCACTCACAAGTCTATTGATTTTAGTAGAACTAAGTGCCCGAGTTATGGGAATAAGATTAATGCAAAGGCATCACTTTAGGTAATTTAGTTTTTACTTATGTAGACCTCTAAAAGATGAAGTGTGTAACATTATTCCAGTAAAACAAGTGGGCAAAAAGCATTTCTTACATACCATATCTGTATTATTGATGGTAACTTACATACCAAATAAATAAAACCATAAGTAAACTGCTACACAGAGGTATTGATCATTTTCATAGTCATGTTGATGACTGACATTTATGTGCTGTACATTAGTCTTAATTTCTTTTTGTTCTTTCCTGTATTTATATGTGAGTATACGCTTCATGCAATCATTAAAATTATTATTTCATGCTTTCAAATTTTTAATTTGTAATTAACCTTCCATACTAGTTACAGGAAATGTATACTCTATGGGATTCAGTAAAGTCTGTGTCATAATACCTTTCAAGCTATGATGCTGTCAGATTGATTTGAAACATCATGAAGCATAACTGTGCTATTAAGAGGCAATAATAAAGCTGGGCAGCTGGGTTGCCAGCATTCGAAATCTCTGCTCTGTTGCAGGCTTACAGTATGACCTTTGGCAGGGTGCTTAACTCATGCCAATTCTTGTCTGTACTACACAAACAATAGTTCCTAAATATCTCAGAAAGCTCTTGCCAGGATAATATCACAAACATTGCAAAGTAAACAAATATTACAGTAAGGTGGTCCATGTATGTATTTAAGCACTTAGAAGAGTACAGAAGCTATAATGTTCTGTTTCTCTCAAGGATTAAGAGTAATTAGAATAAGGTACTATTAAATTCCTTAATGTTAACATAGGACAGGTGACATTATAGTCTCATGCCCTTGTGGAGAGATGAGAGCAGAGAATCATAGTGTACTCTCACAGGAATTTCTGATCTCCTTGTTCTTTAGACCCAGATGCTCAAATATATTACTGATAATAATATATCAGTAATGAGGACACTATGATTGCAAAGTAAAGATGTAGCAGTTCCTGTCCAAAAGAACCAACATTCAAAATACATGACAAGTCAGCTAACACATACAGGCAGGAAAAAGAAAAAAAAAAAAAAAAGAAAAGAAAAAAAAAAAAAGCAATGGGGAAAATACTAGCCTGCAGTTTAAATGTATTTCCTCTTTGACCATTGCCAGCAATTTGTAGACATGACAGAAAAACCTTAAAGTGGTAAAATGGGTTATGAATTGTAATAATGAGTAAAGTGTGTATTATCTAGTGGAAAATTCTCCTAAAATACAGCAAAAAATAAAAGTGTGAAAGTTTGAAATCTGTCTACTAGATGGCAACATGCTGGTGGCTCATCAGTGGTGCACTCAGACAGCAAGTGAGGGGGAACAAGCTAGGTGGGACAAGATGCAGAGAGTGAATGAGTGAATTTCACTGGAAGAAAGGAGAAGAAATGGGAGGATAAAGCAAGCTGTGGAAAATAATCTTTGCAGTAACTTTTCAGATAGGCTCAGTCTAGACTGATGTCTTGGTTGGGAACAAGGAAGCAATACCACGTAAATAGAGGCAGAATGCTCTTCTCAACCTGAGGCTTAGTGAGTTAGAGATCAGGAGGGTGTCAGCAGGACAGCAGAGGTTAAAGGAGCAGCATGTTTGTAAAATTTCAGCACTAAGAGCAGGAAAGGAGAATGAGAATTCTGTAGGGACAAATACATTCTCTTTCCTTTTTTACTTTTTTTATTTGCGAAGATATTGATGAGACCTGAGCAGATCAAAAGACTAGCAGTTCCTTCAGAGACACCAGCAAATGACAGAGTAGGACTAAAGAAATGAACAGCTTGTGTAAAGCATGTAAGTATATCAGCCGGACTGACTGCATTACAGGAGCAGGGCCAAAAGAGTGAAGGCAGAGAAGAGGGCGGGGTACGGAGGGGGGGGGGGAGTTATGGAATGCATGAAAAGTAAAAGCCGCCTAACTTATTATGCCATTAGAAATGAGGCAAAGATGAAGAGGGTGTTTCTGTGGGTCCCAAAACACTCATGAGTGGAATCAAACAAAACATTAGACATCTCTGGATTGTCCAGGTTGAAATGTTGAAAAGTAAATGGCCAGGTCCTTTTGTGAGAGATACAAAGACCACAAATGATTTGAGAGCTGCTACTGTATTAAAGGTCTTCATCTGAGTTCAAGAGGGTAATATTCATCTTTTCACAAGTGTCTTGGCTTGATATAGGCTTTGGATTCTGTTAATTAAGCAGCATATCCCAATATCCTGTTTTTGTGCTCAAAATATGTATAATGTGATATTCTAATATATTTATATATCAGATATCCTTAGCAGTAAATTAATACTGGACTATTAATTTCCCTGTCCTCAGTTCCTTTATGCTGATGAGTACCATATATTACATCTATTTCCAATAATAAACCTATGCCTTTTTCCTTTCTAGCCAATATAAAGCTCTTCAGTTGTACAGGAAGTACATCTTGCACACAAAAGCCCTCACTCAGATTTATCCTTGTTAATTTTGTTCCCTCAACTCCCTTTTGAGAGCAGCCTCCCCCTCTTCTGCACATACACCCAGAATCATACACATACCTTGTGCATTGGCTGCCTCCTCCTGTGCTAGTGTAGTGGTAAGAATATTTGTAGGTGAGAAAGGAGACAAGAGCTCATGTAATCAACTTCTGACTCTTTGAACCTAATGGGGAAAAAAAATAACATTATTTAATTAAGGTGGAGTTCCTTTCTAGGGCAGCACAATGATTGAAGGAAATGTGATTCTTAATGATATAGATTGGTACTTGAAAAAGACTGTTTTTTCACTACAGGACTGGGCAAAATCAGCACAATGGGAAGAGGGTACGAATCATTGTAAAGTGCTAATTTAATAACACTGTCGCATCGTGTTAGCCGAGGAGCAACACGAGGTTCAGGCATCTTTGACATTGCCTCAGAGCAGAGTATATTGCTGTTTCTCTGTTTGACAATAATGTTAGACTGTGTGTCATTAGTGTTTTGAAGGATTACTGTAAGAGACATCTTTATGCTTACACACATTGTCTGTTGTTACTTCTATCAGATTTCACCTGCATTTCTTCACCAGTCCTTGCAGAAAACTGAATTGCACACATTAAAGCATAAACTGTTTTTTAATGAGCAGGGAGCTTTGTAAGTGGAATTGCATTCATTTATTTCCCTAAAAGCTTTCCTTCTTAATGAACTGGGCTCATATAAAGCTACGTTGTATAATAATTGTCTGAAAACAAGTTTGCTCCAACTCAGTGGAGAGAAGTCAGTTTTAAATAGAGTTACCTGACCAGTGTACGCAAGGTTTTCTCAGAGAGGTTCATTTCCCTGACTGAATGAAAGGCAACAGTACCAGAATGTGCTGAGACTAGAAAAGAAGTGCCTCTCACAAATCCCTTTACATGAGTGAAGGAAAATTGTGAATGTGATCTGGGGCATGGGGATCAGAGTTGTGATAACCAGGAACTGAACATTAGACTTATTACTATGAGGCCTGAGGGAAGTTTCCTGAGAAATTGTTTTGACCATCTCATATGTATTCCATCACACAGGGGATTCCATTTCTGTCTGACCCTGTAGGGATAAATAGTTATATGATACAACAATGTGATTATGGTTCCCCAGGTTCAGCACCTCATGGCTGTCCTGAGGCTATGTGATGCCAGTAGTACGGTTCTACCTGGTGATGTAAGCTTACTGATTTGCTTCCTTCCACAGCTGGGATTTAAATTATTTCTCAGTTCTTGTACTAGCACAGTCCTGCCACTGATTTTATGACACTGCCTTAGCGAACAAGCTTCGAGTGAACTTCTTCCAGCTATGCACAATTCAAAAGCCTTGAAATGGGGTCCTGTCACCTGGTTTTGGTGAGCTTCTTTGGGTTTTCCATGTTTTGAAGAGCTTCTGGACAAAAAGCCTAATCCATTTTCTCTCTGTGGGTATTCTCTACAAGTGAGCTTGTGTGATGGAGAAACCAAATTATACCAGCTTTAGATGTAAGAATAACATTAAGCTGAATAACAATAAGAATAAATTGAACAAGCTTCTGTGATTCTAAGTAATTTAAAAAAAAAATTGTCTTCATACTGAACACTCATAGTCAAGTGCTAGGTTCACCAGCCCCTTTTCTGAGCTGATACTATTGCCACAATACAGACAAGAAGGCTGCTCCTCAACAATATAAAAATAGCCATGGTGCAGATATACCCCAGCATCACTCTGTTCAGTACTCCTGTAGATATTACAGTACTGCCTTGTACTCCCATACACATGTGAAAGCTATTATTTCACCTTTTTGCTCCAGATTCTATAAAGAACCTCCAGTTCTGGAACCAAGAGGCCTCAATTCATGAGTTAAGGGAATCTTTCCTGAATATAAGAGAAGGAACAATAAAAAACACAGACAACTTCTTCACTTGGTTATGGAAAATAAGTTATTTACAAAAAAAAAAAAACAGGGGGGGGGGGAGAAAAATCCAATACTTTGTCTGGTTTCCAGGTAAGACTTTCAATTATGAATTGAAATCTATATAGTATACTTCATGTAATATACTTCATGTTTCATTTTTGTGCGCTGTTAGCACAGCTTCCTGTGCAAAAGATGAACTGAGCACATAAAAACATAGATTTATCTAAGAAAATGTAGAAGTATCCATTGTGCAGCTTTAATCATGACATTCCTGGTAACAGTGACACAATTCAGAAAATCTGCTTTCTTAAGTTCTCCAAAGACAAATAAAGTAAGCTGTGTAACTTACAGCAACTGCAACTGAACCTGTATTAATGGTGTTGCTTAACAATAGATTCCTAAATTTCTATAATACAAGTCAACTATATTATTATATATTATTATAGTCACTAGACTGTAATACAGGTCCGGTGACTGGAAAAAGGGAAACATCACTCCCATTTTAAAAAGGGTAGAAAGGAGGACATGGAGAACTACAGACTGGTAAGCCTCACCTCTGTACCTAGCAAGGTCATGGAAAAGATCCTCCTTGAAGCAATGTCAAGGCACATGCCAGACAAAGAGGTGATCTGAGACAGCCAGCATGGCTTCACCAAGGGTAAATCATGTCTGACCAATCTGGTGGCCTTCTACAATGGAGTGATTATGTCAGTTGACAAGGGAAGACTGACTGATATCATCTACCTGGACTTCTGTAAGGCCTTTGACATGGTCCCACATGACATCACGGTCTCCTAATTAGAGACATATGGATTTGAAGGGTGGACCATTCAGTGGATAAAGAGTTGGCTTGAAAGTCGCACCCAGACAGTGGTAGTCAATGGCTCTATATACAAATGAAGGGCGGTGATGGGTGGTGTCCCTCAGGGGTCTGTCCTGAGACCAGTACTGTTTAATATCTATCAATGACATGGACATAGGGATTGAGAAAACCTTCAGCCAGACTGTAGATGACACCAAGCTGTGTGATGTGGTTGATACAACAGAAGGAAGGGATGTCAGCCAAAGGAAGCTGGATAAGCATGAGAAGTGGGCCCATGTGAACCTCATGAGGTTCAACAAGTCTAAGTGCAAAGTGCTGCACCTGGGTCAGGGCAATCCCAGACATGAGTACAGACCGGGAGAAGTACTCTTTGAGGGCAGCCCTGCAGAGAAGGACTTGGAGCTTCTAGTGGACAAAATCTTGACATGAGCCGGCAGTGCGCACTTGTAGCCCAGAAGGCTGAAGAAACAAAACTCCCTTGGAAAATGCATCAGCTCTGAAACGTTTCATCTTAATGAACTTTATCTTAAGTGCAGGCAAATTGCAATTAACAAAATATCTGGTTTCCTGCTAGATATCTTGGCTGGCTGCTTGAGCTTTGGGCTTCCACTTTACATCTGAACTGGGACAGGGCACATCCTAAGAACTTCCACACAATTATCCATAATGTTTAACTTTTGCAACAGTCCTTTTCAGGCATTTGGCCCAGAGCAGCTCTCATTTTACCAAATGATGTCAGGACATGTGTGCAGAGGCAGCGCAAACCAGGGAGCATCCCCAACAGAGAGTTTGGATCTGCCCTGGATTTAAAAGGCCTTAGTTGTATGAGCACAAACTGTGCCATACCATTTGGCCTCTAGGCCAGAAGACAGTCCCTAGGTTACTTCATTTGCTAATGTATCTATCTATATGCTCCTCTGTACATCTACAATGTCGTGTCAATTGCACACTTAGGGTCTGAGATCTCTAGAGGTGCAGTAATACCAGTGTTAACCAAATCTCTAGCTAGTGTTTAAGTCATGCTGTGGGGCCATAGGATAGAGTCCAGGAAAGAAACATGAACCTAGTAACATGGGATCAAATAATCATTATCTGTGGGAAAATTCCCCATTTTCTAGCACTTACGTAGCATGTAAAACAGCCTATGCAATAGAGAATATAGTCCACTTCAGACATATCCTAAGGACTTTTATCTCTCTGACATCTGTAATGCTCCAGTGTTAAGGAGAGAGGAGACTGACATATTTTCTTTCTCATAATTTTGCTGAAGCTTCTACCCAAATCCCAGATTTTAAATGACAGGTAATATTCATTACTGAAAAATATCATTTTTTCATCCAAATGAGGAAGATTACTCTTCCCTGAAATCCGAGCAAATCTGCTCTTTGCATGTATGCTCAGCAGACATGAGCCAATTCTTACCACTTCTTTAACAGATGTTATCTTAGCTCTGACTGAACAGTTAGACAGCACATTTGTACACTGCTGATGTGTTTGGGGGAGGGTATCAAGATGTGTTCCTTAGCTGTACCATTCAGCTAAAATGCAGTACTATTGAGATAGCTGTTTTTCTGTTCCCAACTGCTTGAAACTGATTGGCATAAAGTAATTCCTGGTTTCATAACCAGTAGAGTAGATTATTTTTTTTTTTCCCAGCATGCAACATTATTTTAATGCTACCCTTGAGCTCTGCTAGCTTAACCTCCATTCTCTCCTGAACAAAGTAAAGGAAAAACCTATTTCTTAGCATATACCAATTAATAATGAAGTGCTGGGACTTTGTTTTATTTTTATTTTTGTATGTCTTTGTTTTCTGTGAACAGATCAGTCATGCATGCTTATTTACAAGCTGAAGAAAAAAAGCATCTGCAAAATCATAGGGACATTTGTCTGCTGATAATGACTGTTGCCATAGGTGGGAATTCAGCATTGACATGACAGAATTTATTTTTCCTTATATGTAGACAATGATCAAATAGTGACATCTGGAATCTACCCCAGAGGTTCAATTCAATAAAATATTAATAGCTGCCATTTCCAACAAGGACGATGTAATAAGAGCACAGCAGCACCATCCCTGACATTTTTGCACCTATTGTTCTTCCTAATTAGTTAACCCTTTCCCCTTCCACATACTCTCCTCCTAAAGATCAGGGAAAACAAAATTGGGACTGTATTCCCTGTCTCTAGTTTAGGTAAGTTGGTCAAAGATGTGCTCTGTTGGGAAGTGACTACATGCTCAGCAACAGCAGGCCAGATCCTTTTGGGAACCTTGACAAGGAGCTCCTGCTGAACCTGGGGGGTATGTGGCCTAGATACATACTGCTAGCTTGTAATGAAAACCAGTCACAGAAGGGAAGACTATGTTGGGCAGTCTCATCTTAAGCATTCTCCATTTTACCAAGAGATTTAGGCTTTCCTTTGTAAGTGGATTCAATGTATTCAGTCACGATGAAGAGAGAAAATGCATAGTAGAGGACTGCTTAGTCTTGTTTCAGACAAAACTGTTCTTCCCATTCCTCTCATTCAGTCAGTAAGTATTAATAGTCACTTATGCATAAGAAGAAATAATGAGGTTTAATGAATCTCCAAAGATCAACTACTTCATAAAAGCAAATGCCACACTTTTATCAGTTAAAGGCCTCCAAGTCCAACATCAGCAGCAGAGGGAATTTTTATTTTAAAGCAAATTGCACCCAGTTTCAGTAAATTATCATAGAATGATTACTCGACTTTTATCCAGTCAATGTTATGGTTCCCTAGTGAATTGGTTTATTGTCAGTATGTCTGCTTCAAAACATGTCTTCCCTGGAAAGCATTCCTTCATTCAGCTTCTGCTGCTGGAAACAGGCAACAGCTTGAAGCTAGCAGCTGCTCTTGAACAAAGCAGGTAGAGATGTAGAAAGGCTGCCGAATCCATAACAATAAGCACATCATGACATAATTACAGTAAATCTCCAGAGTGGTCTGTACACACAGAATGCCATATGGTTTGGGTAGAGAAAGTATGCATTAGTAAAACTGTGGTATAGCATAAGCATTTTCCATAGTAGTCCTGTTAGCATTAAATTGATTTTTTAACAAGAAAATTAGCATTGACAGAACAGAGGACAGTGCTTGAATAGTCAGCTAGTTATACTGGGGAGCATAATTAATATCCTGAAGGGCAAGAGCAGGTGATAGGAGAGTTTGGGGGATTTTCCAGTTGTAGCTATGCATAATCTGGTGCATCCATTTAACCTTTCTTTGATATGGTCTTCTTTCACCACTGCATGTAATAGCTGTTCTCTTTTCTAAATGCCTTCATCTGACTTTGAACAGGTTAATAGCATTTACTGCCTCTGCAGCCTGCCTATACAAAACAGATTGTCAATATGGACAATACTTTCTGGTCTGTCAGAGAATAACAGAATGCTCTCACCATCCCTGTTTTTAGGAAGTGATTTAGTTTCCTGAGATTTAGATACAGATGGGAGGGAGGAGGGGGGACTGGTATTTTTCTGTGCAAGTCTTGCGTGAGTTTGCTCTGCTAAATAGCCACTTGGCATTTGCTGCATCAGCCTGTGGTGCTTGCTTCATTTTCAGACAGCAGTCTCCTGATCCTCTGTTAGAGATGTCTGCAGAAATTTTGTTATGGCTAGATACCAACTGTACAGAACAGAAAACCCAGATACTTTTCAAAGATTGCACTGGACTCTTGCAAACATCTGTTACAAACTGCATGAATTGATCTCATCTTCAAAAGCATTAATATCCTAAATCATTGTTTTGTTCTGTGCCTGAACCTGCATTTTAGGTTTCAGTGGCTTTTTTTTTTTTTTTTTTTTTTTAAGATGTTACTAAAATCATTGTGAGTAATAAGAAAATGATTTTTCCCTTGGGAGTAAGCTTTTTCTTGCCATGATTATTGCTTCCTGTTGAAATTATCAGAATATAACAGTGCAGCAAGTTTTACATCAATATAAACTGCATGAACTACACAAATGACAATTTTCTAAAGCACCAAGTCCTTTCCAAATGTCTTCTGCAGATTTACACATATGATATGTGAAGCTCTGACTGGCTGAAAGAGGCTAGAGTCATTGAAATTTTTGATACAGGCTGTATGTAAAACATACGTAAGCAGTATGTGCTGCTTTTTCAGTCTCTTTAAGATGTTAAAAACAGTACTGCAGCCAGAAAGTTCACTGTGATTATGAGAGCCTTAAAAATTCCCTGAAACAGTTGTCATCTAATCCTACTACTTCGAAAAATCAGTGATGAAGAAAATCCCACCATAACACATTGTGTTCTCAGTCCTGAAATGCTTCTTTTGAGTAGCTGTTCAGCTTCCTTAAACTTGCTGATTCATTTTAATTAAAACAATCTAGAAGGACATGAGCAAGAGAAGGAATGAGTTTTTTTGTTTTATTTTTGTGTAATTGTTTTATTTTTGTGTAATTGTCCATAAGCAAAATAATAAAAAATAAAAAGTTACAAAGTCATATGAAGATATCCTATTTCACATTTACTGGGAATCACCTCAGGTGATGGGAGATGTAGTTCTACTTACATACTCTCAAGAACTGAAGTAGTTCCAGAATAACTAAATTAATCCTATCTATTTCCAGACAATGGGCAGCTACAAATGACAGTTGGCATCACTGGATTGAACTAATGCCCAACATCTGAGCATTGTTTAATTTGAGGAGCTTGATCCAAGATCATCCACTTTGTGGTGAACTTTGCAAAGGTGCCTTCTTCAACTCTAAAATACTTAAAAGCAAGAGGCTCTGTTTGATCCACAACTTCTTAGGGAGCTCCTACTATCAGCAGGAAGCTTTGAACAGGTCTCAGAAAGAATTTTGAAGAGAATAAGAAAAGTGATTATATCATTAACTGCCTCATAGAGTGATTCAATTACACTGTTAAGTTAGTTTATGCAGCTGCATAGATTGAGAAGCTTCATAATTCTTCCTCTAACTTCAAGTGTTTGAACAAAACTTCAATGAAATTAAAAACTAGCACTTTTCCAAAGACTATTAGATGCTTTTGTTCTGTCCCAAATAGACTATCAGCTGGGAAACTAGAAGCATTGGTTAAAGCCTTTGGAGCCTCAAAAAATATGCTAGGATCTCAAAGAATATAGTAGCCATCTATTACCCTTTAGCATCTAGTACATACTAGCTTCATGTTTTGCATCTTCTAGATGCTGGATCAAAAGCTAAACTGTTGTATATTAGCAGAGTTTTAACTCCTGGAGTATGCACATGAACACAAAGGTTAATTTATTATCAAGTCAGAAAAGTCAACTATTTTTTTATTAGTTTTAATATCCTAGGAATGTATACTAGAACTATCATTGTGATCCACTGTCTACAATTTCCTTTAAAAATCCATTCTTCAGATAATTTTCAAAATAAGTTTTAACAGTCTGTTTTATTAAATATGAAATATATATATACCAACCCTAGAATCTAGAATTCTTCTGTAAAAATATTTAGCAAATCAAAGACTCATATGGTGAAATTATTATTTAATCCTTTTTTCCTTTTTTCAAAGAATGTCCCAAAACCTTCAGTTTCACATGAGAAAGACTTTCTGCAAAAGATAAATGTTTGTATTGTTAAACCATTCAACATTCCACTGTATTGTCAACATACTGAAATTTGAAAATACTACATTAGTTCTCTTTGCACTTTCTTACTCTAAATTAAAAAGTATTACCAATGTTGTTAGTTGCAGTTATTGATTGATTGTTCATGCTGTCGTAATTTGATTTTATCAGGTACCGTCTCTGACTTTGATCACTTAGGATGTCAAATGTCATTCAAGGTGAAATCAGAAACTAATTAAATATTATATAGTGCCATAATGCCTTCGTAGAACTGCCATCATATAGCATAGATTTTTGCATGTTTGACATAGCTTGTTTACCTTAGTGTTCCAGTTTTTGATATAACATCTACTGAATATTGGCGAGCTTTGCATCAGTTACCATAATGCAGTGCATTTGATTTTTCTACCCTCATTTAACATAAATGGCAACTGTCAAAACTGTAGTCCGTTAACATAAACTTAGGCAAGTCTCCACACACAAAGGAACTTTGGCTATACTTCATGCAGTATGGGGCTTTTGTTTGCTCTCCTTCCTGACAATTGACTGCACCAAAGCTACAGAAATAGACAGACTGTCATGTAAGCACACATGGCAATTCGGAATATTCATGTGGCTGCATTTTTTTCAACTGTATCTCCATAATAGTAAACCTGTGAATAAAACAGGTGATTGGAAGTGGAGCGGATGCATACAGACAGATGGATTAAGACAGTAATAATTGTACTTTCACTTGATTATAATATTAACAGGCTCCAGGTGATTTTTTACAGAGTCACTCATCTCGACAAGTCCCAGCAGGCCTGGAAGCAAAGAGATGCATCCTGCTTTTCACATGAACCAGTTTCCATTGTGAGCACTTAGAGAGTTCTTCTGTTGAAAAGCAATTAGCTTCTACAGTCTGGGGTGCCATTTAGAATATCCAAGCTCATGTGTTTCATCATAAAATTGACCTTTTTAATTTTTTATGTCTGTGATTCCCCACTAAAAGAGTAAGCATTAAAAAAATACAACCCTAGAGAAAATACTGAAGGCACATGTAGAATTTATTAACGGATGTCTGGCCCCGAAGTGCTGCAGATAGCAACTCCATCTGAATATAATAAATATGAAGTATGTAGTATTGTGTGCTTAATTTTTAAATAATTGGTGTCATTAGGTAGCTTAATGATACCGATTACATAAAAAGCATAGGAAAGCAATATGTGCTACATTTACAGACTCACATTTTTCCTGTAGTAATTGCTTTTCTATATAAATGGTTTTTTTTTGCTTGTTGATATCTTTGAATAACTGTGTACTAATTATCCTAATGTTTCAGAGTTTGTTTTGCTTTTTAGTAACATTGGCTACCTTGGGAATAGACTTTTTGATAAAATTTTGCATCATTTAGATGTAAGAAAATTTTCTAAAGACATTACTTCAGGATAAGCAAATAAATACTTCTTCTGCTCAGACACCTTGAGTAAAAATACTGCCAGCAGTAGTGACATCTTCCCTCCATCTCTGGCAACTATCAAGTTTCCATGGAGACATTAGAGAGTTTCAATAGTGCAAGAATACCCAGGTTTTAAAGTAAGAATATGTTAATCATTAGATATTTGACAGAAGCTGACATAGTTTTAGACCAGTCTTTCAGTACTTTTGCTTTAAAATTTAGTAGTAGGTTTCACTTAAATCTCTAATCCTTAGACAGAAAGAGGACATGACAACACCTTTGGCTCTGCTTGGAAGCGCTTTGAGGTCAACTGACCCCTACCTCTTGATGCTGACATCTATTCCTAGTTAAGATCTAGTATTCAATATCCTTACAAAATGATCCTTTATTGAAGCGCATTACAGACACTTTGCAGAGAAGAGGAAATTTAGAAGGAATCTAGATTTTGTAATCAGAAAACTGAAAAATTAAGAGTTGATATTTGACTCATCACTGGGTTCAATTATTCATACGACTTCCTTCATTATGGCTGAATGTGACTGTTGACCACCTTCTGAGAAGGATGACGTCGGAGGTCTCACTGAGTTCAGTAAACACTAGGTCAGAGCAGTTGCCACTTGCATAACTATCTAAACCAAAAATTCTTTTCCTTACTGGCCACCTACCAGACCAAGGAAAAACACCTTTCTAATCAGTGACCTGAGAGCAGTGCTCTGCAGAACTCAGCATGGCATTGGTCTAGCAGTCCTGTCATGGATCACTATATCCCTTTATCCTAAAGGCAGTTCATTCATTATGAAAGAACTTATCACAGGGCTAAAAAGAAAAATGTTTCAGATTTATCTATCTTTCCAAACTGGTTTATACACACATACGTACAACTGGTTTATACATACATTCAACTTACCTGCTCCCAGTCACATTATTTCTTAGGACTGAAAGAAGCAGAACTCTCTGCGGTCTATATAGAAGAGATTTTGAACTGATGTGCCATAGAACATAAATATGGCATGCAAAGAAAATGCTAAGATTGATAGTTTGTATCACTCATTTGGCTGTGTTCAGCTTCAGATCCAGCCTCTGCTATCTGGATACCAAGTTTTGAGAAACTCCAGAAAGACATTATATAGATATTGGAAAAATTCTGTAGCCCATCATCTGCAAAATCCTATCTCTAACACTGCCAAAGAGCAATGTTTCAGAAGAATTCATAAGGTAAGCAAGTTCCCATAACATATTAATTGGGTAATATTGTACTGTAGTCTGAATTATGGTGTATGAGAAATAGTTTATGTTTCAGGACACTTTAAGAAAGAAACAAATGGCTTTTTTTTTTTTTTTTTTTTTTTTTTTTGGGGGGGGGTTGGGGGGGCAGGGGTAGGGGAGCTGTCCATCCTACCATTCCATGTCTTTTAATCTCTTGAACATCCCCTTCTTCTCACCTCTGAAACTTTTCCATGAACAACACATTTTCTTTTTTACTCTGCTTACTGTGTATGCTCTAGGTCATTATGTTGTACGGCCTATCTCCCTTTTTATTATCTCCCAAGAGCCCAGTTCTACATTTCTAAAAGTGTCTTATATTTATGACTTTATTTCTATAGCCTTTGTCTTATTTTCTTTGCTCTTCCAGCCAAAACATTCTGTTTTCCTTGCATCCCCTCCTTTTTGATGTTTACTGAATCATCCTGCAAACTTTTGTTCTGCCTTAAAGCTTTTCATACATTTGAATTTATACAAATGATGGCTTATGATCACCTTAAGATTCTTCCTAGTCCTGTGACATCTAGTTTACCAGTTCCTACTAATAAACATTTTTTTTCTGTTCTAAAATCCCCTTTAAAACTCTCTGTTGCCTTCTTCACATGAAAAATCATTCTCAGCATTTTCCCCATATTGTCTTTACTGTGTATGTATCTTGTTGTATTTAGATACTAACTCCCTTTGGGTACAGGATGCCACTTTATCTGTGTTTATAAAACAGCATAGAATGATTGCCCTCTGTAAAGCAATAGTGAGGACACAATATTTGACTGATAAATCAATTTGAAGAAATGCTTCCAATGATTAATGAATCTGTCATATCAACTAGGACACCTGCTAGTTGTTTTCGAGTTACTGACAAATATAACAGTTGCTAATTACACCAGCTATGGCCTGCTTAGTGCTCTGGCAAAGTTTTGCTACCGTTGCAATGGCAAGGAGCCTCTGAAAGTTGCTTTGCCATCAATTCCTTTGCTTCACAATACCTGCTGTAGTAAGAATCTTTGTGTTCTGGATTTTGTTTTTTAATGAGGTATTTAAACTTAAGCTCCCCCAAGCCACAGTGTGAGGAGAAGGAGCACAGGCAAACATGGAGGACTGAAGCAGCCAGCAGAAGAAAGCACTGTACTTAGAAAACTAATTTTCTTCTAAGTATGGTAGATTGCAGCTCCCTGAAGCAGAGTCCTTGCTTTCAGAAAACCAATTTCTGGCAGATTGCAGAGGTTATTCCCCTATGGTTTTCCAGCATCAGACAGTAGATGGGAATAGAGGACCCTCTCTCAGGGGGCTGGCAGCTTCACAAAAAAACAGATGGGACCTGACAGGCTATTTTCAGGAGATGGAGTCTCTGAAGCAGGAAGCAGGGATGCCTGAACGACTATGGGAAAAGCTCCTGTTTTTAAACTGGGTGAATCAAGGACTCTTTTGACAGGAGGCAGCATCCTTTCACAGGCTACCAACTGTCCTGTTTGTTACGTGACAGTCTTATCAGCCAAAGGTTTTTTTAGGCATTGTAAAATATTTGGCCAGAATAATGTCTGACCCCAACAGCACAAGCTGTTTCTACTTGTTTTTGACAAGAACTATTTGTTGTAATTCATTAATTCATGTCCTTACCTTGATCTCCAGGCTCCATCATGTAAAAGTCCCACCTTTCAAATCATATAATTTCTCCCTCCCTTCTACAATCACTTGAGTTTCACCTACAAGGGGCTTGAAGCATCCCACTTTTTCTCATTTCTTGCAAATCCTTTAAAACTAAAAAGAAATTATGCTCCGAAAATACTTGAAATTTACAGTTCAAGGTCTGCTCATGACAGCCTCTGAAATTCTAATCTCTCATCTTGAGAATGTAATTGAGTGTTTGCAGAAGCCACGCACTGTGCTGTCGGAAAAGGGCCATCCCTGAGGAGTCAGCTCTGTGCTTCACAGGCGTGCAAGCAGGTACTCTTCTTCACCAGCTGCAGGAAAGTATGCCAGCTTTCAGCAATTGATGAGGATAAGGTTTTGCAGAAAACAATGAAAGCTGGATGAAAAGTGGTGATATGTTGGTCCTGATCTAATCCACCTAACAAAGGTGCTAAGTTTGTAGCTGTTACAGAAAGATAGACACCTGCATACCTCCAGAGGGCTGTTCAGCTCTTAGATGTTCATTCCACTGGAAGCAGAGCTGTACAGAAAATGAAGATATATGTTTTGGGCTATGGTTTGTGTGCAAGGCAATGTGTATGAAGCTCTTTCTCAGTACAGGAAAGGCCTGTAAAGAGATCATGAAGAGAGCGTGTACACAAGGAAGGGGTGAGTGAAAATCCATATCAGAACCAGTGCTCATTTCAAAGAACTGTCTTGGAACAGCTTCTTCCCATCCTTGGAGAAACGGGAGATGGCAATAAAACTTGACCAATACAGGAGACTGGAATCTGAATTCAGCCTGAACCCAAGTGGTGAAAGTTGTAACAGAAGAGCCATGAGTCCTTATAGTGACTCTGCAGCATAAGTCACTTCCTGTCTTCCAAGTCCTGGGCCATGACAAGATCTGATGTGACTCACAGTGAATCGGTGCTGATGCTGCGGGTGCCTCTGAGACCTGGTCTGTAGGTACAGCACTTGTATCTGTGCCTCATGCTTTCACTGACAGTTAGAGCATTTTTGGAAAGTAGCCTTATCACTGCACCTTGCACATCTGTTCCCAATAATCCATTCCTCATCTTGGTCTTTGACTCACAAAAAAAAAGAAGCTATTATTACATCCAAACATTATTATATGTTACACAGGTATGCAATACCTTTTTAAACAGCTTTCCTTCTTCCAGGAGAAGCACTGCATCCTAACATGATTAATACAGTTACTGCTTATTGAAATATTAGGAACAGATTTCTAATATAATCTGCCACCATAAACATGTCAATAAATGAATCTCAGATAAGTAAGAAATGAAATCTGGTGTAATGTAAACATTGTGTTAAGTTGGATTTTTGATGCACACCAATGTACTTGGTGCACCCTTCACATAACAAAGAAAGATATGCACATGTTCATTGAGTTTTAATTAATAGAGTCCTTGCCAATTCCTCTTTAGACCTTTATTATCCATTTCTTTTAACGCACTTCATTCATCACTTTTAAAAATTAGACCAATTTAGTAACATAATTTGAATCCATAATTGAATTTGCTAGCTACTTTCAGAGTATACAAGTTAATGAAATGGCATCATTTTATACACATTTTCAGTGCTTGGAAAAAACTATATTGGTGACCAATCACCGCATTTAAAATGGGAAACTCTTATATCTCATTCTCAGACAAGTTCTCTACTGATTAAACTTTCTTGCCTCACAAATAGCAGACTAGAATTGTTCCATTCTCTGACAAAAATTAGTAACATAAGGCCACGTAGAAGGATGAATATAAAATATAATTCTAGTTAAAAATCGGAAATTACAAATAATTGAAAAATACTAAGTGAAGTGGAAGAGAAATATGTAATGGCGTAGCACCAGAACAACACATCAAATGCCTTCCTAGAGAGAAACAAAAAAGGATACAGCAGCAGCTCTGTGGAAACACCAAAACAAGTGCTTATATTTCTTACCAGAGTGCCACTGGCTCACCAGGGACATCTGACCCAATCTAGCATTTGACAAGTCAGCATCTCTGTTTATGTGTTCTGCCACACAGTCAGTAATTTTTTTCCCCACTCCCTCTCACAAAAACTAAACAAGCCACTCAAAGTAAGCTATGAGAAAGTAACTTAAGTAAATTAGCCCATAAAAACACCCTGGCTAATGACATGTATACTTTGTGGTTTCAATGGAGACACCAGGCATTGAGCCCTGGATGACAGGTGAAAGAAACTGGAAAAAGAGAGGTCAAGTGCTATTGGACAAATTGGAGACCTTTTTTTTCTCCTTGTTGCTAGCACCTCCCCAAACTGTCTATGCTCTTCCTCTTCTCTTTCCTCCGATTGCCAATTTAACAGAATGAAGCAATGATACAACCACTGCCTAATATAAGTGCAGTCTAATGCACCCTATTTATGTGAGAAAATATTTTTCCTTTCATCAGCAGATTCAGAGCTGTAATATTGCCCACTTCACAGAGCATGAAATTCTTTCAAGTTTTTGATACATTTTTAATACTGGGATGCAACACTAATTGCACTGCTAAACAAATGGTGGTCATTCTTCCCTCCTCAGTGTATGCAGTTATGTTCATCAGCTACCTCACCTAGTTCAACAGGGCCATGAGATCAGGAATGGTGCTACTGCTTTTTCAGCTGAAAATAAAGTTAGTAGAGCATCACTGCACAGCGGTGTTTCACCACATTTCGACATTTCACTAGTTTGAAATGCCCTAGAGTATCTCCAAAGTACTGTCCTATTAATTTAAATGTAACTATATTTTTATACCTAGTGTATTATACATTAAGTATATTAGATATAATGAAGAGTACTGTGATCCTTTGTTCCTCTTTTATTCAATTAAGTAATTAAAAGGGTGAAAAATACTTTGAAATTTGCTTTTGTTATTTAGTAGCTGTTTTCAAGTTTTTCAGAATAACTGTTGTTCCTGGCACTATTGCACCAGTGTAGACCACAATAGAAAAACGCAGACTAGTAAACTAGTTATATTTTCCTAGCTTATTTTCAGTCCTAGCACAGGATTTTCAATAGCTCCTAGAAATATTGTACTAATTTTATCTTTAAATGAAAAGTCTAGGAGATTTTATTAAAAAAAAAAAAAAAAAAAAAAAAAGACCATTTAATTCTCTGTGGGTATCAAACTAAGTGATACAGTGATACAGTACTTAGAGATTCAATTAACAACATTTGGCTAAAGGCCAAAGGAAAATTAACAAAGGTCTAGAATATATTTCTCAGACTGATTTTTTTCCTGATATAATTATACATTTAAAAGGAAGTTCTACCAGACTGTGCTCCCCAAAACCTGGGCTCATTTCCAAATTTAAGCTTGAAGTTTTATTGCAGTTCTACCCTCTATTCTGATTACCAGGTACTATCTGCTTTCAGCAATTAATACAAATGTTACGGGGTTTGATTTGCTTCACTACAACCTGTGGACTTAATTTCTTTTCATTTGTAGCTTTAAAAAAGCAAAGACCTCTTTGTGATGGATTTTTACATTGCACTAGTACTATTACTGAGCTATAGGCTTACACCATCAGTCATCTGTCCAGACTGCATCCCTTTTGTTCTAGTTAAGATGTAATCCCTTTGTGCTACATGAAGGCAGGAGGTTAGACAGACAAATGTTATAACGGGTTGGAAATGGGCCTTTCAGTCTTCTGAATAATGACACACATAGATGTAGATGGGTTGGGATGGGAGCATGGAACGCCCCATGGCTACTGTAGTGCTACCATTACAGGGATGAGACCTTCATTCATTTTTATTGTGCAGAATGGTATTCTTGCAAGAACTCTGGTTGCTCCCACATTCAGGTCGTTCTCACATTCCCACATGTGAATGTTCCTACTTTCACAGTTCCCATAACTGAGAACAGGCTGGAGAACATGGCAAACATGTCAGCTGTCCTCAAGGTTGCAGCAGCAGCCAAACACTGGGACAACTGGCCATCCCATGATCAGAGGAAGGGTCCTCCTGGGATGGGTTGAGAGGCTTTGACAACCACTCTGTACAGGCCCACCAATACACACATCTAGTATGACAAAATGGAAATGCAGTATTCACAACCGTTCTCCTTAAAATCAGTCTCTTGTTCCATTCTGTTGCACTATTGAATCTGCTGATGGAATTGATGACTCCTGTTGTGTTACAACATCCACTAAGAATTTTGAAGATGTTAAACATCCTCCTACATCATTAGAGTGTTTCTTACCTGTATATTGAGGCTTGCAAAACCTCACAAGGCTTTTCAACAGGGTGCACAAGAAGTAACTGATGATTCTTAAATTAGATTAATGTACATGTATCCCTTTGTGATCATAATGATGTCACCAGTGCTGGAAGAAAGGAGATGAGGAATTTTAGGGGAAAAGTACACCTACTTCACACCATAACAGGCCATCGTAAATACCCACACTAGCCTTGAGCACTCTAGTTCAGAGACTAGAAATATTGTGCTCTGTCTGAAATTTCAGACAGCCATTTTTTTAGCCTAGCAGTATGCATTTTAAATTGCATATTTATTACACTTAAAAGACCAACAAGACCGATAGATGCAACTAAGAATTTATTGAAACCAATAAAAGATGTAACAGTCTACTCAAAACACAATAGTTTTTATTAGTCTGGCTACAATGATACTAATAACATAGATTATTCAATTACTACAGGAAAATCTGATTAATAATGAAATTAAAATTGTTATGCAAAAGCTTTTCAGTACCTACCTCTTCCTCTGGTGTTATGCTTACCTTTCCAACATTCCTCTGGTTCTTAAGGCCATGATCCTAGTTTTCCTTTGCGCTATATCACAATCTTAAAGAATGTGATACAGAATGATACAGAATGAGAAAGAATGAAACATCCTTTCTCCTACACCGTCTTGTCATTGAAAAGGCAGGGCTTATAATCAGATAGACTGGAAATATGAAAAGATGATAGAGTTATACTTATTCCCATGATATTTTTTTGAGAGGTAAACACTTTTTATAGCCTGATAGTGACAAAATAATGCTGCTTTTATCCTACTTTCCTCTGGAGAATGAGAAGGTGGAAAAGGCAAGAACAAAGAAAACTGAGGAGGAGGAAAAAAAAAAAAAAAAAAAAAGATTAAAATATAGTATTTACATTATAATATATGGTTATATACATGAAGAAAATTAGAAATTCTTAAAAAATAAACAGATATTCCCTCTCTATCATTAACATATACAGATATGATGGTGGGAAAGACATCTGAATATGTAAACTTTATCAAAACACTGTAACCCAAATACAATGGAGAGGACGTACATAGGTTATACTCATATAGAATCATAGAATTGTTAAGGTTGGAAAAGACCTCCAATATCATCTGGTCTAACCATCACCCTACTACCAATGTCACCCACTAAACCATGTCCCTAAACACCACATTCAAATTTCCTTGAACAACCCCAGGGAGGGTGACTCCACCACTTCTCTGAGTAACTTGTTCCAATGCCTGACCACTCATTCTGAGAAGAAATGTCTCCTAATTCCAACCTAAACCTCCCCTTGTGCAACTTGAGGTCATTCCCTCTAGTCCTATCACTAGTTATCTGTGAGAAGAGTATGTCCTCTTAGATTTGCTTACACTAAACCATCTGAGTTAAGAGCCTCCTCTTAGTGCCCCACTCTGTCTATCTCTGCCAATACCACCTGAGAGTTAATGGCTGCATGCTTTTAATTTATGGCAAAGATAACTGTGCTCACCTCTGCAAAATTATTGTTTACAAGATTTGCCTTTATAATAAGGGTCTGTGGAGCTCCTTTGGCTGTTTCCTTTCTAAGCCCCTCTAGGTAAAAAAACATGCAACCTGGTTTGCTTTCCGAGTAAAGGTACACTCAGAAACTATAAGCATATCATTACAAATATGAGTGTGAGGTGAAAGCCAGAAAACAGGTCTTGTCCATGGAAGAACCAGACCCGAAGCATGAGTTATAAGATACATAGCAATCTGCAAAATAAAAAATAAATACATAAATACATAAATAAAGACATAAATAAAAAGAATTATTTTCACTGAGTCATATAGCAAACAACTAAATGCAATTTCTATAGCAGCAATGCAAACCACAAGATAGACCTCAACTGCTGCCTCAATGGTCACTGTAACCAGCTTGGTAAGATCTATTGGAAAGAAAATAAGACTCCTTCAGATCTGTACATATTTCAGAATATCCAGGCTTCTAGAAAGATGAGTCTTTATGTCCAAAGTGTGAGCAGGAGCCCTGCTGTGAAAATTTTTTTATCGTAGGTTGGAGCTGACATTTATAACAGCAGTAAAGCAATTGTTGGAGCTTAATAACATGATGCATTCTCAGTCACTGCTATGTACACATATCAGCCAAGATAGCCTCCTCTATCAGCTGGTATCATCCAAACTAGGTTAACAGTCAAGAGACAATGATGTGTCATCTTGTCACAGTTAAAAATAATTCTGTGAAACTTAGAGCATCACACAGTTTGTCAAGTGTACTTAATTGAGTTAAAGCAACTCAGCCACTGATCAAATCCCTGTGGAATCATGGTGACATAATAGGCAACAGCACATGACAGTGTGAATTACAGAGGGTCTTAAATGATAGGTAAATAATTTGAATTACAAGAATGTAAGTGCATCAGGGGATTCTGGGAGTGCTATAATAAACCCTAGATGCAAAACTCCAATCATATCATATTTACTTGTATTGATCTTGTTCACAGTTCCTTTTTTGTACTGATGAGATATACATGAAATTACAAGTTTCAAATGAGCCAATTTGTTTGTTTGTTTGTTTTTCTTTAAAATCTGAATTCACACTGGTGTGATTTCTGTGTGATGCCCATTTTCAATTTACCAGAGGTATTTTAATGTTTCTCATTTCTGTGTTTCCTGTTTAATGAGACATATACCACATGGTAGTAAACTGTGAGCTGGCATTGTTTTAAGGTTTTATTCAGCTTTTAAAAGAAATCCTGGTCTAATTCTTCCCCCTTGTTTTTGTCTTGCCACTGTTCATTAATTCTACACAGAGCTGACTGGAATATTAAGACTTGTCAAATTCAATAGTACAGGAAGTTCTTTCTGGATTGCATCTACTCTGAAAGGCATTTGAAAGATCAGAAAACGTCTGCCATCCTTGTGAGTTGTTGCTTTTCTCTAAGTTAAGAAAGAAAAGCAAAAGAATCTTTAAAATTATAATGAAATCTTATGGTTCTAAAGGACTCCAGGCACACATCTGGTAGGAGGACACACTTCCTAAGCTAATTTTATCATCATCTCATGTAATTTGTGGTAAGTTACTGTTCATTTATTTCAAATCAAAGTCGTTCATTCTGTGACAATTTAATCCACACCAGGCATGTCAACATACAGCCTGAAGACTGGTGTAGGTTGTTGCTATCTGCATATTTGATTATATGACCTGCAGCTAACTGATAACATGTTTAAACAATATTTAAACCATTAGAGGCTACAGAAACTTTTCTTGCTGTGTCAATAAACCAGGGCATTGGCAAAGCAGGGTGGAGAAACTATGATTTGTACTTTTTGCTTCCTGGAATAAAAACACTTTTCTAAACCTGGGAAACTGAGTCTCAGACGATTGTACTATTTTAGGAGAACTGTCTTTTGGAGCACAGATAAATTAACCTATTCCCAGTGCCTACCCTCATTCAAGGAAATAAATTGTGCGTAACAGTCTCTGTAATATATCAACTTTCAGTGGTATTAGAGTCAAATACAGTTATACTCACTTTCCAGTTGCTAGAAGTACTAGCTCTCATTTCACACACAATGTAAAATGTATAAATAAATAAATGGATATGATTTTTTCTGTACATTCTTTAAGAGCAAACAGGTACAGGTAAAAATAAATAAATAAATGAGAAAAAAAAAAAAGAAAAAAAGAAAAATAATAGCATTTACTTTTAGTTTTCTATATAGAAAGACGAAATCTTATAAAGAAAAATATTTTAGAGTCACACAAATATCAATGATTGTGTTTCTCTCTACTTTTGTAATTGAGCTTAGGTTGAAGAAGTAGTTCTTTTGATTTTTGAGGAAGGTATCCTCCTAGAGCAGCTGTGTTTTCCTGTTTCTCGACTATAACTTAGAACCAGAATGTACATCATTTGCACTTATCCCAGGTTAGTTTCCTAGCATAAGTCACAAAAAAAAATAATTAAAAAAGAAAATGGAAGCAGAATAAATACCATGAAGCTATGAGAATTTCTCTATTCAAGTTATATCTTGAGGTTGCATAGAGTATCCATTTCTGATAACAGAAAAACACAAGGAATATTTACCTGCTCCCACATCTGACCTTATGACACCATGATTTAGATTGTTTATAGTTTAGAAAGTCTTTTCTGAAATTAACAGATAATTTAGCATGGAAATCCAACAGATTTGTGAGATACTGTTTATTATTCCTTTGTCATTTGGAATTTGCATTTGTATTTCATTAATTCATAAGGAACATCAACTGCATACTGGAAAATAATTGCATGTAAGTTTGACTGGTATCAGTGACTTTATCCTTGTTCTTGTGCTTTCAGGTATGGTGTTTGTTACAGCTCAAAGTATTTCTTTTCTCACTTTTTTCTAATAGGCTTTCAGCTGTGGTACCACTACTACAGCTACCACTACTTTTCATTTGCAGCTTGCTTATACAACACTCAGAAAAATCACTGTGATTTCACTTCTCTTTTTTCGATGTGCTAGAATGGCACAGTCTCAGAGAGAAATGAATATGAAACATATTGATAAATTATTATTTTTATCATTCCATGCAAAAAGGTCTAAAGGCACTCACAACCCACTCTCAATAGTTTAGAGAGGAAATAATCTGTGGTAACAGATTGTGAACAGCTGTTGAACAAGAAAGCAAATCATATAACCATTTCAACATTTAAACCAATGATAGCTGGTTTATATGGAGGAAAACAGAACAAGACATTCCATATACCATGGAATGTATATGGAATGTATGTATACCATATACATGTATGTATACATACATGAATGTATGTATACCATGTATACCATACACAGGAAGGCATAGATTAACTTCATATGATCTTGTGTTCACAATGGTATTTAAACATAATTTATCATCTTGGACAAAAATGTAGGATGATATCAGTATCTGTTACCCATTTCTATTCACTTCCAATTCCTTCCCTCTAAATTTAATTTCTGTCTTCATTCTCAGCTGTTCAGCATCTTCATCTTTGTCTGCTTATCAGGTATAAGTGAAAACCGTAAAAGCTCATAGTTACCGGGTAACTACCGATGTAATTAAAAATAAATAAATAAATAAATGATTATTTGGGAAAAAAAAAAAGTATATATGAATGCAAATTAGATTTTTTTTCTTTTTGGTACAAATTCAGTAAGATCTTAATATCACTGTGGTATGAAAATACATTAAGGAAGAAGAGTGTTGCTGTTTGCAGACAACTTATCTCTGTCTGAATAAGAAATGTCAGATACAAATTTAAACTACTTCAGTGATGAAAAACAACTTTGTACGAACTGTTTTATCAGACCTGGAATAATAATTTTCCCAAATACAATATAAATATACAAATATTGCTTTGTTTTCAAATACACTCATAAACACTATTATTCTTTATTAGTATTTATTGTGTTCATTTTGGGAGTGCAACGTGCTATAGAATTTTCAATAAAACAAAGGTCAAAGTTAAGTTTGCAGTAGGACATTCAGAAGTGCATGAATGTTTGATTTTCAGGTTCCCTTCAAAGACAAAAGAAAGGAAAAGTATTTGTTTTATTCATAACTTTATTTATTGGTAAATTCAAAGCACTGTATTTGGAAAATAATGCAAAACACTTTAGAATATAATTAAATAATTATTCAATAAGCTTCATACAAATTGGCTAATAATTTTAATCAGTTTGAATCTCTATTCTTCAGCAATGAAAGCTTGAGAATGAAAATATTGCTGCGCTAAATCACTCATCTCAACATACCTAACATTTTTTTTCTATTTCTACTGGAACAACTACACCATCCATTAATGGAAGGTCACAGTGTCATTTTAAGGCTGAAGTACCTGAAATCATTTCACAGAAACAATAAACATAACATGAAGCTGACATGTTACTGATCTCTGCCCTAGGTTTGCAGAAGTGACATGGGAACACAGTCATGACGACAGTAGACCATTTAGATAGGCAGTGTTGTCTTGTGCCTTTAATCTTAGAGCAGCCTTTAAGTGTGATCCATTTAAAAGCATAAAGTTGAAGTGTTTTCTGTTAAGCATCCAAAAGATAATAAAATTCAATTGGGTCCAGTACCATTCAAGAAGTCTTTTACTTACTTCCCTGGAAAGGACAACTGTCTCTCACAATTAAGCTAGATTTTCAACACAGTCAAGAAATGCTGAGGACCAGAACATTGATTTGAGCCCTAACCAATTTACAGCTACCGAAGTGTATCAGAATGATTCCAGGCTCATTTGTCTATGATTTAATTGTTCTCCAGCACTGGTGGCAAGCACAAAAGGAAGAATTGCATGTTCTCATGAAACATATTACAGTATATTTTTTATCAGTACATGATAAAATAAATTTTAATTGTTGAGCACTCTATCTGTTCCAGACTTAAATCCTGTAACGGTACATTGCTGTAAAGGTAACTCCATACATATTTTGTGGTGCCAAGTAACAGGATATCTTATAGAGAGAGCAATAGATAGATACAAGAGCGTCTAAAACAATTGGTTTTCTGTTTGCCTGTTAGAATAGATTTGTAGTAGCTATCAGCTAGTTTAATAAACTACAACAATCAATGACTCAATGAATTATTATGAAATTTATTCTTTAGAATCATTTTGAAATGAAAATATGATTTCTGCACTCAAAAGGAAGAAAACAAAAAAAGGCAACATGAATTTCTGTTATTTCTGCTTTCATTATTACTGTTATTTTCATAGGACCAACAGGCAGCTAGGTCTACAAGGAGACTGATCATCTAAATCAAGGCTTTGATAAAGTAGGGCTATTCACAGGTTCCATTAATGAGATCCAGACTATGTCAACCTAAAATGTAAAAGACATGTATATTAAAAAAAAAAAAAAAAAAAAAAAAAAAAAAAAAAGATATATGTATAAACACTGTAAGGAAGGCTCAGGGGTGATTCAGAGCATCAGTCAGGTGTCCTTGTTAGACAGCATGATTACCTATTTGCTGCCTTTTCTCAACTGATGTCTGACACTATGAATGCCTGTAGCCTGCACTTGTCTGAGCTTATACCACTAGATTTTCCTTAGCATCTAATATTTTGGTTTTGCTCAGAAGTATCAGTTTTACTGTCACTGAGCAATTTGATATTTGTATTTAGGCTCTACACCCCAGGCCTCTGATTTTACAGTTGTTTTAATTTTACAGTTAACTGGAGATGATGCCTGACTGTGAAACGTGATTCTCATCATCTACTGACCCAATAGTGCCCATCCCATGCTCCTTGAGAACCATACAGCTGAGGAAGAAATGTAAGAGCTGAAAACTGACACTGCAAAGAGAGAATGTTGGCGTGTTTGCTTCTGGCTTCCCAATTCCAGGGCTTAATAAAGGTGAAGGCAAGAAGGCTGCAATGACCATGATGGCAACTATGCTAGAAGCACAAGGTGTGAGCTTGGATCCAGCTGGAGTTCAAGACTGGACCCAGCACCAGGCACAGCAGTTTCTTTCAGATTAAGGACCAGGGCCTAGGACTCCTCTCTCCCACTTGTTCAGAAAATCCATGTTTCAAATAAAAGAACATTAGAAAGGAAAATGTGAATAAACTTTTCAGTCTTGTTTTATAGGACAGCAGATCTTATGTTTAAATTTCAATAAGGAAGATATAGAAGAATCATAGTACTTCTATGCTAACACAGAAGTATGGGGGTTCTGGAATGGATCTGAAGACTGAGAGAAAAGACTCAGTCTTTTCTCCACCAGACTGAGAATTTGACCTGATCCAGGAAGCAATTCTGCACATATATGCACCTGAAAGAGAAGAAATAAATTTATGTGACCCTCAGAGCAAAAATATTACATCATCACCCCATGAGAGAGAAATGAGCAGGGTTTAGCACAGGGGTTACCAGACGTTGTCTCAGGTTGGCCCCAAGCTCCTATTATTGCTACACTAGGAGGCTTCTCCAAGCTCCCACTGTTGGCTTTCCCACACACACCACTTTTGGACACAGTGTGTTCAGTCTCTGGGGCATTCATCACTGGGACCTGGGTAATGGAGGGGTGAGGGCATATGGAACGTAATCAGTGTGAGCCTGCTTCTGCCTGGCTTCTAGCTCTCATAACTCACCTTCACTGAGGAGCCAGGTAGAGGAGATTTCCTGACCATGGGGGACGAAGGTGAGGAGATCCACAGGAAGGATGTGGGGAGAGACCACCCGCAAGAAAGACTCTATATTATGGCTGTACTCATTCCTTGAACACAATGTAATGTGAGTTGAAGAGACAGAAGTAGCACTGCAGGGCTAGGGAAGATCAGGCAAAAAGATGAAGATGAATGAAAGACAGAGCAGTTTGCAGCACTGCCTCTTTCTTTCCTATACTCCCCTTTGACCCTAATGCTTCCTTGCATTAAAGAAAACATAAAAAACATATTTTCAGTCACATAAGGGACAGAGCTGCTACCACCACCTCTCTACTCTATTCCTGTCAGTCTTCACCAGTTGACACACCTGGTCTGGAAGAAAATAATGTCTTTCTGCTGAAGACAATGTGTAGTGAGGAGAAGAAATTTTTAGAGCTGCTTCTCATAAACAAGACAAGTATCTGGGCTGGAACCAATAAAGGGAAGAAAAGGTCTCACCTGTCAAAGTAATTCATTGTAATTCAGCATGCTCTGCACAAGGGAGTCATTCTGTCATCACAGGGAGGGGGGATATCTCATGGATATTGAAAGAGGAGCCATAACTCTCTGCAATTGCAATTGCACTGAACAATTCTAAAGAAAATCCTACACAGTCCAAAACCTAGGGCCCCCCCTCTTTGTGCATGCCATTCTGACAACCCCCAAGGCACCACCAGTTAACAGGAACCAAAACACCAGGACATCTTTCCTTCAGTTCCCTCCCCAGGACTAGTAAATTCCCAGCTGAATTAGAAGACTTGCTGAACAATTTTAAGGTTATATTCTGGCCCAAATTATTCATTGTTATGTTGGGATTTAGTTTCTGAAGGGAAAAATTTTGTCTTCTTCAGTATTCAAAATGAAGGTCCTGGGGAGAAGGTATTAACGGTACAGATATGGGACATGAAATATATGCTGAAGAAAAGAAATAATGATACCACAGTGTAGCTAGAAAAAGAAATGCCATTTTGACAATTGGATTCAGTGTGTACCATATGTGCTTAAAGACGTCATGGCTTTCTTCCCTGGTATCACACATACACACAAAAACTCCAATGTCACATTTATTTTAAAGCACTGCTGCAGTTTAACACTGATTCCAAATTTAATGGAGCAATGTTAAATAACAGAATGTTGTATTTAAGTGTACTACATGTAGAATATGTCCAAGGGATTTATGTACATAGCTCCTCTGTAGTGCTTTAAACATTTCCTCCCTAAGGGCTCTTATTCACTAAACTGTTTGTTTTTGTCAGCACAGACAATCAAAAAAAAAAAAAAAAAAAAAAAAAAATCAACACAGCTATCACGTTTATCAAATAGGGTGTCCAGATGTTTAGAAACACTAGCAAAGACTGAGGTTAAATATCTCCCTGAGGGGTTCCTTTTCTGAAAATATTTGATGACTATGGGTTATTCTGAAGAGTATTGAACTCTCTTTTTCTGTTACCTTCCCCCAGCATCACAGAGAGTTGTATGACAGAGAAACTGAAAGACTGGGGATGGGCAGTTCTTTATTTCCTTATATCAGAAACACCTTATAATTTCTAATAATATAGAATAAAAATATAATAATCCAAAAAGATAAGGTAATTATAGTTTAACACTCAATTTTGCCTCCTCATGTAATGTTATTAAGGCCTTTGATACTGTCCCTCACAGCATCCTTCTGGAAAAATTGCCCAACTGTGAGATAAACAGGTTTATGCTATGCTGGGTGATGAACCAGCTCAACGGTAGAGCTCCAAGTTTTGTAGTAAATGGGGCTACATCTGGCTATTCATCAATTCTAGAGCTGGTTCTGTTTAACATTTTTATCAATGATCTGGATGCAGGAGTGCACCCTCAGCAAATTTGCCAATGATACTAAACTGGGAGGTGCTGTTGAGTGTCTGGAGGGATCAGAGGCCTTCCAGAGGGATCAAGATGTATTGGAGCACAGGGACATCAGCAATGACATGAAGTTCAACAAAGGAAAATGCCAGGTGCTGCACCTAGGACGGTGTAATGTCAGACACAGGCACAGGCTGGGAAATGAGCTCAACAGAAATGGACCTAGAGGTGCTGGGAGACAGCAAGCTGAGCATGAGCTAGCAGCATGCTCTGGCAGTCAGAGGGCAAACTGTGCTGTGGGGTGCATTAAGCACAGAACAGCCAGATGATCAAAAGAGGTGATCCTCCCACTATATTTAGTGTTGGTGAAAGCTGTTCTTGAATATTGCATGCAGTTCTGGACTCCACAATATAAAAAGGAACTGATGGTCCTTGAAAGTATCCAGAGGAATGCAGCAAAGCTGGTAACAGGATATGAAGGCATGTCCTGTGAGGAGAGATTGAGAGCACTTGGGTTGTCTGCTCTGGAGAAGAGGAGGCCGAGAGGTGACCTCGTTGCTCTCTGCAACTCCCAGAGCAGGGGAAGCAGGGTGGGAGGTGCCAGCCTCTGCTTCCTGGTCACCGATGGCAGGACATGAGGGAACGGCACAAAGCTGCACCAGGGGAGGGTCAGACTGGGTGTTAGGGAAAATTTCTGTACCATGAGGGTGGTCAAACACTGCAACAGGCTTCCTGGAGAGGTGGTTGATGTCTCATGACTGTCAGTGTTCAAGAGGCATTTGGATAATGCCCTCAATAACATGCTGTAACTATTGGTTAGCCCTGAAGAGTTCAGGCAGTTGATCTCCATGATCTTTGTAGGTCCCTTCCAAATGAACTATTCAGTTCTATTCTGTTCTAATATAAACTATCTCTTCAGCTTGATGCTTAACTGAATTATGAAATTTAACACAAAAAGATTTAGCCTAAATTTGATATATATATAAAGAGAGCTAATATGTATAACCATGAATTATTTCAGGTGTCCTGTTACAAAAATCAGAAGAAAAAAAAAAAAAAAAGTTTAAAATCTGACTTGTCCAGTATTGAACTCTGCCAGACAAATCCCCAAAAGGGATTTAAAATATTCTTCCACAGAATAGTAATAAACATGCTCATGATTTACTGTATATGAATATGAAACCAAAAATTTCCAGAATAAATTTGTGTTGTTTTTTTTTTTTTGTTTGGTTGTTTTGGTTTGTTTTTTTTTTTGTTTGGTTGTTGTAGTTGTTTTTGTTTGTTTGTTTGTTTTGTATTTTGATGGCAAGTTATGGTTTGTCTGTCATCACATACACCTTTATTCTCTCCTATTCTCTGATTATTTACCATTTAACAGTCAGACCTGCGGTGGGTCATGTAGATGTGGCATAAACTTTCCTACTGAGTGCAGTTTCATCCATGGTGAGATAGCTTATAATTAGTAAACTTCCTTCCTAGTGTTTTACCGTAAAAAAATGTTTCTAAAATTATTTTATTATAAAAGAGGTTTGTTACTTTTTTTTTTGTTTTTGTTTTTGTTTTTCCTCCTGTGCTTTGGGGCTTCTTCCGAGAACGTATTTGCAGTCATAATTAAGAAATGTGTTAAACCTTCTGTCAATTAGCTTAATTGATGTAAAAATCTGATTTGGTCCTGGGAGGAATGAATTCCCCCAGCTGAACCTTATCAAAGAACAGCTTAGCACAAAATGAGGAAGAAACCAAAATGTGTAAGACTGCTAGGAAAAAGCTTGTGATGTCTTGAGACAATGTGAAAGAAAAAATAATGCGTGCAGGCTGTTGTGTAGGTGTTTTAAAAATAAGTCAAGTGTTTTCTAAATGCATTCCTTTTAGTGCATAGTCTTAGTATAAAACCTTTAAAAGTAAGAGTAGAAATGAGGAAGAGATGCCTGTGAGATAAAAGATTTATCAGGAAACAGTATCAGAATGTGGGAAGAATGGGGTCTGGAAAAAGGCCATTGTTAACAGGCCAGAAAAGTGACTTGTTTTTTTGTTTCTCCTTTTTCTCTGGAAATGCCAGTTACAGAATAGAGATAATACAGAGTGAGCGGAGACTGTGATGGCAAAGGCCTCAGCCATATGATGCTATCAGGAGAGCTGTGTGTAAACTAGTAAAATCACAGGTGATGGTGAGTACAGGAAGCTCAAACCTGAATGTGAAAGAGTTGCTGCAAACTTGGGTGTGCATATGGAAAACACTTGGCCAAATAATGGACTCATTCATCTGCTAAAGTATCTCTAAAAAGTACCAAGTTTATTCTAAGATCTTTTCCTCCAAGTCTGATGAATTAAATGGTGGCTGGGAGCCATGTACTAATGAGTCCCAATTTTGCTGATATGAAAGTTTTATTTGTGCTTGGAATTACACAGAAATTCAATCCAAGCCAGGATTAGAGCCCGTGTTTCTAAATCCATTCAGAGTAGGATGACACAGTGACTTCCTGGTATACTGCTTCATCTCACTGTATTTCCCATTTTATACATGAAGAGTGAGGTAATAAGTTACCTGCTAGTTTGTTATAACCTCATAAATACCTTGGCTTGGGGGTGGGAGGGAGCTAATTTGAATTATTTATTTTACTTGGCTTGAAGATGTATGTGGAAAAGACAGTTCAGATTCATCAATTCTGATGAAGAACTGGACAAGTAATATTATGTGCAGACCAGGTTCTATTAGGCACGCTTTACTGTAGTTAATCTAGACCCCAAAATGGTTCAAGAAATTGTAATATAAATTTGTGTTCTGATTTCTTCTACTGCACTCCCTCACCACCAGAAAATGTTCATGACACATCCCTTTATTCTTTTCTCATAGCAAGGTCAGAAAGATTAAGAATGCACAGCAGGAAGCATTCTTTTTGATGACAGTGTCTACACTGAGCTTTCATTGATTGTGTGTTTTAGTATTTATATAAATAGTTACTAAACTGCAGCTGGACAGAAAGCCTAGATGACATTAATGTTCAGTGTTGGTGTACTGTGATATACAAACATTTAAAGAGTGATGACTGGGTGCTATAAGACTGTTTCCCATAACATCTTTTTCACCATGCTTAATCTGAAGAGGAAAGTATGTGTCCCATATGTAGAAATTCATAAGGAGCAGGAAGCATGGAGCAACAAGGATGCCCTGTCTCTTTGCACCAAGATCTCTCTTCCTCTCTCTCACACATATATGCATACGCTCATGCACATGTATGCACGTCCTTTGGGTGGTGAGGAACAAAAAACAAAACAAAATCATTTAAATAGAGGAAAAATCTAGCAAGTACTTTTGCTATTTTTCATCCCTATTAAGAGGTGGGTGGGGCAGGGGAGAAGGGTTGTCTAAAGGGAGATTTTAGCATCCTTGGAAGAAAAAAGTAGAAGTAATGCTAGGATTAATAAGGAGCACCATCTATTTTATGCACTGTACAAATGAATGAACAACTCACAGAACAAATGCTGGAGACCTATCTTCCAACCAAGAAAAGTAGTAAGTCCCCACACAGATGAAAGGAAGATCTTAAATGTGGTCAGTGGAAAAAATGTTAAGGGAAATTGCTCTTCATCTGTCTGACTCATCCCAGTTGTGCAGCAATTACTTGCTATGGTTTGTGTTAATATCCAGTAGACCATTAATCTCGTCAAGGTTGTCTGTGGGAAGTAAATAGAGTTTTAACTGTGGAGATTTGCAGAATAATAATAGTAATCACTCTAACAATATGTGTTTTTAGTATGGTGACCCATGAATTGTAGGCGCTAAAAGACCTAAAAAGTGAGTGTCCTCAAAGGGCACATCTGTGTTCATAACAAGAGGTTGCCAACAGGAAGCTCAAGCACTGGGCTGCTGTTGATAAATTACATTACTTATATCTTAGTTTACACTTTTTTTTTTTTTTTTTTGAGCATTCCCACAAGCATTATGTATGACAGCACATGCCAGTGTTTCTGGAGATAGTTCCTTTCAGACATCTTTCCTAAAAGGCAGGATGGATGTGTCTATACCATGTTTAGCTCCTTCAGGTTTACACAGGTTCCCAGTGTAATTCCCAGATATTTCCTACCCTCGTGTACCCCCTCATACCCTATTAAAGAGACATAATGTAGACCTCAATTTTATGTCCAGGAGCAGTTTACAGAGTTAAAGTAAAGACAAAATCAAGAGAATATCTCAATGCAGATGTTAATATCAAAAAAAAAAAAAAAAAGTTTTCTGCTGTCTCTCCTCCACCTTGCCACCTTCACTATGAGGAAAAACTTAGATGGGTATTATACGACATAGCTATTTTATGGTACAGAAACAGTATACTAGAAGAGAAAACCTCACTCCAATGGGCTGTGACATAGCCCTCATTGTTTCAGACACTGTGAACTGAAAAAAGCAAACAGAGAAGATGGCAATGCCTCAGAGCTGTAAGCAGTAAATCCCACTGCACAGGACCCATAGGAGACTCAGTTAAATGCTACAGTCTGCACACAGCCCCTGTGCTGGAGATGTGCTAAGTCTACGTGATTTGGCCTTGAGGCCAGGAACTGGCCCTTGGCCCTTTCCTATTTGACAATGTAGACATAACCAGTTTATCTCTCCCTGCATCATTAATTACCCAGGTCCCATGAATGTACTCTGTTTTATGAAGATAAAATATTTCTGGTTCTTTAGGCAGCACGGTGCCTGTGCCTCATTAGTGTCACCCTATTCCATAAGACCCTTGATTTATGTCACTGTACAACTTCCTGTCATTGCTATCTCTACAGTTCACTTCTTTTGATACATTTCATGAAGGCTACATGCTGATAAGGGAGCTCCCCGTCCATGATGTGCAGCCTCAGTGTACTCACAGCCTTCAGTGCCTGCACCTGATCATTTCATAAAAGTGAGCATCTGGCATTGTGGCTGTGTGGAGATCGTGATCTGCAGAGACGAGCCTCAGGCAACCTACTGCCAGCAGCACAACACTTATTTTGAAATTTTGTCCCTCTGCAGAAATATTATATATATATATATACATATATATTATATAATATAGTCAGAAATATTATGCTCCTTAAAGGAAAAAAAGACAAAAAAAAAAAAAAAAAGGAAAAGGAAAATTAAAAGGAAGAAGTGAAAGAGTCAGGGTGATGAGTTTTCTTGTTCTCTTTTCTTGCCTTTACCCTATTTCTAAGCACTCCTTACACTCTTTAAATCCTTTGTGTTTTGTTTCAAAGTTCTATTTTAAGATATTATTTTCTTCTTTTCTGGAGATTCAGATGTAGTTCATGACATGAGTTGAAGCTTTTGAGGTGTGCCTTCTTTCCTCATATTTCCTTATTAGATACTAAACTGAAATCTGAAGTAAGCTGGTCGCTCCTCTCTTGGGATTCTCTGGATTTAATTCAGCACTTTTATAAATAGGAATGCAAATTACATGTCTAGTGAATTAGGTGTAGTAATAATGGTGTAATATGTACCAGACTACTTAATACTGAATGTGCAACTTGAAGGTAATTTACTCATGAAGAAAATGGTAAAATAAATCATAATAGTGTTGAATGTAACTGTACTCTACTGTACCTGAGTTAGCTAGATACTAATTGCAAATACTCTGCTAATAGAAATTTCTCCGTGATTCTTCCTCAAAAGTGAAGTGCTTATTTTCTGTATTTGTGGAATTAACTTATTTGACAAATATTACTATGTACTAAAAATGTTGCATATCAACATTGTATGCAACATATTAGAGTCACAAATCAGAAGCCATAAGAAAACTTTGTAATTACCTAGTTTAACTTCCTATATAACATTGGCCATAGAGGTTCCCTGAATTAATTCCTGTCTGAAATAAATTTAAAAATGCATTTAATCTTGATTTTAAAATATAGCACAATGGAAAGTTCACCAAAATCCATATTAAATTTTACCCTTAATTCTTTTCATTGTCTACATTTTAGATTCTAGCCCAGAGCTTTACAATACATTTATCTGATAAACTTCTGTCATTAGCAACATTTTGCTCCCTGTTCTAATGGTTTAAAATGAAGTTAAACCTCCTTTGTTTAGGTAACCTGCTTAATCTCCTCCCTATTTTGTGAGCTACTTACATTCTCCAGACTTCAAATCATTCTCATGAGTCTTCTCAGCCTTCTTACTTCCTTCTAGAAAAGGATTCACTTCAAATTACCAGACTTTAGTCATCTGAAATAATTATCTAGCTCTAAGTTTATGTGGAAGACCAGAAGGCAGGCCACTTTCTTATATTCTGGGACTTACAAGAAGCATACAAAAATGGTGTCCACCTACCACAACAGTCAGGCTGGGGCTGGAACATAGATTGAAAGACCACAACCATCTCAGGTAGATGCATACACACAAACAGACCTCCCAAAGACTGGACAAGCTGCCCAGACACTCAGTTGCAAGGAACTCTAGAATCTGGAATTCATGTAGGGCCTGAAGGCAGAGGTGGATGCTGTGGGTGCAAGTGTGCCCAGATGGATGAACTTTTTTGATCAAGTCACCATGTTGCAAGAGGAGCTCACCAGTAAGCATAGTATCCAGAAATCCAAGCAAGGGATTGGTGCATGGTATTGTGCATTGACATGGGCTGAGAGACAGCCCTGCCTTAAGTCCTGGCAATGGGAAGGCAAGCCAGCTCCCAACCCTGAGCTGATGGGCTTGAGTGACTCATAAGAGAAGGGAGACTGGACCCTTGTGTCTGCTTGGAGCCAAAGGAAGAGTCTCTCCCTTGCCCCCGAAGTGCTTCTATGCAACAGATACAGTGCCCTCAGTGTGGATAAAAGGGAGTGCATCAGTAATGTTCAAGACTGAGGAAAGGTCAACTGTACGAAGTTGGACCAACCAACCACCTATATTAGAACCAGTATCACCAAAAAAAAAAAAAAAAAAAATTAGTAATTGGAGATTCCTTACTGAGAGGCACTGAAGCACCCACTTACCACCTAGACAATCTCTCGAGAGAGTTTTGCTGCCTGCTGGGGGCCTGCATTCATAATATCACGAAGAGGTTACCAAGCCTGGTAAAGCCAGATCACTACTGCCAATTCCAACTCTTTCTTGTAGAGTCAAATGAGGCTGCAATGAGCAGACTCCAAAATATCTAAAGGGACTGTTTATGTCCCTCATAAATATGTTGAAAAGATCATGAGTGCAAATAGTGTTGTCCTCTATCCCTCGAGCTGGAGAGTGGGATCCAAGAAGAAGGAGAAGAAAAGATCAAGTGAATGACTGTCTGTGTAGCTGGTACTATGCTCAGGGTCTTGGGTTCTGTGATCTCAGATGCACCTTTGAGAGACTGGGTATGTCAATACCAGAAGGGTTGCATGTAACCACACAAGGAAAGAGTATTCTGGACTGCAAACTGGCTGGACTTACTACCAGAGCTTCCAACTAGCAGATGAAGGGGATATACTTCTGAGAGAAGTGCAGAGAGTGTTTGTTTTCACATTCACACGGAAAAAGTAGGTAATGGTCATCAATTATCTTCATGATTCTGGAGATGAAAATTTCCAGAAGCTGCTAAGAAAGTGAAATTTGAGGTCAAAACTGAGGTCTGACTTTTCTGTGACTAGGTTACATATTTTCATATGTGACATAGTGGTTGACTGAAAAAAAAAAAAAAAAAAAAAAAAAAGATGGAAATCGCACAGCAATTCAACTGATACATGGTTAATAGAAATACCTTGACTTGAATTTTTCCTGTTTACTAACAGAAAACAATGACCAATGGAAGACAACAGATATTACATTAGAATATATATCCTCCCCATGATAACATCTGTAAGAAACAAGATCAGCATGAAGTCATAGATAATGAAAACGTGCATAAGAGGGTATGTGAAACTGCAATGGTTGGCCCTAAGCTCATTTTAAAAATATTGTTATCAGGGAAGTACCTCAGTATTGAAACACAGTACATTACTGTAGCAGCAAGGACAATTAAGACAATTGCACTACTTAGTGGGCTCAATAAGACCTCAAAATAAATCAATATAAGAATGAAGACAAAAATATGCCATCATGTTTGGGACAGAAATGTAATGACCTAAAAAGAAGGTTAAGAATAATCTGGAAGGTTGTCTCCAAAAGAACACAGGAGAATATTAGGAAGACTCTGTCAAAGTCAAATCAGAAGATGGATGGGGGATCATAATCCAGATTTTCTATGTTGAAGTTGAACAAGATGACTTGACTGAATGATCTAGATGAGGAACACAAAGATTCCAAATAAAGCTTTGTGCTAAATACCATCCTCCAGATAAAATAGATATCTTCACAGATCATCCAATTAACATAGCTGAATACCATTAGGACTTCACATTTTTTGGCTGCCCAGTTATGTAAGGTCTTCCTTTGTAGTTAGATTGCTGCACGCTGAAGATCAGAGTGAAATTCATAGGCAAGCACCTGCTAAGCAGGCACAAGAAGTCTAACACCTTTGCATGGAATTTTGCAAATAACACCTTTCATGGCAATTTTGGAGACTTTTCATGAGAAACTTGTGAACATCCAGTCTTTGTGGACACAAAAACAGCCACCTGCCCCTGTAAATTTGTGTTTTCATTGCAGAAGAACCTGAACACATATATGAAAAGAAAAAAAGCCTCTGAAATTGTGAATGAAAACCTGTGACTACTGTGAAAGAAAGATTTCTGCTCTCATATGCCCTAACTGAGCTCAGAACCTAGTACACAGTAATCTCATCTTTTCTGATGTCCTGGTTTCCACATGTAGAAAAATCAGGCATACAAGCTAAGCAGAAACCATGTTTCTCCCATCCAGATATGCAGTCATTTAAGTTAAGCGACCAAGATCACAGGATGACAGCAACTTACTCAAACCAGTCATTTAGATACAATGTGTAACACCTTGGAAAATGAGACATTTTTGTTCTAATGATTTCGAGGTTTGAAGTCTGTTAGCATTTTCAACTTTAATTTTAACCTATTTATTCAGTATTATTAATGTATCTTATCTGCTTCAGGTATTTTTGGAAAACACAGAAATTTTTATTGGACCTATGTCAACTCTGATTTGTAGACATTTAAGCAAAGATTATGTTTTATTTGGGTAGCAAGTCATATGTCAGATTTTGCAAAAGGTACATTTTATCTCTAATAAGGCCTGCTGTCACTCCAGTCCTTGTTCATGTTTGGATGCTTTTTCATTTGTCTTGGCATAAAATGTTTTTTTCAGACTCTATTTGTTTTTCTTCTATTTTCTATAACTATAAATTTATTCTGCAGTGTCTCTGGCCATCCACTGGACCTGCATACCTAATTTGTTGCACATTGTACATTTCCATGTTCATGCTGCAGACTTGTGTTATTTCAGATTCACATTTTATTGCATGCTAATACTGTTATATGTTTTTAAGAACTATGTATCTTGTTGAGAATTCAAAAGATAGTATTTTACTGCTCTAAACTTGAGAAGAAAAAAAAAAAAAAAGTAAATCTATGAATTTATGAAATTATAGCTTGTAACAAGCTATAAAAAGTTCACAAAGATAAGGTGTTTTATTTTAAAAGTATTTTAAAGTATTTTAAAAGATCAAACATATTAATGTATGAACTACAATAACCCTCCCAGTGATGTGCATGACATTTAAGAAAGTAATAAATCATTATCGTGATGGAGCTATGAAGAAACAATTGGTTACTTCCATTGTGAAGATTTCCAAGATCTATTCACCTGATTATTAGGGATTATCATGAAATGTTATTATTTAACTGAAAGATTCTTAAGTTTCTGTAGATAAAATACAACTATCATTTTGCATTTACTGCTATCAAGTAGGCTAAAATAGATGTCTAGTCTAAACTGCAATATGTAGGTAATGTTTATAAAAGTTAAAGTTTGACAAAAGATCACAAATCCCACTGTCAAAAGTAATTCACGTACTTATCTGTCTAAATGTCATCAGTGAACCCTAAAATCCCTTGATCAATTTAAAATTGGGCTTCTAAGTCAGGTTTACATTATAAACAATATTTGCCCCCTCTGTTTAATTTTTTTCTCTTGTGTATGTATAAATATTGATGAACTTGCTAAACTTTCTAAAGAACTTTCTAAACTTTCTGTTAAACTTTCTAAATCACAGAGCAGAGTTTGGAAAAATGGATCACTATTTTTCTGCAGATATGTGGCCTGTAGGAGTAAACACTTTTTACAGTGCTTCATAACAGCAGACATACACATATTTGCTTCAATTGTCATCTCTGGCATCCTGTTACTGTGGAAGGCAGAAGTCCAAAGTAGCTGGAAAGGACTGTTTGCTATCTCAAAACAAGATTTTTTTTCCATGAAACATCATCAGCTGCTTGTTAGCTTCTGTCTTCATTCCTCTTAACAGAGAGATATTTCCAGGTTTATCTGGTACTGCCAAGTAGCAGTATCTGGTACTGCCAAGGTATTCGATACCTTATTGAATATATTGCATTTTAGATTATTAGAGTAAGAGTTGGTTGTTTTGTTTAGTTTGTGTGTGTGTTTTGTTTTGTTTCTGTGCTTGTTTTTTACTATTTATTTGCTAACTGCACAAATTATACAGAAAGGCATGTTCCATGGTGCTGCAGACGTGACACACACAGTGTTGCAAGGAATGATGAGGATGCTGAGAGTGTAACCAGTTGGTGAAGGCACCTCATTTTGTTTATAGTGTAATGTAGAATGGTTTCAGAAATAAATATCCTAGTTCAGTAATGTTCTAAATCCCTAGTTATTTATTTGATAATTGCATAATCATTCAAAAATAACTAGCTTAACCTCCTAATCCATGATTTTTAATGAAGCAGAATGTCTTTATGCTTTACCAAATAAAAATCTACACACTGCAGTATAGAAACAGGACAAAACTGCAGTTTTTCTTGCATGTGAGTAGATGACTGAAGGTGTCCAAGAATATAAGAGATGTATTCAACATCTGTTAGATAGCATGGACATATCTCTCAATCGACAGCATTGTCTTACTCACATCAGATGATACACTCTATCATTAGGGCACTGGTGAAAAACGAAGGGCAACTCAGCATGTCTGAGTTGTCTGTCTCTTTTTCTTTCTCCACTGGCAACCCTTCCTGCCTTTCTAACAACACAGTTCATGCCATCAGGTACTGTTTCATTTCCCCCAAGCAGTTCTCCAGTGCACTGTACTGCAATTACAGTTTTTCATCTTCTTTTGGGATATTCTCCAAATGCTTCCTAGTAGGTACATCTTTGCTGCTAGACAGCATCACTTATCTGGGAATTTGAAAATGAGCTGAATCATAAACAACATTCAAGATGAAAGCTCTTTGATTGGAAACATGATTAGGACTGACCTGCAAGAGTTGGATTTTTTTTTCATTCTAAGAGGTGTAATTCAGTTGCTATGCACACTTTCTCTAAAATAGTCATACCTCTTTCATTAACTTTTAAAGATATTAATAGAATTTTGTCCACTTTCTGTCTACTTTCTGTAGATATATAAGAAACCAGGAAAAAAAAAAAATCTCATGAAACCAAACATGGTTTGGTTTTAAACCATGTTCAGTGTTGCTATGCAGCTGCACAGCTTGGCTGTCTTCAAAGATGGTTGTGTGAGCTGCAGTGTCATATTGCATTCTCTTATGTCTTGCCAATTAAATTATCCTCCCTTCCCTTTATTCTGCTAAGGCAATAAAACCAGATGAAATAAGGTCATACTTCTCAATTTTGGCATTGGACTGTTGATGTAGGAGCACCAAACATCTAAGAATCATTTCTTCTCTGACCCTCAGCAGGTTATAATATTGTCTTTCATTTTTCAAAGATGTGATGCATCTGTTCTAGCCAATAACACAAAATCCCTATCCAATAAGAATCTATTCTCTGACAGAGTTTAATCTGAGAACTACAAAAAATGACCATATAAGTAAATTAATTAAATTTAATATTAAAAAATAAATATAAACAATATTAAATATAAAGCATTAAGACATTGCTTTTATTCTCTGTAGAGTATTATGATAATTGGTTAATAACAATGTAGAATATAGAAAGCTATTTGCCATCTAAAATCTCAAAGCAAAAGTCATAAAGATGAATGAAATCTTACAGTGCCCTGGTAAAAGTGGCTTTATCATGTCCATTTTACAGATCTTGTAAATGAAACTCAATAAATAAATAAATAAAAGGTTTAATACACTGTTTCAAATTTTTTATTAGGAAGTACTGTGGCTCTGTATCGCAGAGGAGGGAGCTTCCAGAGGCAAGGAGAAAGATAGAGCATTTTCTTGCACAAAGAAGGAGCACAGCTGCTGTACCAGTATGGTGGCTACTCTATGTGTTGCTGCCAGAGCAGAAGGAAAATAGCTGTGGTCTTTTCCCTCATTTCATGTAGTCCACTGCCAGTGTGGAGGCTGGATGGTAATTGTCCTTCTCTGTTGGCTCAGAAGCTTCTCTTCACCTTTCCTTATGCACTCTTGCAGGGGCCTAGACATCACAGTCTGCTGCTGGATAGGTTTCCAAAGGTCACCCTGGCCCAGAATGACCCGGGCTTGGAACAGGTGACAGAACTGAGGCCTTTACACTTACAAGTTTAAAAACACAAATAAACACAAAACTCACATTTTTCATGAGAGATTAACATGTTAAATTACTGCTGTCACTTGTACTCTTCCTACCAGAGCAGCTTCACATCAGCATGTTAAGAAACCTCTTACTGAGACCTGAGGAAGAGATGTATGCTGGCTACTGAGAGCCATATAGAGCTTCAGAGCTTCAGGCTGAAGATTGCTGCTTTAGAGGATAATGATGAAACATTTAGTTTTAAATAGGCATCTGATGTCTGCCAATGGCAGAGGTCTAATTTAGACTTCCTTGATCACTGAGGCTGGCACACTCCCAGGTACTGCATTATATTAACAAGGTTCATAAACTGTCAGATATAACTCATCCACTTAACTCTCTGCAACAAGGCATAGACTTTAAGGACACGGCCTTTCCGAGAATGTTCTCTCTTTATAATTCATCATTCCTCCAAAATGCTTAATGTGATATGATGTTACTGGAATCTTTGGCTTAAGTTTTTTTGGTCACACGTACTGCAAAATTTATTCATATGTCTTCTTCCACCCCAGGCTGTGAATAGGACCTTTGCCATCAAACTATTTCCATTCAGGCCAAGGAGATCACTATTTTTCATGCTGAATAAACAAGGAAGTTATCCTCTGCCCTTTACCAGAAGGACTGTCAGGGAAAAGGTGCCTTTGGTCATGGAATTAAAATTGTCCTTCCGTTTGGAGGCTATAGAGGGTCAAATCTTTTCATACCAGTCTAGGCTGCATGGTATGATATTCCTCTATACTCTCCAGTGGTTCTCCTTTGGCAGGAAAGGTTTCACAAAGCACTTTGGCATTTGCTTTTTGAAACCCGCTTAGCTGATTTTGCTGAATGGAGAAAGTAGCACTGAAACATATCTTTTATTATAGACTACAAAGGTGGAAAAAGCCTACAGCAGCCTGATGCTGTGAGGAAAAATAGCACTGAAACATGAGCTGAGTTCAGTTACTTTAAACATAGATGTCACAGGAAGAGATTTTATTGACCTTGAACCCCCCCTGACACTTAATGCTGTTATATTGTGCATCTAGAGCAAATGTTTGTGCTAAGCAATGCATTTGCTAGATGTATAGATCCTAGGGAGATGCAATGATGTGGTGCCCCACCGTGTAAACTGTTTTTTGTACTTTCACTGAGATGCCTCTATTACCTTACACCAGAGCATGAGGCTTGAGGGAGCTATTTGGTTAAGATAAGTTCATTCTTCCCTCTTCTGCCTTATGTGCATTGCCAGACAGGGAGGATATCCCGCCTTCCCACTCTGTGCACAGGCACAGACAGTCAGGCAAAGCCTCCCCCTGTCTTAGCCACCTTCCTGGCTGCTCTGTTGCTGATGGCTCTGCCAAAGAGATCAGTCTATTCTTCTGCTGTTAGTCCACAGCTCCCACTTGGCTTGTGAATGACTGTTACTGTGTTTTAACAGTCAATCACTGATTAGGTTTTAGCCCTATTCATCTAGAGCTTTATCAATGTATGCAATATTTGGCTTTCTTTTTGTAAAATAAAATGATGAACTTGACTGCTTCTGAAGAGTTTCTTCAGCTGAGCTGTGCATTTTGCATAGTATACAACAATCTTCCTCATCAACATGGTATCACTGGCCATCACAGAAGCACTTTGATCAAAGCATCATTAGGCTGTTAAACTGTGACCACCACCATGAAGCCAGGTTTCAACAGCTGAAGATGTTGTGTATGCATGAAGATTCCTGATTTTCAGCTGCCATCAATGCCTTCAAATAAGCAATAGATTATCATGGAGAAAGTAAATAACACCATGGGGAAACAGTCAGCCTTTACTGGAAAGTCTCTCTCACCTCTGATGAAATGTTCTGGCTTTTGCCATTTATGATATAGCATTGCTTTAACTTAGCCTAACATATGACGTTGGACAAGATCAAATCACCTGTACTACCTTAGTGAACTTTTACTCTACACAGTCTTCATGGTGGGCCACAATCTTGAGAAACTGGCAGTCACACCAACATATTACTCCCTTCTCATCCTCTGCTCGCTCTCCCCTGAACACTTCTGTTTCCCAGATCCAAGGGCCTTGTGTTCACAGTCACACCATCAAGATTCACTTGCCATATGGGTGACTCTACATGGAGGGGTGGGTTTTCACTGAACAGAAGCACTCATATGTGTTTGTTGATCAGGAATTCAGTTATCTTATACCATCAAAATATTTCCCCCCTATGCAATCTATACAAACTTCAGACATGCATATATTTTTCCTACTGCCCCTCAAAAGAGTGAGTAGCATTGATAATCAACTATTTCATCTAATGCAGTTCAGTTTAAAATGCTAGGCATTCATTTGGTGGGCTGTGAGCAATCTGTGGCTTTGTTAGATCTGCAGCATAAAGAACCAATTTTTCTTATCTTAATCCTATGGCTGTCTGGAAAAGGTGACACACAGTTAGACATAATGATAAGAAAAGCTACTGCTGCCAAAGGCAGTCAGATACCAAAGCCAGATGATTAAACCATTGCAGAGAATTCCCAGAAGACAAGAGGAGAAAAAGGTCCAAAGTTTTTTCCCATAAAAGTTTTCTTGCTATAAAACCTTCAGAACAAAGGCCACATACAGACACATATAGACTCTTGCTTTAATAATCTATTCCTATTAATTACAGAATGACCAGGGTGATACAGATTTTAAAGACTTTTACTTTAGTATTTTGTTTCAACTTAATTCCTTGTTTTGTTGTTTTGCTGTTGTTGAATGGATAGAGGCAGCTGGCCTTGTTTTAAAAATAAATGGGATGATTTTTCCCAATCTACCCAGCTCTAATGGCTAAATCCCTTTGATGCGAACAACAGTCACTGCAAACTGTTGACCCCTTTACAATCAGAGCTGTGTTCTAACAGTAACAGGCTGGGTTGCAGAGCTATAGTATGAGAGGAAACAGAAAGAGATTCTTCTGATTTCAGGACTTCCCACAACCTCAGTTTGGATAGAATTTACAAATACATGTAACAAAGCAGAAAATAAAAGAAAAAAAGTTTGCTAGTTTTTAATAGTTTTGTTTGTTTCTTTTTGTTTGTTTTTTCTTTCAACATTAATGCCTCAGCCTTAACAGGGCAATGTGCACTTGAGCTTCAGCCAGCATCTCCTGAATAAGGCTGGTGGAGAATTTGATCCTGGCTTCCCAGCCCTACCACCGCTTGAAGCGGTGATGTGGGCATTAATACAGGTCAGCCTGCCATGGCCTCCCTTCTGCCCCTTACAATATGCCTGCTTCAGCTTCCCGTGGGAGTCTAGCAAAGTCCCAGGTGGAGCATTTCACCTGTGGGAGCAGGGATGCAGGGTTCAATGCTGAGCCAAATCTACAGGATGCCCTGCTATTCAGTTAACATAGAGGTTGGCAATAAAGGACCCCTACTTCCATTTCATACAAGCTGGTAGCCCCTACATTTTGGGTTGTGTTTGATATCTGAAGTAGGAAAAAGTACATCCTTCTCTTTAGATGTGAGTAGAAATCGTGGAAAAGTGCCAAATATCATGTGGTTATCAAAAGCATAAATCAGACTGAAATACCTGTGGAAGTGGTAAGATTTCCAGAAAGTTTTAGGTCAGATTTGCAGAAAAGTCTTGCTAAACTTTCAGAAAATTTGGGTCAAGCTGAGTGTCTGTTATACAGCTTCAAAACGGGTAAGTATGTCCTGCTTTCCTCTGTTGTTAAAGGTTTTCACAGCTCTTATCTGACAAGCCACAGTACTGTGATTTTCAGTGCCCCTGTGGTCTCTTCCATTCATCAGCTGAAAAAGCTTGCCAGGGAAGACGCTGGGGGAACAGTTACCCTGAACACGACAGAACCGCTCTCAAGCGCCCAGCAGCATTTCAAACAAAAACATTCTAGCAGGTCTTCATGATGATCTTCAAATACCTATACAAAAAGGAAATCTCCAGAAAATTGAATAGTCCACTGGGAAATAAATAAAGGCTTTATGCTAAGCACCACCTAGACAGCTGATATAACAAAGATTATATCAGCTTTGGTTGAAATAAATGCATTTTTTATCACACTTCTGTTTTCCGGTGTGTCTAGATTTATCTGTATTTATGATTCCTATTTTATTGTGCATGTTGAAAAAAAAAAATCTTGGACACAGTTCAGACTAAGAAAGGAAAGAAAAACTATTTGACAGTTATATAGGTTTAAGAAATTATGGCTTTGTATTTATTTATTTTTATGTAATTTCCTGATTGTCCACTAAATATCATGGTGGCCATAGTAATCTAGCATTGTCTTTTTTCAATAATTATTTTTTGCACAGAAGAAAGGTGCTTGTCCTTATCAAGGAATGATTCTTTTCAGACAATATGTAGACTGTTAATTCTGTGGAATAATGATATCAAGGCCACATAGTTCCCCATCAGGAATCTGGTGTAGTATCAACAGTTTTCCAATGCTCCTCTTATGATGAAAGACAGTTAACTTGGAGAAATGACAGAGTTCTGGAAATGGTAAATGTAAGAATAAATAAAACTGTACCTCAACTGAGCAGTTCCCATGGAACATAGCTTAAGTTTTATATTAAACTCTAGCACTGATGCTCACTCACCTATGCTGCAGGCAGTGAAATCATGCCTGAAAAGGTTTTTGCAGGGGGCAATGTCAGAACCACCATGGCACTGACTTAGTTCTACTGATACTCTGCCTACCGATACTCTGCTTCACCAAAATCTTTTTGGTGTTTTTTATAGAATATAAAACACTCACATACAATGAAGCTAAGTCCATGGGCTATTTCCATAACCCTTAAGTCATTTGTCTTCATCTTCAGCTTTCTGCCTATGACCTTATCACACTCAGATCTTACACGCTTTTAATTTTTGTTCCTTCTTGACATTCTTTTTTTTTTCATGTGTCCAGTTTAATAAAGATAACTCCTAATGAGTATCTACCTAGATATTGCTTTAAAAGAGGAAAAGGTGGGGGCCTTGACCAGGAATGATAGGTTCTCATATAACAGCTTTTTCCCAAATCTGATGCTATTTACAGTGTATGAAAACACTAATCTCCATAAAAGAACTGAAAAAAAAAAATAGCAAGGCAGGATTTTGATCAATACTGATTCTGATTAAGTTTGATCACAGAACTTTACATTTGGAGCAAGTCTGGAAGTATACTCACAAAAATTTCAGGATCTGGTAAGAGTCTAGCAGTGTAAGAGGACAGTGTAAGAGCAGGGAATATTCAGTCAGTTTTTTTTCTTTGCCTTATCTGACCATAACAAGGGAGTAAGATGTATTATCTCAATTCCATAATTAATCTCATTGCCATCTCTTTAGTAGTTTTATTATACTGCTGACATTTTTTAGCCTGTTGCTTGTCTTGATTTGTCCTTGGTAGAAGGAATGTTGGTTTTATCAAGGTATTTATAGAAGGAAAAAAAAAAAAAAAGATTAAAAAAAAATTGTTTGAGTCCATTGTGTAATCACCCCTGTATTTAAGTAAAGACAGTCATTAAGTAACACCCAGTTACTTACTTTTACCAGAAAGTAACACCCAGGAAGATAATGCTGGGACGGGCAGTGTGTAACTTTCAGAAAGAGCAGTGTTTAATTATACTCTCATATGAATATACATTGGAGAGTAGTAAAGAGCAAACTATTTTCAAGTTGCAGGAAATGAGATTCATAAAAACATGCATTCACATATCATTACAGATATAAATGAGCAGAAGTGCAAACAGTTCTTTCTCCTCTGGAGGTCCATACCACAGTGTTAAAACGTGTATGAGACAGATGTAGACACCTAATCCAGGCAGGTCAGGATTGTAGATATGATCTTCTATTCATTGCATCTATTTATTTTTATCGGTTCATGATTTATAAAGAAAGTCTGGTTAATACAGTATTTATTAAAAAAAAAAAAAAAAGAGAGAGAGAGAGAGAGCATACAAAAACAAACAAACAAAATAATAATAATAATAAAAAAGTTTCCAAGATAACCTTACTAGTTTTAAACTGATTTTCTCAGACAAACAAGTTCCTTCTCTTCTTTATTTATAAGGACTCATACCCATCCTTCTCACATGAAGCAAAAATCCTCCTAAGATACTGAATGAGGAAGATTTCATTTTGTGTAATTCTTATACCACACTCAGCTTTGCTCTGTTTGAGGGCCTTCCAGGAATATATTAATTAATGTGACTAACCTCTATCATTTGGTTTTTGTTTGTTTGTTTGTTTGTTTTCCCTTTCCTCATCTTCTCCAGGGAGTATGTTCAGTGAGTGTTTTGTATGAAATTTATTTGACATATACTGTGCTATATATAGATGGGTTGTGATGTGTTATTATTAGAGAAACAAGGTCAAAGAAATGTACCTTGTACTATAACAATGGTGGCAAATTTCATGCGAGCCCATCTTAGCTTTGAGAATTCTTTAATAATTTTAGCTGACAGCTCCCTAGGAAAGCTCTTCCATGTGCCAAGGGTATGCAGGAAGGAAGGTAGGAAGGTAGGAAGGTAGGAAGGAAGGAAGGAAGGAAGGAAGGAAGGAAGGAAGGAAGGAAGGAAGGAAGGAAGGAAGGAAGGAAGGAAGGAAGGAAGGAAGGAAGGAAGGGAGGAAGGGAGGAAGGGAGGAAGGGAGGAAGGGAGGAAGGGAGGAAGGGAGGAAGGGAGGAAGGGAGGAAGGGAGGAAGGGAGGAAGGGAGGAAGG
>NC_048895.1:63942607-63967126 GCF_011077185.1 Oxyura jamaicensis | reverse complement strand
AAGGAAGGAAGGAAGGAAGGAAGGAAGGAAGGAAGGAAGGAAGGAAGGAAGGAAGGAAGGAAGGAAGGAAGGAAGGAAATTATGTGATGTTCAAATTAAAACAAAATTATGTGTACCAAGCAGAAGATTGGATAGATGTGGGAGAAGATGAGGTTTATTTTAAAATTCTTACTATTTTAAGGGAAACAAACTACCATTTGTATTTGCAACAGAACAATTTCTAGCTATAAAGCACTCTTTTAATCAGCAAACTCATGTGATGAAATGCTGTAGGATTTACTTACATATCAAAAGATTTCCCCAGACATTTAAAGGATGCAACTGAATACAATTAAAAGATTAGTTGTAAGAACAGATTGTGATACAGTTTGTTTGCTGTGTTTCGTGAGAAAAGTTTAGTTAATAACATGTAAACTTGTGGTGTTTTCACAGATAGTAAAGTATTGAACCGTATTACAAGAAAAGCTTTACCACTGCGGTTGCCAACTAGAGATGCAACTGCTCAGCTCTCTTGGATGTGATGGTCTGTAAAAAGAGAACAGAGAAAATATTAAGCCAAGGTTCTCATCCAAGAATTGAATTGTTAATGAATAACCTTGCTGGGCCTAATTCTTTGCTGGATTAAACCTCATGTAATGTAATTGAAGTTGGTGGGTTATGTAGGGCATAAGTCAGTGGAGTAAATTAGCCCTCTGTCTTGAAGCCAAGAAACCAAAGGAAAGAGCAGCCCAATAAAACAGAATGAAATGATGATATTAGCTGAACACCACCGTTCTTGGTACACTGTGTTCTTTGTGTCCAGCAGTGAATATGTCATCTCTCCCAGGTGTAAAATCTTCACAGCAGCACTATAAGGCAGATTTATAATAAATGACAAAATTAATGATTTAGTTCTGTTGTAATGCCACTTCTGGGCTCCCAACAGGAGCTTAAGCAGTTAGTAGACAACATCTGTACTGGCTGCAGTGTGGTCTCCAAATCAAGCCTCAATATCTTCACAAAAATCTTTTTTTGTCTTTTTTTTTTTTCTATTTTTTTCTTTAGCTGTATCTCACATATACAGATGTATATGTAGAGATTTCTATAGAGAAAATTGACAGAAATACCATAAAGATCTGTGTAAAAGCTGGAGTAAATTAAGCACAGTCACTGCCTGCAGTATGAAGCTACTAAGAGACAGGAAATTTGTTTGAATTTAATGTGTACAGGTGATAGGAACGCAGAATACTGCAGTGATTGTAGAAGTGCCTTGGATTTGTTAAATAAATAAATAAGTAAATAAATAAATGCATTTGCACTAACCACTCTTCATAATAATACATAGTTCCCAAATGTCACTGAATGACCCACTCATTAGTTTGTCTGAAATTAAGATCATAATATCCCTCAACCACAGATTATGTTTTTTGTTGTTGTTGTTTGTTTTGTTTTTTTGCATCATGCACATTGAGACCCCAGTCCTAGCTGGAGCCATTAGATATTTTTTATTATCCAAACAAAGAATGAATTCCAAAACTCTACAGTTGGATTTGGAGCTCATGAATAATCTCTGTGAGGTGATCTATAGAGGAATAACACATTTGAACATTATGTCTCACTTTTCACTACAAGGAGATGAAACTTCAATTCCTTTGACTTCCTACCATGCAAACTTCAGCAAAAACTAAAGGATGGATAACAGTTAGTTGAGAATCATTAGAGAAAACTTTCCAAACCTATATGTACAGGAAGCCATGTAAAGAGTGCAACACACGGCACATGATGCTGTTCTGTTGCTTCTGGTGTGATTGTTACCTCTCGGCCAACAGAGCTTGGTGGAAGGACTAGCAGAGGTCTCATGTGATACTTAGTTCATGACGTGTGATACTGGCCATTTTTTTCCCTTTTTAATTTTTTTTTTTCAAGTGATGGTGTAAAATAAGCAGTCTGCCATGGTACTCAAGCAGCACTCCACTTTTCAATTTCTTTAAATTGTGTTATTTCTGTTTATAATTCACTTCTGGATGTGTTCTGGGGGAGGAATGGAGGTAATAAGATTTGAATTTGTCACCTACAGCATGAGATACTGATGCAAACACATCCAAACCTATTCAAATTGACAGATATGTCTTGAGGCTTGGGGGCTATTTGAGAGACAGGAATGGATCTCAGCATCAGATCCACAGCCCTAATTTCAAGTGATAAAATATCATTATAAAGATGGTTTACAAGTGAACTGACTTTGTCTTAAGTTTTGTTGGCAAGATTCTGCTAAAAAGGCAGAGTTCTGCTAGAGGATTAAGATTTTTGGCCAACAAATCTGACTTTGACATAAACATTCACATTTGCAGTTGTTAAACTGCCATCCACCTAACCATCCATCTAGTTTCCTAGTTTTCAATAATTAAAAAGAAGCTATTTCTGTAATGGAAAATCTTCTATCAGTTTTCAGGAATTTTTATTGAAGGGTTTGTTTTTCAAGAAAAATGCCAACTCCTGACTATTTCCAAAAGAATCACATAAAATTAGGAAATTCACTCATTATTAGAATTAACTAACTGTTAAAAAAAAAAAAAATCATTACCTCATCAAATATAATCTGGTGAAGTTTGTTATTTCTGTAGTTTCTGTTGTTGTTTTTCTAAAACCAACTCATGTTTTTCTATTGTATTTGTTTTACATCTAAAGCTATTACATTTTGTTTCAGCTGGCGGGCTTCATCTATGCCTGTTATGTTGTGAAATGTATTACTGAAGAAGAGGACAGCTGTAAGTACTAAAGCTTTATTACATACAAAATGAATTCTGTTTTTTAAATCACCCTTCCACTATGCTGGCTCTTGCTGATTTGAACCTAAATGCTTTGTTATACTGTAGGCAGAACACGTTTTCTGTCCATCCATCTTGATCTTCCAAATGCCTGGAAGTCAAAGGAGTCATAAAATGTAGCTTAAAAAAATACACACTCCTTTCTTCTGAATAGATCATTGTAATTGCTTTTACCTCAAAATTTACCTTAAGACACACACACACACACACAAAATAAATAAATAAATAAATTTGGAAAACCCAACCTCTTTTTTTTTTTATTATTTCCATTTTTCTTATTCCAGACTGTTAACTAGCTTCACAGTAATAGGCTACCGCTGAGGGTATAGCTCTTCTATGTTGACCTCTGCGTTGGCTTGTAAAAGCACTTCTGGCAAGAAATAACTTTAGATCATTGCAGGACCTTCATTTATGAGAGGTGAAACCATGGAGTTCCTCTTTGTTCCCGCTGTTCCCAGGGTACAATTACAAGGAACAAAATGAGTTCATAAAGATGTATGTTTGTGTTTCTTCTGCTTATTTATGTCAATAGAAGCCTGTTGAGCAGGATTTGTTCTTAATACATGTTATGGAGCCAAGCCATTTCATTTTTTCTCTACTCTAACCTTGATTTTTTAAAAAGGGGCCACTGTAGCATTTCTGTACATGTTGGGATTCATACCATAGCACTTCAGAAACAAGTATCAGAACTGCATGTAACTTTGATAAAATATACATGAATCCTAGAGAGAGTTTTGCAACAGGAAGCTAAAGGGCTTTTATTTGACTGATAGCACTGCTAGAGCTGGTGGGGATTCTTTTGTGTACTCTGCTGCATATAGAAAACAGCTGAAACCCTGTAATCTATAGGTAATGCAGCGCCACTGTGAGCCGTCAAGGGAAGATTTAGTGCTGAATTCAAACCACATTTTGGAGGTTTCTCAGATGATGCTCTTCTCAGTTGTCTGTGTGGTTCTGTGGAGGTGAGGAAGGCATAAGAGTAAAAAGAGTTTGGGACAAGTGTGTGGAGCAGGGATATGCCATAAATATGTCTTGTCTTCTTAGTGATGGACCCAAGTCGTGCATGCTTCCTCTTATTCTCCAGTTTATTGTGCTCTCTATTTGTAGAGCTAAAGGATGGTGATTCCTTGCCCCCCAAATAAAATCCCTTTTAATACCATCCTACCTTCTCTTCCTAGGTCTTAAATCTTTTTCATTCTTCTGTAATGCTTTAGGGTGTAATATAAGTAAAAAGTGAGGAAGGGAGTGGTGACTTGGCTCAATGAACAGGCGCAGAAGTCAGAGCATGTTTGGAAGATCTCTCCTGTGGGCTGTAAGAGGGTGTTCCCGGCAGCAAGACGCTGCAGCCAATATGCTATTGTTTTCTGCTCACTGCCAGGGGAGCTCCCTGGTGTTCAGAATCCACAGATTATCATGGTTCTTTGAACCTTTTCTTTCAGTTGTCTTACCCATTTTGAGGCCTTTATTACTTTTCTAGTATGCCTTCACCAGGCCCTCTCTCCTTCCCAACGGGCTGTCTCAGCTGCGTGGAAGAGCCTCACTGGAGCAAGACCCCACTCAGCACAATGTAGCCCACATGAGCACAGCCCATGTGGTCTTGCTGCCAGTGAGTTTCAGAAGCCTGGATGGAAAAAAAAAAAAAAAGGGGGGGGGGGGGAGGGTAAAAAAAAAGGGTTAAAGGGAATTCAGTGGCAGAGTCATCCCAGTCATCCCAACACTGTAACAACTTTCAGACTAGATTCGGCCCCTTGAGGTATCATAAAATTAAAGTGGCCTTACTTTCTATTGAGAGCACCCCATACAGACATCCCCCTGACCAGGTTTGATTTCAGAATGTTTTATTTCCACTTAGATCTGTTTTCTTGCCTTTCCCTCCCTTTTGGCAATACATTGCTCTATCACACTCTTCTGGGATGTAATGTATCCCTTATGGATGCCATGCTATTTAGTATGCATATTCCATAGGAAGATGGGTAATCATAACTTCCTCAGTACTTTCATGCATGGTGTTGTCTCACACAGACCAAGAAAGTGTGAAAAACTTTCAAGAAGAGGTACATATATCCCAGAGCCATTGCTACAGCTTCCTGCACATGCAGGTCTTTAGTCTGAGGTCACTTCATATCCTCTAGTTGTGTTTCTCCTCCCATAGTCTACTCTTCCAGTTTTTCAGATTCTCACCCTAGCATGCTGTTATGGAGCAGGATCTGTAGCAGAGAGGGATGAAGACAGCCCTCTTGCCCGCGGTGTTCTCCCTCCCCCAGACTAGCTGGACATTTCTGCCTGCTCAGCAGAAAAATCTTTACTGTGCTGCCCACCAACACCTGCTCTGTATCCATACCTAGTAAAGGATGAGGTTGGGGTTGTACCTGCATGCAGTTTGACAGCTGGTGCTCCTTCTGTCTGTTAAAGATGTGTCAACTGTGAAAGATCCTCTACTAAGACCAGTCACCAGAAAGCAATTCTCCCACACCCCTGACATGCTTTCCTAGCTTCTGAAATGGTTTGTGAAGAAAAGCAGAGGGTCTCTGCCATCTTCTTAGCCACCTCCACATTCACAGGCATCACAGGGGAAAGTAATCTAGATCTCTGGTTTTCAGGACCACCCATACACATGTATGAATGGGATGCCTTGCTGCCAAGCACTGATGACCCTAAGGACAAACCTATAAGACCTCGCCAAGAGGGCACTAAGGGGGCACTTGTCAAATGGTTGAAAGAGACTGAATCAGTAGAAAAAAACTTTTTGGTACTCATGATGGACATGCTAAATATCAATATGCTCAGCTCCATTTCTTCTACTTTGCTAATGGGTCATGGGAGCAACAGCTGCCTGGAAGAGAAGCAGAAGAGGCAGGAACACTAAGCCTGCAAGAGTGGACAGAGAAAAAGAGAAAAAGTCAAGCAACCTCCAAGAGCCAGACAGGGGCATGTTCCAGATTTTAACCAGAGGAATGCATCAGCACTGCTCAGGAGCAGAGAAGGTGCCTTCTTTTGCAATCTTCTCTTGGCATGGAGCCTCAGCTGTAGAAACAAAATCAAGTTGCTCTTAAACTACTTCAGCTGAATTAGCTTTGCTCTCAGAATAATTGGAACAAGCTGAAATAACAATTTCTCTGTTCTTTATGCAGATTTTATTAAAAGAACAAATGAGAGAGGGAAGAATTAAGCAAACATTTCACTAAGATTAACCTGCTCTAACCTCACTGCAGGATTAAGAATGGAACAATATAATGATCAAATCAGGGTCATTACTAAGACTGAGTCACAAACCTTGGGGTTTTAATCACCCACGCACTAACTAAATCCAGCAGCAGACCCCCTAAATCAAAGTACAATTCTACACTTTCATGAGAACAATCTGCTTTGGGTTAATTCTGCACTGAGGATTAAAGAGGAAGCTGCTTCTCCTTCTCATTGCAGTCCCAAGCAGGGCTCTCACACTGGACACACCAGAGCCGAACTGCAGCACCCATCTCCAAGAATCAGAAAAGGCTGGGTTTCCCCATCTACTTCTCTTGTTGGTTTGTCATTCTCAGTGGTCCCTTCTGCATCTTGTTCCCTGTGGTTGTGTAGGGAAGAAGAACTGTGAGGCTCACAGCACATCAGGTCTTGGTCAGGGAAAGACGAGGGGGAATAGGTGTCCAGCAAGGCTGCTGCCAACTCAGTTTCACTGTTGCCACTGGTATGATTAAGCCATTGTCATTCTTCCTTCATTAGCCTTATTAGCTGCAGCAATTAAAAATAAAGCATGGAAATGTCAGCAACAATCATTACTTGGAGGCATTCAAAGGCTGTAAACTTCTTGGAGCTCCTCATTTGTTTTCTAAAATCATATTAGGCCTGCATTTTTCAAAGGCTGCACATTATTTTTAATAACATTGAAATGGTCGTTTAATGTGCATTTCCTCACTAGCAATTTGGCTCCCTGCTATAAGAAGTTACTGCCTAAGTAAAGTGAATTCAATGTATTTTTGAAAATGTTATTATATATACAGATTTTTAGTGGAAAACTCTGGAATGCAAGCAGTGAAGCCACATTCTCCTGGGGCTTTTTTGTCTGTAAACAATTAAAACAAGAAACTTTTTTTGGAGGTGTTTGCTGAAGTGGGAATTCTGCACTCTCCTTGCAGATTCTGGTGAGGGAAAGTGGATTGGCTTGTTATTAGAGGGACAGCTCCAGCCAGGAAAGAACCCCAAACCAAATGTCAGGAGATAATGGAAATTTTAGCCTATTTTTCACAATGAAATCCTAATCCACAAGGCTCCTTTGCAGATCCAAACGGGGAAGGGGGGGAGGGGGAAGTAAATCCAAATTCCAAGGCAAAAAAAGAAATCTGATCTGTCAGACTGCTCCCAGAGTACCATGGAGAGTACCATATTAGCTGCTAGTACAGCTTTGCACTAGCATCTCACAGTAGCAGGGATCCAGCTCACATGTACATTTTCTTCTTTTCTCTTGTCATCGTTTCTAGGTAAACTGCAAAGCAAAAGAAATTGCAACTAGGTTAAGTAGATTTTTGCTGCATATCCCCTTGAGCCCAGCATTTGGAGATGTCTGACATAGAAATAAAGCTCTATATAACCTTTTAAAATCATTTTATTTTCCCCTGTAAAAGCTTGAATTCAAGATTCTATTTGAATTACTGAAAACATTCAAGAGTACAATACCCTGGATAGTCGATATCTACTGGTGTGCAATACAGCATAGCAGTTATATGCCAATAAACTCATTGTCAAACAACAACCCATTCTGGGATCTTATGCCTGACCTGGGAAGTACAAAGGTGGTGAAAAGATTTTCCTTTGGAAGAAAATATTATATTCATTAGTTGTAAGAGATGAGAAATTTGGACAAACATACAGGGTAGAGAGAGAAGGCTTTTGTTTTTAGCTGTGTTACAGGCTCCTTTCCACCCATGGGCAGGTTATTTAACCTCACAATACTTCTATTTTCCATATTTAGAATGGGAAATAATGACATGGATAAACTCACAGGTGTGTTGCTTCATAACTTTGAGCTTCTAGGATGAAAGAGACTATTGAAGTGCAGAATATGCTCAGATATCACTTTATTTCTGTGCCAAGTGCTTTTCACAACCTGCTTAGAGAGACATTACAGAGAATTAGTTCCTCGGCTTCCATCCCAGCTTAAAAAACTCTTAAACAAAGAGAATCTAGAAGCAAATTTCTTTCCTGTCTTCTGTTGAATAGGGCTGTAAATTCTGACTTCAAAGATAGGAGAAGCATAGAAAGAAAGCATGGATGGAGCAGAAACTAATGCTGAGGGAAGTGTAGAAAATGACTGATACTATCTTTCTGTATTCAGGGCTGGGATTAAATGCAACTCCAGAGGTTATTGGCACAGGCAGCCTTTTTGATCTGTTCCTGCCTGGTGACACTATAGCTGGAGTGTTCAATGCAGAATTTTTTGTTATGCTAGACTATAGATAAGAAGGGAGGTACCAGGTCTATCCAGCCTGATATCCAGAATCCAACAATGAAGAATATGTGATGCTTACTTGAACCTTTATTTGCCGCATAAGCATATAAGAACACAGGAGGTTTGTGGTTCCCAGAAATTTCTGGCAGTAATTTGCAGTTTAGGGACTTCCTTAGGCAGAAGTGGTCTTGTTGCATTTAATTGCCCACAACTTACTTTTTCTCCTGTTCCCCTCCATTTGAACCAAGAACATTTTTATCAAGCACAACCTCCTGAGTGAAGGATTTCCAACAACTCAGCTTTATATTTTGTTAGCTTTGCACTTACTTTTGTATAAGGTACCCTGTATCTTGCAATGGAAAACACTGAACAGTCATTCTGTCTTCACTTTTTCTATGCTACCACAAGTTTTCTCGACTTGTGGTAGTCTGGTTTTCTCGACCACCAGCTGCCTCCTTCAGCTTCTGTGGGAATATTACAGAACTTGCGATCAATTTTTGGTAGTTGAGAGGGGTATTCTGCATCTTCAAACCCTTTATATAATCAAAATAATGGAAGCAGAATCTGTCATGAAGGAATGGCAGTGTGGTAAGGAGAAATACATTTGCACTTTGGGGACACTCACTGATGCCACCAGATGTCAAGGATGGTATTCATCTCACATACCTACAGTCATATGTAACTAAGCCTACAGTTTAATGATCACGTTTTCCACTACAGTCCGTAACACCGAAAAGAATCTCATCCTGTCTGTGTTAGACACCTTTCTTACAACAGGATGCATCACTGGGCTGATCTGTTTGCTTTATGCTAAGGAGGGCCCAGGCAGTCTAAAGAGGGAGCATAGGTACAAATTAACATAGCAACAAATAAAAGCCAATGTTTAAAACAATTGTTCTCCAGCTGTTGAACAGGTCATTCATGAACGAGAAGTCAATGAACAGGGTACAAAAGCTGAAGCTACATCTTGTTTTTGCTCAGCTGTGCTCTCCAATTCACAGCCTGTAGCTAAATTAGAAGCTTTTTTGTTTACTTGTTTCATTTAGTGTGGTGACTGCTACATGAACTAAGTGAAACACAGGGAGGGAAATGGGATGCCTTCAGCTGTCAGGAAGGCATCCTTATGCCTTCAGCTGATGGAAGCACAGAGGGAGGGAAGCCTTTAAAATTCCATGGTACTACCTCATGCTTGTTATCCTGAAGAGAGTTGGCTTTGGAGAGTTGCACTGCCACCAGAAATATCTAGGATATTTCCTAAAATCTACAGGCAGGTAGTGATAGGACAAGGGGGAACAGTTTTAAATTTAAAAAAATGATAGATTTAGATTAGATATAAGGAAGAAATTCTTCAATATGAGGGTGGTCAGGTATTGCAACAGGTTGCCAAGAGAAGCTGTGGATGCCCCATTCCTGGAGGTGCTTCAGGCCAGGCTGGATGTGGCTTTGGGTAAGTTGGTCTAGTGGGAGGTGTCCCTGCCCATGGCAGGGGGTTTGGAACTAGATGGTCTTTAAGGTCTCTTCCAACCCAAGCTATCTGATGATTCTATACCTGTACAGAATCAACCTTTTGCAAATATCAATATCTGGTTCCTGCGTCATTATTTCCAGTTATGTCCTGTCTTGGAGAGGACTTTTCATAAGAGCAGAAGGCTAGTGTTGAGCATCTCATTCTCACCGGTGCAGAGCAGAGGCACCCTACATCACACAAGGCTTACCTGCCAGTTAGAAAGCATAGGCTGAAGATGTCTGACCAGCAGAGTACAGGGCTGAAGCACAGGGAAAAAAGCCTATGGTGGGATGTGACAACTGAAACTGGCTGCATTTGAGATGCAAACAGACCTGAGCAGTCCAGGTGTCACAGGGCTTGGCAGACGTTACGCAGTCTGATCCGGGATCATTTGGCACTGCACTGCAGAGAGAGAAACAAACTTAAAGCTCAGAGGAGGTGCAGTTTGTTTAAATAATAGCAAGTAATTAGTCTGAAGACAAAATCAGTGATGGCATTTTATATTACAATTAATTTAAAGGTTAATTTCCTTTGGTGCTAAAATCTTATTTAAAACATTTACCAGGAAAGGAAATTAGGATGTTACTATCAAGATGCATAGAGTGCTTCTGGGAATCCATGCCTATTATCACTAGAAAATTAGGTTAGACTCAAAGTGGGAATTTCAATTCATTTTAGTGTATAATAGATGGTGGTCAGGGCCTTGAGTCAAAAGGGTTGCTAAGGGTAGACTGTACAATTTGCATTTTCTTTGTTTGTGGGATTAATTGCAAATGTTTCCAACAAAAGGGCTGGGTTTATACATGAACAAGCTTGACATGAAAAGAAAATTGGTTATGGATTGCTGCCTTCGTAACTAATGAAGTTGATGTTCAAGGAATCCCTAGGAGACAGGACTGTGGTATGAGACAAATATATAAATAAAATCACATGGGGGGAAATGGTGTCGTTGCTGGCTCCCTTTATGGTAATTTCTCTTCTCCCTTGCTGTCTTTCCTGCCACTCCCCTTGCATCCATCAGCACCTCCTGTGGGGATTGTCAACTTCAAGTTTAAAAAATGTCTAAATAACATAATGTGGAGCTTGAAGGAAGTAACATTTCCTTTCCAGCAGCTCATCACAATGGGATATTGCTTAATAAAATCAGTGCATTGTAACAGCCAAGGGGAGATACTTACCTTGCATCATATTTTTTTTTAACTATTCACCATCCATGTTTTGTCCTGGCCAAGAAAGACATGTTGCAGAATTATTGGAAAAGATCTGCACATGTGAAAAGGGAATGAACAGTTAACAACTTTTTTTTACAAAGAAAGACGTATTTTATACCAACGCTTTGTAATTATTACTTGTCTTGCCATGAATGAACTGTGGAAAAGACAAAGAAGTCCAGATCAAGTAATACTGTCCCATAAGGTTTCATCAAACCAATGGCAGAAATGAGTTAGTGACAGTGACAGATCTGATCAAAAAGCCACACTTTATCTGAAGAGATTCTCATGTTGTTGTCACATACGAATATAAAGTGGTCTTGGAAAAACAAGGAATGAAAAGTAAAACATATTTGAAATCAGGCAAAAGTATCAAAATTTAATATCTGCACAGAAAATGCATGGAAAATGGTTTCAGATGGACTGTCACACTCTGTTTTGGTGCTGGTGAAAGACTTCATTTTGATTTGAATCTTTTGCTGATATTTGGTGTGGTCAGCCAAAATGAGCAGGTGTAACAGCCAGCCATGGCCGTGCGGACTCAGTCCTGACTGACGGATGGCAACATCTCAAGTAGGGGTGGTGACAAGGTGCTGCAGTTGGACTAGGTTTGCAAAACATTTCCTGTGGCCCCAGAAGCGTCAGTGTTGTCCCCACTGAGAGCTCCCCACAGTTTCCCACATGCCTAGGACATAGCTGCTAAATTATTCTTGTCAACATGCCTTCTGCTAAAGTTTTCCTTATTACTTTTCCTTTTAAATATCTAAATAGGTCTTCATTAGCACTGGATTGTTAACTTTCATAGACTTGGGCCTTAATTCTCCACTTTGTTGCACCTACTGATGAGTCTTATTCTAATTTATTAGTGTGGTGGTCACAGTTCGAGGCCACTGCCCCAAGTATTTTAAGTATTTTCTTTATCCTCCCTGTTTTCTTTTTTCCTCTCCTTTTTCTTTTTTTCTTCTCTTTATCACTTGCCTATAGCAATGAACTGGATTAGAACATTTTTTTCCTAATGATTAAATTGATAAACTCTATCATAATTCATCCATGGTTTGTATTTTCTTTAATTCTTAGAATGATTTGTCAGACAAAAACTGTTTCAGGGCTAGATTTTTTTGCTCAGTACTCTAGCATAAACATTTGAAAGCAAATAGTTATTATCCAGCAGTGTCCAGGTCTGTCCACTTTATGTCTGCAGAGTATATTTTTTTCTGATGTTCTCACAGCTGAGTAGAGGTCTTTAACAGATGCTTTAATGAGCCTTGGACAAGCCCCACTGCAAGCTTAGACAAGCCTTGCAAAGCCTTGCAGGTGTCATTTGGCAACCTACCTGACTGCAACCTTATTTCCAGGTCTATAAGCTTGACAGGTGGTTTGTTGAACTTATCAGGTATAAAAGGCAATTCTGACAGTTTCAGTCCAGTATTCCTCTTTGCTGTAGTTACACTCCAGTTGCTTCTTCCAGGCTCTTATTCTTGCCCACGCTGTCCCCATCCCTGTTTCTGCCTCCAGCTTCCTGAGTCTTGCAACTGCCTCTACCTCCTCAGCCTGCTTGGTTATTCCTTGTTACTTTCTTCCTGGCTCCTTTCTGCTTGGTCAGGAGCTTGTTTACCTGCTTCCCCACCATGGTACCTGTTAATGGCCAACCCTTGCTAAGGCATTGCTCTAGACCCTGCTTTTTGTCACATCCTCTCTGAGGCTCTGTCATTGACCAGGCCCCTTCCTCACCTGGGAATCTGAGATGCTTTTTGGTTACTCTAATTTCTGGACCTCAGCATCATTTATCCTGCTGTTTTCTTCTGGGTGCTACCATGAGCTGGGCTCATCTTGAATGCAGTGCTTCTGTCCCAATTTGTTTCTAATTACAGGAAGTAGCGGTCTGTAATCCCTTACCTCTGTAAGGGTGGTGATACCAGGTGTTGCTTATTGGGTTTCACAACCCAGCGTACCTTCCCAGTCCTATACTATATCTCAGAAAGGATGTCAAGAATCATCCACAGATTAGCAGTGATAGACACAGAAGAAGAACCTGTGGGACTTTATCATCCAGCAGGCATGGATGATAAAGATGATAAGGCTGCCTTGTCCAACAAGAAACACAGTAAGGAGAAAAGAATCTGGAGGAAAAGACCCTGTGAGGCAATTATCAGGGAATAATTTTTACTATTACAAAAGTAAACAGCAAGGAAATATTGATAGTGGTGCACAATATGAGATAAGAAACTGTAGAAATTTGCGAAGAGTTTTCCCTTTGATAATCCTGTGGACATCGTTGGGCTCTGTAATGCTACAAAGTTCCAGTTTAAAAAAATGAAGTTTTAATATTACCTGGCAAATGGGTGAGCTAAGAGCACTTGCTTCCTGTTGAGCAGAAAGGCAGTTCATTGTGCTGAGGGACCCAGGCTTTGCACCCAAGTCCTTATGCCATTGCAGAGCATCCTTGTGCTGGGAGGGAGGCTGCAGCCACAGTTGCTGGCAGATGTGCTCCTTCCTCCTGCTTCACCCATGCTTCGTGAGTCTAAATCGCTGTGCACTCAATGCAAAGAACAGTAACATTTGATTATCATTGTAAACAAACTTTATTGAGACTGTTTTCAAGCAAATCTCCTCCTGTGTGCTGTATTATGTAACAGGCACTAGGCCATGCTCAAAGCATAAAAAAGCTACAGCACTAACATGTCTGGAAGCATCTGCACCAGTGAGTTGGGTAGCAGGATACTGGCAAAGCTGCAGGAGCAAGGGTGTCCACATATGTTCTTTTATGTATTTTTTTTTTCCATGTGTCATTTCCAAGGCTATTAAAAACAAGCTTAATTTTACTCCCCTCCATTTTTTTCTGAATTTTGCCAGCTTTTAGCTAGCAGAGTTTGTGCACAGCTCTCTGTCTTGCATCGGACACTTGCACACCAACAGTGCCTACAGTGACATAATTTGCTCCCAGTCAGGAGCAAGGTGGAGTGCCTTGCTGTGCCAGTGAATTTGATCAGTTGATCACTGCACCTCTGAGGCTGGGAGGGGAGGGGGGGGAGGGGAAGGGAGGCATGTCTTTGGCCTCCTGAACCAGCGTGCATCAGTTTAACACCTCACGCACCAGATGTAACACATATACACCATGTGTTCTCCCTCTGTGCTGGACTGTACTGTGTTCAATCATGATGTGTGTGTGCAAGAAGTACCCATGTATACATGCACATATGCTTCCCTGGTCACTCAGTCTTTTTAAATGGTGCCATTTTTATAACGTATAATTGTAAATTTTCAATATTATGTTGGAGCTTTCATAAGTATAAATGCATTCATAAGTATATTTAAGGACTAACATAATGCCAACCACTGTACAAACACAAACACCAGCCCTGTTTCTTGGGGTTTGCAATCTATGTATCAGACAACAGGCAGCTGGTGGGTACAGGAAAAAGGGAACACAAAGAAACAATGAGCAAATATTAATCCCTCTGTTAGACAGGAATATCAGTACACTGGCACTAATGAGAGAACTGCTTGTTAAGAACTTCTTAGAAGGAGAGAAAGTATTTGGAAATTTTACAAGTACGTGGGTCACGCTGGCAGCACAGGAACAGAATGTAGCTTTTTTTAAATGGAAGGAGAATATACTGATGTGCAGTCTCTACAAAAGGCTTTAAATGTAAAAAGATTTAGCTTCTGCTTGATGTGATGTGGAAGATGTAATTAGTAGCAGGATGCAGAGAGGAGTAATTTAGCCAAAGCAATGAGCCCTGCAGCTTTTGCCTCCTTAATTCCACATTTGGTGAGTTCAGAAAGGGAACAATTGCAGTGTTTGACACTGAGAGCCCTGGGTAAATGTTATAGCTGTGTCAACAGATAGAAGTGTCTTCCTCTTGAATATGGAAAATAATCTTCAGAAATTAAATCATACATAGTCCAGACCAAAGCTGACATCTAGTTTATAACCCCAAGTGAGAGTCAGACCTGTGCCGTCATTCTCTGTGAAGGTTAGAAGGTTAGGGAGGAGCGACCAAGAGTTTTTATATATTAGCCACTCAGAACTGGAAGTGATGTTTAACTACCCATGGGTAAATATCACAGAGAGAAGATGAAATTTTGGTTTGTATAGAAGGAGGGAAGTGAGTGTGTGCCCAGTACTATGTGACACAAATGTTTTGAGAAGAGAGCAGAGTGCTGGATGACCGTGGAGAGCACTGTGTGCGCTAAGCTACCAAAAACCCAAATTTGGATAGGAAGGGGCAAACTGATTGTGTTTCCAACTGCTTGCAAGAGGCAGAATACAGGACAGGAGAAATCTTCTATAGAAATGGGGGAAAGCAGATACAGAATGTAAATAGCTTTTTCCCAACCTTTCCCTTCCCTTTTCTTCACAGATATAGCCGCACGTCCCCTTCCTCTCTTCTAAATCCTATATCCTTTAATAACTAGACTGCACAATTTTTGCCTTCCTACTAAAACGCAAGGAAATCTGTAACATCGGTAACATTTCTACACATACGTCCTAAGTGACTATTTGGGTTCACATCCTAAGATTATATAAATTATCATTGCTTCAATGAAGCCACTGAAGGTATGAAAATATATAGTATCTGAAGGCCTGATTCTTTTTGCTTCTGTATTTATATCTCACAGAGGAAATTTTCTAAAAGGAGGATAGTATCCAGTCTTGTGGTTTTTTTGTTTGTTTGTTTGTTTTGTTTTGTTCTGTTTTGTTCTGTTTCTTTCCGTATGCTTTTTACAGGAAAATGTTACTGCTTTTATTTCACAGTTTCCTTTCTTTTCGTCCCTCTGTTGATTTCATCAATTTCAGTGTTTTTCACTGATAGCTTTCCAGAGTTCCTTTTCCCATATGCACACCCAGGCTAAAGAGGTCTTTTCTGTGCACATATATCCTAATTTACCAATCCCTTTAAACACCGCAATCTTCCAGAAATCAAAAATGAGAAACCCATTTATGTTTCCCATCTTGTCCTGATATACACCAAAGACGGTGGAGACTGTGACTGTGAACAGAGGCAAAAACTTCACAACCCTGAGGGTGCTTAGTAACAGAAAATATGTCCCTATTTTGAACCATATGTACTGTTTGTGTTACAGTTATAACCACCATCATATGGCTTACAAGCCCCTTAACACCACCAAAGGAATAAAACAGACTGATTTTCTTATAACATTTTTCACAAACAAATAGTACTGTTATTATCCTATTTAAGTCCAGCTAGGAAAATAAGCATCTCAGCATCCAGTTGTTCAAATGAATGGGACTCTGTGTTTGTTTGTATATGTACATGTGATTTTACTGGAGAAAGACACGATAAAAGAGCCACTTCTGATAACAGTGACAAGTAAGATGAATGTAAAATAGAATAGTCAAAAAATGTGTTTGATGGATAAGGTTAAGGATGGAAGCCTCTGTAGTGATTCAGCTAATGAGCCTTGCTTTATTCATCTCATGTTACTGCTGCCAGGAATGTATCAGTTGTATGACACTTCTAGTGACCTTTCAGGCACAGCCAGGATAAAATGCCTGCAGAAAGGGCAGCATTTTGCATGCTTTAAGAAACTAGCTCAGAATCCACAGGGAGCTTTTAGCACAGTCTGGGCACTTCAGGCTTTGTAATGATAACTGAGAAAGTGCCACCATGAAGAAAACTTGCTATAAAGAAATTGCAAAAACTCTCTTGCATTGGAATTCACATCCTGTTACTTACCTTTACCTACCTTGCAAAGTTTGTTGTTGCATGTAAAAAGCCATTGCATGTTTCAAGCAAGGTCTCAATAGTATCTTCTACCCTACCATCATTTGGTTACACTAGTGGGAACTTCCACTGTCTGCTTAACACAGGAAAGTGTCTTCAAGCTTTTCTTGTTTGTCACTCAACAGTCTGGTGTGTTAACACTTTGTGTTTACTTGTACAACATGGCAAAGATGAACGTATGCAAGATGTTCAGTGTGAATCTTTCTCTCATGCCCACAGAAACTTTTTTTGCTTAGAGAAATCTTTTTCTTAAAACATTGGTTTAGTTTTCTGAAAACATCCCTAGAAGAACACTTAAGACCTTTTACCCCACGACTGCAAAACAGAGTATCTATGCTTGCTGCCTTCTAATAATGATTTACTGGTTTACTGGTTGCTTGAAAGGTCTTGGGAAGTACACAATAAATACAAAGCAAGACAAATGTATATAAGCAACATCAGTAAAGTGACAGGGATTGACACCAGTGAGATAATCTTTCCAACACACAGATTTGCTGACTTGTCAGAGGTCAAGAGTGAGAAAAATTGGAAAACTAGGGGGAAAAAAATAGCTACTGCAATGATATGACCATTCTTTTTGCTGCAGCCATTGTATTTGAGATTTTTTATACTTCATCCCAGCTTAGCACTTCACTCAACAACATTCATATTGTCAGTTCTTCGTTCTCTGCCTGTAGACTTTGTGTACTTCCAAAGATATGGTAAAATTGTAATATAGGGGGGGGGGGGGTTATTATTATTTTTTCTGATTGTTATGTGCAGTGAATAAATAGGAAGCTACGAATTATATTTATCTTGATTTTAAAAAGATTTTAACCCTTTGAGATGTTTGCTCTGTCTGGCAAGCAAGCGAGAGAAGCACTGTTCAGATGCAGTCATTGTAAGCTGGGTGCAGAATCGTTTAAAACTGTTTGAAATTTAGTTATCAGCTAGCTGGGATGACATTTCAGATGGGATCCCAATGGGACTTTGGCTAGTGAAAAATTATCTGCATTATTTGAGTTAACAGCAAGGGTGTTACATTTTGTTACAGCAAGGGAAAAACATTTATAAAAAAAATCAGATGAATTTTTGAATTTTAAGGCTGGGAGGTCTTTGAGCACTTGTGCAGGTAAGATTAGAACCCAGAATGATCTCAAGAAGTGGCCTGAAATCAATTGTTCCTTTTAGTCCTGATTTGTGCACCACACTGTAAGAAAAATATAAATAGACTGAAGAAGGATCGAGAGAGCAAATCTAGAGGCTTAGAAAACATGGGCTGCAAGTAAAATTAGAAAAAAAAGAAAAAGAAAAAAAAAGTTAAATCTGAAAAAGATATAAGGCATGAAAATACTTTTAAAAAATATTTTAAAATAGTTAGAAAAAAACTGCTCATTTGTCATCCTATCCATTGGAAGAAAAGGTCAAAAAGTAGAAAAGGAGTTAATTTGCAGGAAATTACATTTAAATTAGACATTAGGAATTTAGGCACATGGAAAGGCAACACAAAGAGACTATAGAATCTCCTTCATTACTGATGTCAAGGATTAACTTAGTAAAACATAATTCTGGTATAGGGGTATACTTAATCCTGCCACAGAACACAGAATCAGCTGAATGACTTCTTCAGGGGTCATTCTGGCCAGGGTAAAAAGTAGATTAACAGGTTGAACATGCCTATAGTTACAATGGAAGCATACATTGGTGCTCCAGCCTTGTATTTTGGTGCCTCTTTGCTTGTGAGCTAAGGGTAGGACTATAAGAACTTGATTTCATAACATCTCGACATCATGAGAAGGCATTATTGAGTGTGGCAGATATTGAGGTGTAGCTTATTACAAAACAATCTCATAAATGCAAATTTTAAGGGTACCAACCACTGTGAAAGTTCTCAAACCAAGGGTTATAAATTTACTTTTTGTGACTTTTATGTGAATGTTACTATGTTTATATCCACAAGAAGCTATCTTCTATCAAAGATTTCTTTTTTTCTTTGCTTGTTTGTTTTAATGTACAGAGAGCCAATCTGTCAGTACCAGCACCCAGACTTGTGAATCTGAACTCTTTGGCACTTTTCTTTCAAAGCAAAGTCAGACTCACATCTGATATTTGAGAGACAATATTTCAGGGATGAGAGTTGCTGATAAATAACCCCCAAAAGCCAATAGTCAGGTCTTCTGGCACAAAGGAAGCAAAGGGTGTGCTTTTACCTGTGTAAAGAGAGTGTTATATCAGAGAAACAGGGGTCTCAGAGTCAGATGAGATTGAATTGCCCTGGAAATTGTTTAAAATAAACATGAGAAGACCATTGGGAGCTGCCAGTGTTGTGAATTAATAAATAACACCCACCCTGCAACCTTCCTACAGACCTCCAGTGCCTTGAGAGAAATGTTGCTTTCCTTAGATCTTTGCAGTCTCATCTCTGAAGCTCAGATAAATTGTTCCAACCTTCTGTGCATTGCAACCCAGGTGTCAAAGCAAGGAATCAGAGAAACTTCTGTCTCCCCAACAGTCAGATCAATGTGCTTCCTCCTCTACATCGCTGAACCACACACAGTATTTCAGCAAGGCAGATACAGTAATGACAGTCAGTATTCACACCAATAAATGAATGGTTTTCAGCATTTTTAATATCTAAACAACATGTTGTTTTGTACTCATCAGGAGGTCTACATGAAAAAAGAGTGATATGTGGCTCTTTCTGATAGACAGATAGATAGTTTTTGTAAATCACTTATTGTCTTTCTGTGATTTTAAATTTATTTTCATTTAAAAGTTAAAAAGGGACTTTGCTTTTCTCCATTTTTTACCCTTTTTATGTATCTTTACAATTGGCTGGTCTTGTTTAAATAGATTATTAGGGGGTCCATCAAAAATAATCTTTGCTGGGTGTCTCTTGAATAATGACTATCACTCACTTCTGAAAAGAATTTCTAATGAAAGCAATTTGCCCATTTTTCAGTTGATTTCATAGGTGGCTTTGACTCTTACGGCTATCAAGGCCCACAGAAGACATCTCATCTACAGCTACAGCCCATGTATATGTAAGTATTTAACTTCTGAGCTATTCTGCAGAGTGGCAGGCTGATATTAAAGGATCATTAAGCTGAAAGATGACATGACTTTAAAATTCAGAATAGGGAGAAGTCTTTTTGATAGACTGAATTCTGGCTACACTTAATCACCAACATTGCTCTTCTGTTGCATGATAATGATTTCTTACAGCGGGATACAATGTGTCACAGTTGTTTAAGTAACTCTGAGCTCTCACCTGATTTTACCCCTTTTTCATTCAAGCAGATTCCACTCCAAGGCAATGAGAATTTTGTTTAGTAAGAACTAGTCAAAGCTGACAAGACTCGGATGCCAAAAAGTGTTTTTGTTTGTTTGTTTGTTTTTATTATTATTAAGATTTAACAATAATTAAGCAACTTGATAATTTACTGGATACTTTTAGCATTAGTGTTTACTTGGACAGGTATCTGTTCACTGAAACACCTCTGTACCTCATTTCTAGTCTCCACGTAGGAAAGGAAAGGAAATTAAAAACATTCTGTTTTCAAAACCAGATTAAATATTGTTTTTAAAATCAGTCTGAATAGAAGAGAGTATATTATCTCTCCAGTGAGAGTGATAGTTCCACCTTAGAAGTTCCATGTTTAGAAGTGCAGTCAGACACATAATAAATCTCAGCACATAGACACAACTGGAGCACATTCACACTGGAGCTCACACCCAGCCATAGACTGGTCCAGAAATAATCATCTCCAAATATTTTTTGTGCTGTTGCCAGCTGCAATTCAGAACAGCCCTGACCACCTAGATAAATCATACCTCACAGCCTTTTGGATTCTCTTTTACTTACCCTCACTGGCTGACATAACAAAAGTACAGCAAGTAGCAGCTCACAAGGCCGTGGCATTCAGTTTTTTCCTTTGTTACTCTTCGGACCATTTATTTTGAGGAAAAGTACTAAATACAGGCAAACAATATCTGTCCCAACACATGCTCCATACACCCTTGAATGTAATTTCATTTATGCTGCTTAGTGGAAGTACGTCTGCTAATGGATTGGTAGCTTTCTGCATGAAACTGCCATTTATTTCTTTATCAGCAGTACAATCAATTCTGTGGTAGTGCTTAGGATTGGGCCCTTTGGGAGCTTTGCTAGGAGCTTTTTAATAATCTCAAATTACAATAGTGCATGTCTCCAGTGCCATCTTAACTTCAGCTTCCCATCTGTCTGTGCTCAAGTAAAGATTTTTCACCTGCACTTTTGGCACAGTACTGTGCATTTAGAAAATGTTATTTCCTTCCTAGTATTATGTGTGGCTCGTAGGTACTTAGAACAATTCTAATCCTATTTCTTTCTCAGTATACCATACCTTGTCATCAACATATGGAGCCCTCTAGCTGAGATATTATCCCATTCTCTTTACGATCTCAGTGTTTCTTCCAGAACAGCAGTTTACATTTACTAAGCATCTTCATACTGATGGGAAAGAAAACTAGACCTGTGGAAAAAAAGAAGGCACTATTTTTAAGCTTGTAGCTGAGATGAAGAGATATATGATAAATTCATGTAAACCATGTTCTACTTTATTTCAGCACTGCATTCTCGTTGATATATAGGTGATTTTGCTGTCTTTATTGAGAGACAGAAATCAGTATGTAAGTTGACATTTGTCCAATCAACCCATAAAAGTATTGCTGTGTCCCAGCAGCAGTCAAAGATGCTGCAAGTTTCCCTCTGACTATGTAGTATTTGACAAGGTTTTCTAGAATCACTATAGCTTGTCCTTAAGAGGCTTTTACAGCATTTAGTAATACCTTTCTGTTATTTACATCTGAGGCACACTAGGAACACATGCATATGTATTTGCACTGCCGTTGCTCCATAAATGTAGGTAGGCCATTAGGCAGTGGAGTGACAAATTCGAATGTCAAATTAATCAAGCCATTGTTTGATCTGCTTGTAGCACTATTTACAGCAATAAAACATATTGGAAATCAAAACACACTGATATGATAACAGCAGACTATGGTAGATGTTGTAAAGCATTATTTGTTGGGTGGAAGGATTTGGTTCCTTAGGGATCATGTCCACCAAGAACATGATCCTTAGTCTCCTTAGTATTCAAGGAGAAGAAAGAGAAATTAAGGACTTTACATTACTCTCTGGCCAATGTCACCTGAACTTTACAGTGTTCAGCATCCCTTGGAGATGAATAAAATATGAGAATCATTTGACATAGAAAGGCAGAGGATGGAATAGTAAAGACCTTCTGTCATATGGAGTCCATTGCCATACTCTCAAGAGGTCCAGGATATAATCACATCTATCCAGGTTACAACTATATCCCTACATATCCATATAGCTATATCCATATAACTATTTCCATGAATTTATCAACTGCTATGAATCTTTGAATCCAAAGGCAGTGCTTTGAATCCAAAGGCAGTGGAGGATATATTGAACATCATCCCATCTGATTTCTGTAAAAGATCAAGAAAAAGTTGTAAAGACAACTTGTGGCCACCTTTGTGTGCTCTACTATTCAGTGAATGAAACTCATGTGAAGCTCTGTGTTTATAGGAAAAATAGGAGATAGCTTATCAGCTGGCTACTAACTACTGTTAAAAGCACAATAACACTTCTTTTCTTTTATCTATGGTATAGGCCAGCATGTTAGGAATGCTACAAAAGTGAAGGAGAACAAATGACCTCAGCTTTGAAGAACTTGCCAAAACAATATCAGCTTGTAATGATTATACAGATTCTGACAAAATGCAAATTTCAACATGTATTTCACTAATAAATGTAGAGAACAACCCCCCATTATTCACTATATCATTTAATATGCAGAAACAATACAAAGACATATAGAGTTGTCAGTCATCATCCTCATACTGCTTGCAGACATGAATTGATTTAGCAGATTACAATGACAGAATCCCATCAAGACAAACTTTTATTTCAGTTCAAGCCAGACAGATTTACATCTAAGTGATTTAAATCAATTTGAACTGTTTTATATATGCACAGTTTAATTATTATCCTGAAGGAATGCTGAGTTTAGTAATTGCTAACTATTAAGACACACTGTTTTGCAACCAGAGCATTCTCCTGTTGTGACAAAGTTAGTACTTCATTTTGTTAATTTGGAGGTTATACTGAACCTACACAAACTTACTTGTACAATCAAATAATTATAACGATTTATTCAGGCTCTTCATTTTTGCATTTCTATTGTGTCAGGACTACTTTAACCAAATAATTATTTCTTTTTATTTGTGATATCTATCAAGCTCTACTTATAAGAACATTCACACTCAATTTAAATGCATACAGTACATTCATATGGAGTTTCATCAGTTATGCAAAACTACCATAAATGAACAAGATAGGGAAAAAAAATCTTGATTTATGAAAAAGGAAGCATTATCTGTAGATTGTGAATTAAGGTAGCTATCTCTGGCTACTCTTTCCATAAATAGTCTAATGTTATTAGATTCAGGCTCACTTTGTTTCTTTTCTCTATAGTTTAGGCTTTGTCTTCCAATCACAACTCTCCTTATCAACTCTCCCAATTTCAAATTTAATTTAAACCAGCTTATTTTTTAACAGAAAAAATATATTCAACTTAAAATTATGTTTTAAATAGAAAACTGGTGTTTAGGATTTTTATCGTGACTTAATTGGCTTTTTTTATTATTTAAGTGCCAACAGTGTACTTTATGCTGTACAAGCCAAGAAGCCTACCCAGTCCATTCAAAATGAATATGCATTTTAACGGGACAGAAAAGCTGCTCATATACCTCCTCGCAGTGTGGCCTCAGCTGATGTCCTAAAAAGCAGCTTCCCAGCATTCTGTGCTGGAGATGCCAGTACTCATCTCCAGACAATGGGACAAGAACACAATAAGATGATGGAAATCAATTGTCAAGAGAGAATTCGTCTCTTGGAAGGTGACCAAGGAAGGTGACTAAACACTCATGGCACTGATTCTGCAGACATGAAAAATACAGTTATGGTTGTGAAACATTACTGCACTGCATGATCACAGTACAGAGGAGGGAGAGGAGATAGATTTTTCTCTCTTTTTTTTTATTATTTTTTTTGTTCGTTTGTTTATTTGTTTGTTTCACAATAAGTTTATTCACTCAAGAAAAAAGAAGTAAAGCATGCATGTCTGATGCTGTATCTGATGCTGATGCCTAATGCACTGGAGAAGTTGCTCAAAAGCAGTTTAGTCCTGAAGTGAAGCTTGCACTCCCTAGTGTGCTCATTTTATGTATATATATACATATATATACACATATATATAAATATACAAGCATACTGTATATACATAGAAACACATAGTTATGTGCATACATACCCCTACATATATGCATGTTAATATATATATATATGCCTACCTATGTATATTTTGCTACTTTAACCTTACTTATGGTAGTTTCTATGGGATTCAACATTTCTCCAAATGTGAAAAGGATTTTGAGTCAACAACTTGGGAACAGAGTTGTGGGGGTGCTAATACATTTGCCTTAGTATTTGTTTCCATCTTTTCTCTCTGTTGTGCTTACATATGCATTATGTTTGTGATGGCCTCTTAGCCTAAAGCTGTAGGTATTTCACAAGATAATTTTGCATAAATTTAACTTAACATACCAACTTCATCATTTATGTTAAATTAAAATAATATATATTAAAAAAAGAAAAGAAAAGAAAAGAAAAGAAAAGAAAAGAAAAGAAAAGAAAAGAAAAGAAAAGAAAAGAAAAGAAAAGAAAAGAAAAGAAAAGAAAAGAAAAGAATGG
>NC_048895.1:63935401-63942207 GCF_011077185.1 Oxyura jamaicensis | reverse complement strand
GGAAAGGAAAGGAAAGGTGAGGAGGGGAAAGGAAAGGAAAGGAAAGGAAAGGAAAGGAAAGGAAAGGAAAGGAAAGGAAAGGAAAGGAAAGGAAAGGAAAGGAAAGGAAAGGAAAGGAAAGGAAAGGAAAGGAAAGGAAAGGAGAAAAGAAACATAAGCAAAACACAATACCCTGCACCTAGAAACTACGACGCTTAATTACCAAGACAGTCAGCAAGTTCATGCAGTGCCAATCTGCTGTGTTACTGTCTCCTTGAGCTATACTCCATGAATTCAGACTCAGGTTGGTGGAATCCAAATGCCATGGGCAACTTTTTATTTGAATAAAACACCAGTTAACTCATGTTAGTAACCAACAGGATCTTGTCTGCATTACACTATGAAAGATGGAGTTACAAAACTTGGGTTAAAGCATAGTAGTCTTTAGATTGACAGGGGTTAGCTGACTGTAATTAAATATTACTCCTGCTTGCAGTATGGTTTGGAATGGTTTGGAAAACCTGTGCTGACTTTTCTGATGATGTTCCAAAGGGAGAGAAGTGATCACCTGAGCAGATGCCTTTTCTTTTCTGTCCTCTTTAACCCATGCACTGCTGAGCTGTTACTGGTTGGTGGCTTACTCTTGCTTGCAAAAGGGCACCAGAGCACTAGGGCAGTGATCAGGTATGTTTCTGGTGGATTATATGCATCTTTTTTTTCCTTTCTTTCTTCTAGGTCAAAGTAACATGGAGACTACTCAAGGTGGGCTGGAGGACCTGTCAAAGAAACTGTTTTGGGACTGCCCCTTGGTTCTTCAAAGAGCAAAAAAAATCCATTTTTTGTGCTAAAAAATAAATAAAAAATAAAAAAGGCTGATTGAACAATGAGACAAAACACAACAGACACATTCAGCCCTCTTTCTAACAGGTACTAATGAGATGCCCCAGACCCTTACTTTGGACCTCCTGCCTCCCAGCACCAGAGGGCCAGAGCAGATGCACTACTCTCTGGCTTCTCCGTACCCCAGCCACCATCAGAGGGGGCCATGTGGATTAAGACATGAAGCCAGCCAATTTGGTGCTTTTGGAGCCCCCTCCACACTCCTGGCTACATCAAGTCTCCGTAGTCAACATAAAACTAAAAATACCAGGATGACCTTGCAACAGAAGTCAATAGACAGCATGTTGTTTGCCCTGAAGGCTGTACAGTTCATACTTGCCTTAACCCAACTGCATTGCACATCAGAGAAACTCAGTGCAAGCTTTCTGAAGTAACGTCCTTTAGGCTCAACACGCTGCTGTTAATTCTGAACAATTTCTAAGTCAGTGGTTTTCTTTGTTTTGTTTTGTTTTGTTTTCATGTCAGGGAATAAGGCTCTGTTGCTCCATGGCTCCAGAGTGACCAAGTAGAAAACTGCCAGCTATCAGAAAAGTGCTTTACTTTTGAGGCTCCACAGTGGTCAAGAAACATGCAATTTATAATGGTTAAAGAAAAAAAAAAAAAAAAAAAAAAAAAAGGAAGAAAGAAATGAGATCTTTTGGCGGGTCAGGGTGGGGAAAGGGGTTACATAAACTAATAATTGAACCTACTGGAAATAAGCAGCAGAAACAGTGCTTCTTAATCCCGCCGTTTTTATTTATCGCACTGTAGGTGCTTTTATAGCTATCTCTAAATGTCTTTTACTAACTACAGAGACATCTGCAGATTTCTATCAACAAAGGCCAACTGAATATGTACTAGCTATGTTTACTCTTTTATATCTAATTTCAACAGAAGATTCTCTGTAAGTGAGCTTTTTTTTCTAATTGCACCATAAGGGAACTATATATATTTTTTTTGGTTTTGGCTGGGGAGGGCAGGGAGGGACTAGTTGAGTTGAAGAAACATTGGAGACCTTTTTGTGGTATATCTGGGGGATCTGTTGTGTGTTAGAATGTGTATTTTATCTTCCTGTATTATTGTGGCTGAAAAAAACTGTGCTGTTACGTAGTTGGCAACAAGATGCCTTTGGGAATTTTGCTAGTAGGTCAATGTGTATATGAAATACTCTGAACTCCTAGGAACATATGTTTTGTTCTAACTCTGATCTGTATTTTCAAGCACTTAGGTGGCTTTCATTAGAAGAAACCAATATTTTGCTCAGGCTTTTCAGGAACTTGGATTGTCATTGTTTTTTGCTCAGACCCTACACAGGCAAACGCACACACCTACCACACCTGAGGTGACCATGTAGCTGTTGAGGGCAAGGGGAAAAGGTCAGCACTTGGAAAGCTTCAAGCTGTCCCCAAGTGAATCCCTTTTCGTTGTTCATCAAACCCTCATAACCGCGTGGCTTCTGAGCTCCCACAGCCCATGCACTAACTCCACTCATCCATCCCTATACAAACCAACAACCTTTGCTGTGTCTGCATGGATGTAAAGTGTCACAAATCAACACTCTGGACAATGACAGAGGAACAGGCATTCAGCAGTGAAGATAAGATATGGGACATGTTCAAGAATTATATTTACATTTATTCAGCGAGATTTTATATATATATATGTGTGTGTGTGTGTATGTGTATGCTAAGTAATACACAGGAATAACTATTGGCAGGGACTGCATAATCCAGGGAGTGTCTGGTGCACAGGTCCACGGACTCCAGCCCCAGATCCTGCTCATGATTTCCTGAATGATTTAGGCAAGTCACTTAGGCCTGATCCAGTAGAGCACTCGTTGGATCTCAAGTTCAATTTTTCAGATTTGGGCACCTGAAATTCTGAGCTCCTTCTGGGTAGATCTGCTTTCACTTCCTGGAAAATCATGCAGCTTCCAAGTGCCAAGCTGAAATTTCGCATAACCTGACAAATTTTGAAAGTTTCTACTTTTATGTAATATTTAATAGAGCAGATGTATAGTATTAAACACAATGTAGAGGTTTAAATGGAATGACAATGTCACAGCAGGGTATTTTAGCTTTCCCTGTGTGAAAGTTAGTCAAAATCATGTTTCTATAAAATTTTTTAATGTGAAAAGAAAACAGTTTAGGCACTTAAGCAATGTTCCAGTTTTCAGAAGATAATATTTCATACCTTTCACTGATATCTCACAAAATGGCAACTACTGGTAGTTAGCAGTTTTAGAAGTCAGACAATTTAATGAAGCAGCTACACATAGTTTTTAGGCCTAATTTTAATTTAATAAAAGAAATGGCCTTAATTTCTCCATGTCTTAGTCTTCCCATCTATAAAAAGGGAATAATATGTGCCTCACAGGCTTTGTGAGAGGTATGAATTGTTCATGTTTGTGAAGTGCTTAGGAAATAGGAAGCACATTTAATGATTAAGTATTACAATGATAAATGCATATTCATATATTACATATAGGGTAGATATACACACACTCATACACACAGCATGCATATATATATGTCTATATGAAGTTGATATTCATAACCCTGCTTAAGTTGCAGTTAGAGCACCACCATTAAAAAGAAATTAGGACTATTGACTACTAAACTAAATGGTTAGTGGACAGATCTCTTCTGGAAGCAGTTTAGAGCACAGTAATGTGAGAATATCTGGATGACATTTTTGATTTGTACAGCTGTATCCTCCTCAAAATCCAGTAAAGAATGTTATTTTTCTAGGCTGGGCTTTTGTTATAAACTTAAATATTCAGAAGGTAAGAGATACAATCCAAATGTGTCTTTTTTTCTTTTCTTTTTGGCATTTGTTAATTCTGAATGTATTTTTAACAAAAGTGATTTTTTTGACTTACTAGTGTAATTTGCATTTAAAAAAAATAAATGGAAATAATATAGGTTTCCAAGCTATCCTTGGCCCCCTGCTGCTATTCACAACTTACAGGAAACTTAAGATTACTGTTCCCAGCTGAGCAACAATGTGGGATAAAGAATCCTGTTATATTTACATGATGACAATCCTGATCTGTGCAGTGTATGGATGTGACAGCACTGAATATAAAGTGCCAGGTCATGACACCATTTTAACTCAGTCATAGGTAGCATGCATTTTCATTATCACTGACACTAAAAGGTTTCTTTACAAGGCTAACTGCAATATACTCTTTCCTTAGAAAGCATCTTTTTTTGCCCACTCATCAGGAATTTTAAGCCTATGATAGGTTTACAGTTGCCAACAGTGTTAAATACAGCAAAAGTAATCCTTGTTAAAAGGGGGCTATGTAATATGGATATTTCCACTGCATTCATTTTCTTTTATATGCTGTTCATTGTACCTGCACCAAAAGGATGAAATCCTGTCTTAAGTGACATCTTTACAGAGCTCATGTATATTGACAGCTTGCCTGAGGTCATTTAGTAAAAGTGAAGCGGGACAGTACATATTTTGAGATACGTGGTTGTGTTCTCTTCAGACTATTCCTTAGTAAGAGAGTTTAGTAATTATTGCCTTGGACATTTTTAATGCTATAATTATAGTGCAAGTGATATTTTTCAGTCAGGTGAGGAGAAGAGGGTTGGGCTCCACTTGCTTAATTTAAGTACTGGTTGCAATACTTGGATGTTGTACAGCATTTTGAAAAAGGCTGGTACAAAATGTATTGGTTCGTGGATGTCTCCAGAAAGGAGTGGTTGTTAACTCAATCTCTGAAGGTTTTAATCATTTGCACTCTCACCCTCTATTTGAACACACTGATAGTAGGCAAAACAAAACTCCACACTGCATGAAGCCTTCCAGCTTGTAATATTTTTATTTCCAGTTCTCTGTTTTCTTTTTAAATGCAATTACTCAGAGGACAACTCTGAGTAAATTCCATCCAAATCCAAATCTGAATTTCCATTCAAAGATGGAAAGTTCCTTAAATAGACTATGTGTATTTCTTTCTCTCTCCTTCTCTTCTCTCTCTTTCTTTCTATCTTTGTTCTGATGTGTTTCGTCAACTAAACTGAGATGAAATTGGTAAGCTTTCTCAGTTTGTGTTCTAGCTAATCTAAATCTGGCTTCTTTACACTGTGTGTGGATTGAAGACAGACACTAAAGTTGATCAAGATTTTAAGAGCCAATACGTAGACAGTTGCAGATGGTTTTGTGTCCACTGTTCCTTAGAGAAGGATGCAGATCAGATGTTTTTCTAATCAATCTGCTCCAAAATAAGTGAGAGGTATTTCCTTCATGTATTGGCTAATCCCCCGTGGATCAGAGGTATCAGCTCTGTTTAGTCTTGTGTTCTGGCAAGTACCTCTGTTCAGACCTTCACCAGGAGAAACAGTTGCAGCCAGTTGGCTTTGTGACCTTTGCATATCTGGTGAGAGAAAGGTATTTTACCAAATGCAGAGCTTTAAGTACTGCCATGCATGCATTCATTATGCATCTTCCTCCAATTGTACAAAAAGGGCTCTTTTAAAATGCACTCTTCCTTTATCTTCAGAAACCAAGACAGTATCTTTTAAAGCTACTTCCAAATCCTGCTGACATCACTTAAGGGTTTTTTTCTTCTGGTCTAATCAAAGAATTTTTTCTTTTCTATGTTATGTAGAATACTTACCTCTCAGGACATATCTTAGATGTATAGGAACGACACTGCAAAAATCAAACATTCAAAAAATTGCTTGTGGCCTTATCTCATACACAATTAAACCTCCTGGACAAAGGTCAGACTTCTACATTCACCAGTAGAAGAGGATTTTACTACCACCTCTCACCTATCTACTTTCCTAGCTTTGCCTTCGTCCTGCTGGCTGAGAAGTCATATGGAGCTAAACATGTAAAAGTATGTTTACATTCAACTTGTGCTCGTCAACAGTCTTCTGTCCTCCCATACATTTTCAAATCACCCTTATTTGATACCATTCTTTTCTTTCTCCCTCTCACCATCTTCTTGACCCTTTCTCACTTCCCTACTCTGCCTGAATACATCCACAAATCCCCTGCTTCACGTATATACTGCTCTTTGTCACATTGATTGTTTCAAACTCCTCACATAACGACAGCGATGACGATAATGGAGGATGGTGTCATTGTGGATATGTGCAAAATTGGAAGAACAGAAAGCAAAATGGTTACATACATCCTCCAAAGGCCCCAGATATAGTGAGACACGTAATACAGCTGTAAAGGTTGACAGTTACAGAAGCCATGAGATTTGGCTAGCCCTACTAAGAATCATTTTCAAATGTGCAATTGCATTTGCTAAAGCTATAGTTCAGTGAGTACAAAGAGAGTCATAAATATCTGGCATTACAAAAGACACAGGTGAACTAGGAACAAATTCATAGAAAATCTTTTTATGAACACTGACTGAATCAGATTCACGTTTCAGTCTCTGAATTTGTCTCAGATTTTTTCCTCTAGCAAATGTTTGGATGGTTGGTTTCTGTGCATGCAGGTGTTCAGAAAGAATCTCTTTGTTCCTAGGAGAATATATAAGTATGTGCAATTGCATTGATTTACGTGGTATTCTCAATGCAGCTACATGCACTTGTGCTAAATGTTGGCTCATCTCCCTCAGTAATACAAATATATAAATATTATCTGAGTATATTTCATGGTGGAGACACAAAACCACATACACAGTCTCTCCCCTTTTCTATTTTTAGCTTTTTCTAACCTCCCTCTCAAGGGATTCAAAGCCCTGAGTGTTTATTTTTCAGATAGGCATTCTTTATATAAAAAATACAATTACTGATGCTCACTGGATGTACAAGCATGGTGCAATGCATAAACACAGAAAATAAGATAGTACTTTCTGCAAAGAGCTTATATATTATATAAAGTAAATGAGAGAATTTCAATAGGAAGGAAGGAAGGAAGGAAGGAAAGGAAGGAAGGAAGGAAGGAAGGAAGGAAGGAAGGAAGGAAGGAAG
>NC_048895.1:63915665-63935391 GCF_011077185.1 Oxyura jamaicensis | reverse complement strand
GAAGGAAGGAAGGAAGGAAGGAAGGAAGGAAGGAAGGAAGGAAGGAAAATATGATCTCAATCATCTGACAGTCTCACTCTTTACAATTATAAGGTTATATGGCTAGTTTATGCATGTGCATATAAAGGTAGAGTAAATGAATCAGCCAATTACATATCACTAGAGTAGCCAATTAATTTATGATAGCTCCATATAGATGCATTATATCAAATCCTACATTTTAAAGGCATCTACAGCAGCAGCTATGGAAGAAAATCAAAAGGGCTGCAAATTGATGCCATCACAAAAGGTTGATGGATTGATTCAATTAATCAGTAAGTCATTTCTAAGAGTTCTGCAGGGATTTATTTACCAAACACTTACATTGTTTATTTTCCTCTCTGGAGGGTATGTGTACTGTCATTTTTCTTCATTATTCTTCTTGTTTCATTCATCAATTTCTGACAAATATTTTCATGCCAATATGTGGCATGTTATGCATGGAAATTGTCCACATCTACTGACTTAAAGCAATATACTCAGAGCTTCCAGCAGCCAAAAACTTTTGTTTATTTCCCTCAGGTCCTGAGAAACACTAACAATCTATAATTAATATAAAGATATGTTTTCCATTTAATCGTTGCTTTCAGTGTCTGCTTCACATGACAGGAATGGAAGGTCTTGTCTAGCGTGACATGTGGGTACCTGCTTGAACTTCAGACAGAAACTTACCATGAAAAATATATTGAACACTGATGACACTATATAAAATAATTGTTTAATTTTGGGTTTGATCTTATATTTTATAGTTCAAACCCAGGAAAGCAATGCAAGAATTGTACAAAGAATGTCAGAATTTACGTTATGTTTTTTCAGACTTATTTTTTTTTATTTAAGTATTGTCATAGTATGTGCTTCGAAGGACATACAGGGAAATGGTGAAATGTGATCATTTTGCATATTACTAAATGGTAGATGCTGGACAGGTCAGAGGTCTGTGAAGGGTGAAGAATTGAAACACAAAGGACACCCCATGTTGAAAGTGTAGAGTTTCATTTGGAAGAATATTTGGAGGAATTTTGAACCTGATGTATCTATTTTAATTTTTCTTTTGTGATTGCTTTTCAACTATGAGGAATACTTAACCCTTAAATCAAAAATAATATTTCTCATGTACTCATTGAATACATACATACAGCATGGATATGATATTCAAGTATCTTTAATACCTGCCAAAATCCAATACCACTTTTAAGAGGCTAGGAACAACTTCTCAAGAAAAGCCCGTGTCAAAAGTCACGGCAGTCCACACCGTCTGAGGATCTTCCCCAACAGATTTAGAAAACTCCGACTATCTATTAGACTGGAGGACATCAGAGGGACGGCAGCAATAAAAATGAAAGTGCCTAATCTGAAATTTATTGAAGATGTTAGCATAGTGAAATCACAGTATAGGTCTGATTACAGCCCAAAAGTTTGTGGTCTTAAGGTAATGGTTGGGACTGCAATAAACAAGTTTAAGATGTCAGGGAAAACCATGCAAATATGGCTGAGGGGATGACCCCTACACCACATACCCCTGACTGACTTAAAGGAGTAATGGTAGCTGTACAGCTGTGATGGTTTTGCTCAGGTGGGTGACCGAGCTCCACCACAACCACTCTCTCTGTCTCCTCCTCAAAGAGGAACAGGGAGAAAATATGATGAAAGGGGCTCAAGGGTTGAGATAAGGACAAGGAGATCGCGCAGTAATTATTGTGATGGGCAAAACAGACTCAGCATAGGAAGATAGTAAGATTTATTGCCTATTACTAACGAGCTAGAGAAGTGACAAACAAAGAAAAGAAAACAAAAACTCCTTGCCCCCCCCCCCACCCCCCCATCCACCCTCTTCCACCTCCTCCCCCCTGAGTGGCACAGGGGAACGGGGGAATGGGGGTTATGGTCAGTCTATAGCAATTCTTCTCTGCCGCTCCTTCTCAGTCACTCTCATCCCCTGTGCTGTGGAGTCCCTCCCACGGGATGCAGTCCTTGCTGAACTGATCTGGCGTGGGCTTCCCACAGGCAGCAGCTCTTCAAGAACTGCTCCAGATATGGGTCCGTACCACGGGGTCCATCCCCCAGGAGCACACTGCTCCAACCTGGGTCCCCCACGGGCAGCAGCTCCTGCCAGGTCACCTGCTCCTGCGTGGTCTTCTCTCCACGGGCTGCAGGTCTGGCCCGGAATCTGCTCCAGCAGGAGTCTTCCTCAGGCTGCAGTCTCCGTCAGTGCAGGTCCACCTGCTCCCCCGGGGGCTCCTCCATGGGCTGCAGTGTGGAACCCTGCTCCACCGTGGTACTCCATGGGCTGCAGGGGGACATCCTGCTTCACCATGGTCCTCACCACAGGCCACAGGGGACTTCTGCTCCGGTGCCTGGAGCACCTCTCCCCCTCCTTCTCCTTGGTGCCTGCAAGGCTGTTCCTCACTCCTCTCACTCTCCCAGCTGCTGTGTGGCGCAGCGTTTTTTTTTCCCTGTCTTAAATATGCTCTCACAGAGGCGCAAAAAACATCACTTATTGGCTCAGCTCTGGTCAGCAGCGGGGCACTTCCCTAACATGGGGAAGATCCTTCTCACAGAAGCCACCCCTATGGCCCCCTGCTACCAAAACCTTGCCACATAAACCCACTACAACAGCATGAATGATGATGCTGTGCAGCTCCTTCTGTCTGCAGAGAGGACCTGGGATCAAGAAAGGCAAAACGTGGTCACATTGTAGGTCACAGTAACACACAGACAATGATCTCAGAGAGCCATATAATATATGGCCAGTACCATTTCATTTACATCTATGGTCATTTTCCTCTGCCCACCATTTTGTTCTGTTGGGATTGTTTCCAATGACGCAAACAGTTGCTAGAATATTTGTTTTTTCTTTTCTTTTTTTTTTTTTTTATCATCAATTGAAAATTATTTCCTTCTTCCTATCAAGTTTGAAATTGCACCCATTAAAATAAACTGAGCTGTAATCTTAGACACAAAATATTTAGCTCTGTCCCCAGGTCTCTTTTATTACAGACAGATGGAGCCAGACTCTTCACGGTGGTGCCCAGTGTGAGGGCAAGAGGCAATAAACACAAATTGAAATATAGGAAATTTTGCAGAAATGTGAGAAGAAAATGTTTTACTGTGTAGGTGACCGAGCCCTGGCACAGGTTGCCCAAAGATGTTGTGGAGTCTCCGTCCTTGAAGGTATTCAGATCCTGTCTGGACCTGATGCTGGGGAACCTGTTCTAGGGGTCCTTGCTTGAGCACAGGGGTGGACCAGATGACCTCCAGAGGTCCCTTCCAGCCTCAGATATTCTCTTGTTCTGTGACTCAACTCTCATTTAAGATATATTTGTTTCTCTCTGAAAATATTTCCATCATCACCAAAAAAATGCAAAAAATTTTCTTGCTGTCCTGGGGGAAACAGAATTAATCTCTGTAATGAACCCAGCTCCATTAAGATCAGTAGGAATTTTACTGTTTCAGTGAAAGCAGATCTCATTTTTGCCCCTTAATGTTGCCTGAGTATTTGCTTTGCTTGAAAAACAAAAGTCCAAAGAAATTACCTCAATAATTCTTACATGGCTCTACAAAATTTACATTTTTTTTCTCATTTCATACTCAGCATTTGCAAAATGCATGGTCTGGTGATAAATAATAAAATAAAATAAAATAAAATAAAATAAAATAAAATAAAATAAAATAAAATAAAATAAAATAAAATAAAATAAATAAAATAAAATAAAATAAAAAATATATTATTGTCTATAGTCATTTGTGCTGACCTACATGATTTGCTTATTGCCACTTTCATGCCAGTAAGATCTATCTATCATATCACAGAATCACAGAATGGCTTGGGTTGGAAGGAACCTTAAAGACCACCTAATTCCAACCCCCTGCCATGGGCAGGGACACCTCCCACCAGACCAGGTTGCTCAAAGCCCCATCCAGCCTGGCCTTGAACACCTCCAGGGATGGGGCATCCACAGCTTCTCTGGGCAACCTGTGCCAGGGCCTCACCACATCTGTATAAAGAACTTCTTCCTAACATCCGATTTAAATCTCCTCTTTCAGTTTAAAACCATTCCCCCTTGTCCTATCATTATCTACACAAGTAAAAATCATTCCCCCTCTTCTGTGTATTTCATTTCATGTGAATGACTATCACTCCAGGGGATTAGTACCCTGGGAGACTTTCTTCAAAACACGAGTATTAAGGAGGAATCAAAAGATATTTGCATAGCTATTTGGCCAACGTGATAGTGGAAATCTGCTACGTGACCTCTCTTCACTTTAAAAATAAATATTAAATATCAGTTGTAACCTACAATTCTCAGGCAAAGTATTTCATGTCCTTCTAGCTACTTGTACAGTTGTGCAAAGCTCTTCAGACTTTTTCCATTGAGCAAACTAATTCAGCAGCAGGGAAAATTTTGCACATAAACAGAAAGATAAAGCACAACCTCAAAAGGCAATTTAATAATATCCAGTCCTTGTGGACATCTAATACTTTTGCCAAAAACATCACTTAGAGTTTCTCCTGTGCCTCTCTTTCATTAATTCATGGTCTGAAATGTAATTCTGACAAAACCATCTCCAAGTGAGACCTCCACCCTGACAGCTGCTTCCTTTCCAAACTTATGTCTATAACTCTGTATCTGGCTCAGTGAAAGGAAATATAGAAGAAGGTAGCATTGCTTCTTCATACCTCTTCTGTCAGGCTTGTCTTTCTCAAACCTGGACACTTGAGGCTTGTACCATGATAGTCTCAGCCCCAGTTTGCATTTTGGGTAGTTAAACTGAACCATGGAAATACACTAATTAAAATTAAGGATGATCTTTGTGTCATTAGTGGCAAAGCATCCAGGGTACCAGTGGAACTCAGTCAAATGAGCAGGGGCATTTCTAGTCACTTGTGGAGTGGAGATGCCCTTCAAGCAGGGATAGACAAGAAGGACAGCAAGATCCACCTCCCTGCTCCCTGCTCTGCTCCTGCTTGGGCTCCATCACCCTCACTCATGGCCTGCACTGCAGTACCTGTGGTTCACAGAGGTCACCAGTTGTCTCACACAAGAGTCCTGGACAGGCAGAAGCAGCAAGTCTGGAGCTGCAGGAATTTCTTCTTAGGTATATGTTTTAATTCAAACAATTCCTTTCTTGAAGGAGAAGCAGTCAGACTTGCCTGGCTGCAGCTCTTGTATCTGAGGAGTCAAAACTCTATCTTGTCTTGCTCCTGGAGGACCTTGCACTTGCTAAGAAGTTAGTTCAATTAAAGGAGAGAGTTTTGACAGTACAAAGTATTTGCACTAGGAAAGCTATAGCAAGGGTGCATTCTGAAAATTAAACCTTAGATGAAAAAAACTAAGTCACAGTTTGAACTTGAATTTATTTAAGCCCCTGTTATGGGTGTGAAGACATCTTGATTAACATACATAACTATTTAGTGTTTTATTACTTTTATTACTGCTTACTGATATATTTATTTTCTTTAATTATTTATTATTTCAGAAGCTCTGTTTAATTCACATTGTTAAATTCTATTTAACTCAGTTGGCCACTAATTCCCTCAGATATCTCCCTCAGACTATCTCCCAGTCCTATCACCTTTGCTTTCACAAGAGATTTCTCCAGATTTGTGAAATGGAAGTTTGTCACTCATTTTCTTCTCCTGAATTGTTCCTTTTCAGCACTTCACTTTTCATCTGTATTGTCCATAGCTGAGCCTGGAAAGAGAGATCAGGTGGATCCTTGAAGGATCTGGCACTGATGCCAGATCTCTATGCTGGCACATAAAACCAGAGTTTCCAGTGAAATCTGGGTGGGGAAGGGTCCCTCAGGGACCTTCTCTACCACTCTCAAATAACCTTCTAAAACACTACAAGGCTGCTTGTAGTTTTACGGAATTGGACTCCATAGTCCAAGCTATCCCTTCAGGTACTTTATTTCTATGATGTCAGTGAGGAGAGTTAACCTCAAACCAGGCCTTTGGTCTCAATGAAAGTCAGTGGGTCTTCAACTCTTCTTGGGCAGTTGACTTCTTAATCCTTTTCTGAAAGCCCCAGTAAAAGCTTATTTTCATTTTTAATTCCTTTGAAATTGAGAACAAGGACCTTTGAAAACCAGTGTTCTTTATGATTAGACCCTGTGGACTGGTACAATTCGCACATCAGGCTACAGAAAAGCATTAATTTGATTCAGCCCTCAAGTTTTCAGGGTTCTCCATGTCTTACACACTGTTAATATCCCTGAGATTTTTCACAGCTTGTAGGGATAAAGAAGTAGAAATTTCATCCACATCTGCACCGATATTTTTCTTTTGCAACCGGTGACTTTTATTTCAGCTCCTGATATAATGACGCATGCCAGTAATAACAAAAATAACTTTGAACTGCAACAGCCTACACACTGCGACAGTTTGCACAATACTTCGTTACCCTCTAACTCCAACACTTCAGAATCCCTTCCTCTCCCATCTGTCCCAAACAAGTGGGAGAGGCTTTATGCCAGAAAATGTATTCTTTAAAGTATCTCTGTGGAACACAGCATAACAACTCTGCCTTAAGAAAAATGTTGTGAGCCCTTCCTGCATGTCAGAAGGGAAGCTGCTGCTAATTATAACTAAGATCCTGTCAGTTATCTGGATTCGCTGGTAATTCTTGTAAGATCCTGAAGAAAGCAAGCAAATGCATTAACAGAAATGTGCCAGCAGCGAGTTACTGTAATTCCCTCCCCAGCTTTCCAAAACCTGCCTCAGGCTCAGAGGCGTGGAGCCATAGCACAGCAGCGCCAGGCCTACACAGGCAGCCCAGGCAGGCAAGCAGCTGGAAGGGGCCACAGCCACCGGCAGGGAGCAGCCTGACCACTGCCCATTTTCCTGACATATCTGGAACATGCTGGGGATTTGAACAGCAGAGGGAAAGATCTGTCACTCAGGCTCCTTTACCTAAGGAAGCAGGTGTAAAATAAATCCTTCTTAGTACTACTAACTTCAGTAAAGCAGGGTGTGTGTTAAGATGACACGCTTGTCTCCCTGGGGTTTTGGTACAGCCAGTTATACCCTACTCTGTATACGACCCAAGAAGACAGAAATCCTTCTTCTAAGACATCAATGCACAGTTAATGTTTCTGTAGAGCCAAGCCTTCCCCAGGGAGCCTGCCCTGTCCCACAGCCTAGGACGAGCAGCACACATATATAAAATAGAAAGGACTGTTTCATGTGAAATAGTAACCTAACATGTAACCTAACATGTAACCTATATTTACTGTGACCCTCTCCTACCTCTCTGGAAGCCTAAGTGGGTCTTGAAGGGAGAGGGACTGTAAAATATATCTGTCTGAAGGCTGCCTTGCTTGTCTATGAGAGTACAAAGAGATCCTGCTGAAAACAAGAACATGGCCCAGCATTCAGCAGGTCACATAAAGTACCCTCTTTCTTCAAAGTTTTTTTTTTATTGCTATTCATAGAATCAGAGAATCATAGGTTTTCAGTTTGAAAGTTAGGAGGAATTTCTTATCAGAAAGAGTAGTCAGGCATTGGAATGGGTTGCCCAGGGAGGTGGTGGAATCACCGTCCCTGGGGCTGTTTAAGGAAAGGTTGGACCTGGTGCTTAGGGACATGGTTTAGTGGTTGATATTGGTGGTAGGGGGATGCTTGGACCGTATGGCCTTGGAGGTCTTTTCCAGCCTTAAATGGTTCTATGATTCTATGATGACATAATGGTTTGGGTTGGAAGGAACCCTAAAGCTCATCCAGTTCCAACCCCCCTGCCATGGGCAGGGACACCTCCCACCAGAGCAGGCTGCCCAAAGCCCCATCCAGCCTGGCCTTGAACACCTCCAGGGATGGGACATCCACAGCTTCTCAGGGTAGTCTATGCCAGTGTATCACCACCCTCATAGTGAAGAGTTTATTCCTTATATAAAAGTCTAAATTTCCCCTCTTTTAGTTTAAAGCCATTCCCCTTTGTCTTATCACCATACTCCCTGACAAAGAGTCCCTCCCCAGCTTTTCTGTAGGCCCCCTTTAGGCACTGGAAGGCCACAACGAGGTCTTCCCAGTGCCTTCTCTTCTCCTGAATGAACAACCCCAGCTCCCTCAGCCTCTCTTTGTATGAGAGGTACTCCAGCCCTCTGATTATCCTTGTGGCCCTCCTCTGGACTCGTTCTAATAGGTCCACGCCCTTCTTGTGCAGGAGGACCCCAGAGCTGAACATGTTGTTTTGGGGGGATGTCATGAGAGTGAAGTAGAGAAGGAGAATTGCCTCCCTCAACCTGATGGCCACACTTATTTTGATGGTATTTTTTTGTTATTCATAAATAACAACAGGTGCAGTAGCTGCCTTATTTTTTTTTTTTTATTCCAAAATACACAGCAATGCCTATTTGTCAAGGTTTTGAAAGCAGGGATTTTTCACACCCAATGAGACCATGGAATCTTGCAGCCGAATGCCAAAGCACAACAGCTCTTTTGCCCTTGCTGCGATTCAGTACAATTAACACCCTTGCACAGAGGGCACGAGAATTACGGGGGCAAAACAGAGTAGCAGAGATTAACAGACAGTGAAGAATGCAATATATTCAGTAAAAGCTTAATGAGAGAATCCCATGGTAACCATCAGGCTTTAGCTTTTGTGTGCAGCTATCTGTAGAAATGCTACCGGCACATGTGTGGCTTGCTGCTGACACTTCCTGTTCAAGAGAGAAAATTTGTGAGAAGGGCTGGATTACCCAAAGCCTTGGCAGTGGGACATAAAGCTAGTGGCATGCCATGTGTATGTGAGCACAGTATATGTACTCTGGTATCCTGGAAAAGATCATTGCAATGTATCAGGCAGTGTTTACATAAGTCATGGCATGGTACACGCAGTTCAAACAGAAGCTGGTGAGCTTAAATGGCTTTTAAAACAGAAGGAGTTTATTTCTTTTTCCATATAATACTTGCCAACCTTTATATAATCAGAATTTGAAACAATAGCTTCAGAAGCATCCAACATTTTTTCTGCATTTATAGAATTTTATTTTTTCAAGTAGCAGGTACAATTTAATGTGAGGTACCGGGTCTTTTAATAGCTGTGTGGACTAGGAGTCTGAAATCTTTTCTTTTACTTTCACATCACCCTAACTTCCACCTGGGTTAGTATCAGGCTTTGGTCTTAACAGCACTGGAAAGAATGGAAACCAATTATCAAACCATGCAATGACAACGTCAGAACAAAAGTCTTCTTCCAGATCCCATTTGCTGTGACAGCTGACATCTTGACTGTCCTTCCTATTGCATTGGTTTTTGGCAACTGTGACCTAGGATCAAACTAGCCTGAAATAAATGCACAGGCTTTCAAATTAATAAAGATTTTTAAAACATTCTGTTATTAGCAATTCAGGTTTGTCACATGCTACCAAGCAACACTACTAAGGTGTAAACTGGGTTTGCACTCCTAAAAAAAAAAGTAGTGTTACAAAAAACTAACATCATGAATTTTTGTAAAATAATTGTATTCTGTCACACTGTGCCAAAAATGTGAAATCTGCAGATGCCAGTCCTCACATTCCTGTGGATTAACTGTTTTATCCCATATTATACAGGCATTTGGATAGTCTCACTGCAGAACTTGGGACTCTGGGGCATTAGTGTAACTGTCACTGAGGAAATGACTCTCTGACAAAGTGTTCCTTCACACATCCATGGTGGGTTTGCAGGTCTGAGTCACACTAGTGAGTCACACTGTCAAACAAGAATAACATTAGGTGCCAAGGCCAGTATGATGCTCAGGTCTCAGGCCTCATCTGTGCCTCACTGCCACTTGCTCCCTGCTTCTGGCTGATAGGAAAGGATATTTCTAGCCACCAGCTTGGCAGCCCACAATGCCAGTTCTCCTCAGTTAGTAAAGAAGTACCCTGGATGTGACTGGAATCTCCCAGGGATCTTTCCTACACTGAAGAGTAAATTATTTAACATTTATCAGACCAGCCTGAAGTAGCTCCCAAAGAGGAAGAAAACATAGCCTAAAAAAAAAAAAAAAAAAAAAAAAAAAAGGAATTTATAAAGGAATTTACTCTAGAAATTGTGAAGAAAAGTGAGGGAACTATTTATTGGTTTTGGAAGTGAGTACAAAGAAATGAAATGACAAAACACCTTAAAACTGCCTCATGTGTCAGCTGAGTCTGGGGCCATGTTGTCTGTTTTGCTCAGCTGGCAAAGCTGACATGACAATTTCACACTTATCAGAATTAGGGCCTAATTCCTTAGACAGATCACATCTCTTGGGTATTACCTTTCTAAATAAAATCCTGAGCTGATGTAAAAAATCTGCAAAGAATCCCTTGAACTGAGATGCACCCCTTCCTTCATCCTGTGATTTGTAATTTTGGTGATTAATTGAAAATTGTGATACCAGCTCTAAAGTCCCTCACTAATGAAATGCTGTCTGTCATAATATAAATTCTGAATATGCAAGAGTGCTTCAGTAACCCACATAGACTCATCCAGGACAGCGTGCTCTATGTGCTCATATCCTGCTCATCTCCAGAGGTGCCTTTCCAGTTCAGCCCTTCTGTGATTCAATGAAATGTTTTCTTGGTGGGCAGCAGTAGACATCCTTGGCAGCCAGTAAATAGAGCTTTTTATATAAGGCTAGCATGGCCCTTCTTACAGCCTTAGGGTCTATATACTTATCTTTTACATAAGTTTAAGCATTTAAATTCTAAATGTGCTCTAGCAGAATCACTCCTTATAGAAAATTCCAGTCAGAGTACCACTCAGTATCTGCTTTGAATGTACAAATTGTGATGGGGAAATGATTCAAGCTTTAAGACAGTCAGGTGTTTGGAATAGGCAGTATCCTAAATCCTATCTGTGAGATTTGGAGGACCATAACACAGTGAGCTGTTAGAGCTTGAGTTGCTGTGTAGGTTGAATTCCTTTGGACACATGGAGGAGGTGGCTGATGCTGTTTCACTTCTTGAGAAGGGAATTGGAAGGTCATCAACAGCCAAGAAAGGCAAGTGCTAGAAAGGAGATGTGTGTGTGACAGAAGAAAATCCTTGCAGAACAAAGGAGCTTTAGGACAGGTGGAGAGCCAAGTGAGTATATTTCATGTCAAGAAAGAGTGTGAATTTTTACAACCACTGCTTACCCAGATGCAGGTGGACACAATTTTCCTCTCGGTTGATGTGAAAGTGAATTTCACCCCTTCCATGGGTAAGATAAGTCTAGACATGGGATGCGACATTTAAGTTTGTTTTGTACAGTAAACATCTCATGCTGTAAACCTATGCCTCTTTGGAGCTTCTGAGCAACCATTTTGTGCTTTTAAAGGCCAGATGAAGCTCAAGGAAACCTCAAGGTTAGAATCAGGGCTAGAATGCTAGGAAGGAATAGGGTTAAGCCACAAAGGGGAGGCATCTCAGCAGATACCTTGAGTTTTAAGGTCTGTCTTTTCACCTACATACATAACAAGGTCTGTTCTGTGCATTTGTATGTATTACCACTAGGTCAGCCATGGAATGTGCAGACCATGAGTTGGGTTGTTTATCGCATCCCAGAGGTCACAGGCTTGCTGAAAATCACCTTCTGAATCTCATGGGATTTGTGTGGCCATCACCTGCTGTGCTCAAACTGATAAGAGCAGCTCCTAAGCATCTGTGATCTCACCCAGAGAAAAGCTCCTGCTCTGGCTTTCTAACATCCAGCCTGGGGTATTCAGTTATGTCAGTAAAGTTGCACTGACCCTTATAATCCTGTTTTGGAAGGGATTTTGTATACTGGTATTTGTATAATGAATAGTATTTCTACTTTTCTCCTCTGTTCATTCGTCTATTTTATTGCACCCTGGTGTGAAGCTTTGGAAAGGAAAAGACACTCTTTTCACAGGGGTCACAGCTTTTAGCTGGCTCCTTGATAGAGTATGTGAAGAAGAAATGTTTTACTCCAGAGGTGCATTTTAGCAGCTTAATAAACAAAGAGGTAGCCCTCTTGACCACCTGGAACAGTACCAGAACCTGCTTGCTGATTTGCGCACACCTCCACTAGCTCATGGGACAACTGGCAGTGCAGGCGCTGACTGCATGTGTGCACATAAATGAAATGCCAGTGCTTTGAAATTTTTCAAACGTTTCTTGTGCTTCATTGTGTAAAGCAAACTCATTACTGTTGCTTTGGTTGGTGAAAATTGTCTTTGTGTCACTAAGTCCAGAGATAAGTGATGCATTGCCTATTGGAGTTACTTAAAAAATATTTTTATCATGATAATATACTATCAGGTTAAGGGCATCCTTTATCACCTACCCATTGCTTCCAGGCTCTCTAAAATACATCATCTGTTTGTATAAGAGTCTCTGTTTCTGCCTTTAGCAGTTTCTCTAATGGAAGTATCTATTAATTCATTAATGCATATTAGTTTAATCAAATATTTCAAATGTTGCCATAGAGTTTTTATTGCCTTATGAAAGAAAAATACACAAAACATCATCATGTCCTGAACATATCTAGTCTTTTACACACATTTGGGACCAATAAAATATGTTTGATCCTCAGACTTCCCATAACATCATTGTCAGATTCATAAATCTTTTTAGATGGCTGGAAGGAGTTTTCTCCAGTGTCACTGCTTTCTTTTCTTTCATTTTCCAGGTTAGCTTTGTGTTTGTTTGTTGTTTTTTTTTTTACACTCCAGAAGTCCTGATAGTCCAGGAGAACTTGCTTTGGGCAAGCCATCCTGACCTACTCCTTTAAAAGATTCATCACATTGATGCTCTCTATTTTTTCTCAGAATTTCTGCTCCTTTTCTTGCAGACACCAGTATGTCTTGCTAAAGAAATTTCTCTTCTGGGCCTGTCTTTCACTTTGAAGTCATACCTTTGTAGGTTTATGACCATGTGTGATGTCTAGATGGTGCAGAAACTTAGGATTTGTCAAGCATATCCCCTAAGGTTTGTGATCTGTTCAAGTATACTGAACTGTATGTATTGACAACCAGTGACAATGGTAAATTCTTTTCTGTTTCAGTATAATTTTTCTTTGGTAGTTCTGTGCTCCTATTCCTCATGCCCCCAAGTGTCTCCCACAAAATTCTGCATCATCCACTCTTTATGGGATATCTATGTTTTCAGTGTTGTGACCTGAATTTCTAAGAACATACCCAGGAACATATCCAGTGACTTTTTTGCTGCAATTTATTGTTGCCATTTTTTGCTGCTTAAAAATGATACAGCTGCAGTGTTCTCAAAGTTCTCATCAATTTTTGCCAATAACATCCTTTCTGTTTCTTACTTCGTATTTCATAACAGAGATCTGTATTTATCTGTGCTAGGTAAACCGTCACAATTAGTATGGATTTTGATTTTTCCACCAAGAACTTGGTTTGAAAATGCTTTATGGCTTTCACTTTGTTTGAACGGGATCAGAGGTATTTTTTCCCAAGGTATGCTCAAAGTAACTCACACAACAATTTTTATTTTGCTATGATTCAGTTTAAGATGACACTCCATCTTAGGAGTAGTGCTATTAGGTTTTTGCTGAGCATTTCTATACACTAGATTGTCAACAGCAAGGACTTGTACTCCCTGAAATATTTCACTACACCCTTTCTGGACTTGAGCAAATGCTGTATGAATATACCAGAAAGTATATTCTGGAAAACCTGTCTTCTAGACACACAGTTCAGACATTGACTTTATCGTGGTCCAACCTGACACAGTGTCCAGATGCAGACTGTAGTTGCTGAAGAAGGCCTGCAAGTGATGTCCTCTAGGACAGATAGACTGTATCTTTACCTATAGACTGTAGCTGGGCTATAGAGAGGAAGAAGACAAGTGAGACCCTTCCCAAGGGTCATGTCCTATGTGATCACATAATCAGCAGAAAAAGGAAGACGAGTGTGAGATGCAAGGTAGCTCAGGCTCAGCAGAGACTCTTTAGTTTTGCTAATTGATTTTGGTAGAGAGCCCATGCTGTGTTGGTAATCTCAGCCACCGAGATTTCCCCTTTTGTCAACTATACTCAGCCATATGTTGCTGCTCCTTTCCCACACAGCTGTCTGTCACTGGTGGCAGCCATTATGGCAGGGGTGCTATTTGCACTGTGTTTGGAGGAAGCCAAGTCCTTGGAGTCTGGGAGACATCAGGTATCCTTTAAACACATCAGTAAAAGATTTCTCAATCTTCTCTGCTGTGACATGACTCCATAGACAATCAAACTGATATCAGGCTTCCTGATGTTAAGGCAAACATTCTCACAAGTAGCTCTGCTGTCAGGGCTGTCACACAGTCTTCAAGATTACAGTATTTTTTCCATGTACTTACATCTAAACCTGCATTTCTTCAGTATGCCTCTATGACTATAATAATCTTGCTGATAAACCGTATGAATATTGTGGCTTGGACCCAACACTGAGTTGTTCTGTCTATTCTGGCAAACCAACTCAGGTAACATAACCAAGTGGCATAAGTACATTTACTTGTACTGCATTGGAGCAAAAGTGAACATATCTGTCCTGTTGCTAATCACTGCTGTGCAAGGAGCTGGACTGTATTTTTCTCTGTGCCTATATACCATGTTGTGCAGAATGCTTTCCTCATACACACATCTTGGTAATCCTTATCTGAAAACACTGATACAGCTTTCTTCCTCTGTTGACTTTTTCACCTTTCAGAAAGGGATGAGTTTGGGCTGGCAGGTGTCCCGAAATCCTAGACAAATGCCCACTGTCCACACACAGGGTAGCTTTGTCTCCTCCTTAGAGCAAGTCCAACATGACTGAAGGCCGTTAAAACAACTGGGCATGAGCTTTCTGATTGATCTGCACATGCAATGCAAATCTGGGTGGTCAGCGGATGCACCACCATTGTACAACACATGAATGGTGTGTCAGATGCTTGCTGTTGACACACTGAATTTGCATGCCTCTCATCTGGGGACTTTCAGTCTGAAAAAAAAACTTAGGCTCCTAGCCAACAGCAAATTTATCTGGTCTTGGAACATCAGCTGTTTGGCATGAAGCCAAGCTTGGGGGCATTTTTCTTTGAGTGATGTGGTCTGGCAGACACAACATGGTTCCTGTGATTATGCTCTGCCACATGCTTTCCTTCAATTGCTTTTCATATCTTGATGTTGTCTTCATAGTTTATTTTTTTCTTTTATATGCCTTGTGTACAGCATATACACCTCGCCATCACATGATGTCTATGACTTATCAAGTTTAGTTCCTTTCTGTCTTCCTCTGTTCATATATTCATGCCCACTGTGAATTCCCCTGTCTGAAACTGTTCTCTTTTTTCTCTTAGAGATGTTTCATCTGACTACTGCAGCTATTATCACTTTGTTCCTTCTATACATATTTTCCCATTTAAATTCACCTGATGCTTGAGAACCACTTCTTTTGCATATCTCTTTGACTCTATTTCTTAAATTGTTCAGATTATTTCCTTTCTATTTTCTATAGAAATAAGATATAGACATAGATATAGATATAGAAAATATCACCTTACCTGTATCTGACAAGAATAGATAGAAGAACAGGAAGAAGACAAGAAAGGATAGAAAATGTCACCTTGCCTGTCTCTTTTCCCATGGTTCAGCTGTGCTCTGTCAGCAATGCTTGTCTTGATTTCTTTTCTCAGAAGCTTTGTATGTTCTTCCATCCTAACCCTTAAGTTTTGTATGGACATTTCCAAGCTTGACATCAGATCACTTTTTAAATAAACCCTGCCTAAAATACTTTTGTTCTAGTCCTAAAGGTTTAGTCATGAACATCTAGGTTAGATTCTTCTTTTTTTTAAGGAAAAAATTAAGGCATATTTTCTGTCCCATGTAAGTGTCACCTTATGTTACTGTCATTCTCCAGTTTTACTTCCTTCTTGACTGCACTGCTTTTCACTTGTTTCATTTTAAGTCTCTGCACTTTTTCAGAGTATTTCTCTAGGACGTATTATGCTTCATAATGGTGGAATCGTAGAAAAAAAAAAAAATACCTACTTGTGGGCACATAGCATTTCCAAACAACCACAATTTAGCCAAATGCAGATGAAATGTAACCAAAATTATGCAAAGACTTGTGCAAAGACTTATGCAAAGACTCCTCTTTTAACAGGACTTGTGATCCCTGGTAAAGTTCAGTTCTTAAAGTTCAGTTCTTAAAGTTCAGTTCTTAAATTCAGTAGAAGTTCATAAAAAAAAAGTTCAGTTCTTAAATTCAGTAGAAGTGCAGCTCAGATCTTACCCCAAAACCAGTATTCCCAGTAAACTTATCACAACTACATTGACACTCTACCACTAGTTCAAATAGTGGTTCAGGAGCAGTCTTTGTTCCACAGAGAGATATGAAAGCAAATTCCAAATACTTTCAAAGCAATTTATTAGGAAACATGAAAGCATGAGCTGAGCAATTCAAGTCTGGAGCATGCTTGTTTCTGTTAGGATGATTTAATGGCAGGAAAATAGCTTAGATTTCCCTGTAACTGGGGTAATACAGTCTGTACAGCTGATTACCAGGTTGTCATCTTTAATGAAGTTGAAAACATGCTGACAATTCAGTAATGTTTTCTTTTCAGCTGTACAAATGCTGTGGCAACAGATTACAGCTGGATTGTAAGTACTTAACAAGAGCATTATGAAAAGAAAAGAATAATTGGGATGGAAGAGGAAAAGAGAAGAAAACATGTAAATAAATTAATTTAATGAAAAAGAAATACTTTTCTTTACTCTAAAATTTAGAACTGCAATAGCGGAAGAACAAGTGCACAGCATATTCCCCTTGTATTATGTACCAATTTTAAAGATATCTTAAAGATATCTTTCTGATTTTATTTTTCTTTCACCAGGAAAAAAAAAAAAAAAAAAAAAAAAAGGTGGTCAAATAATCTTCTGCAAACTCTGGCTATTCAATAAAATGACATAACAAATGTTTCACTGGATGCATTTAGGATAAATGTGGCCATTATTCTGAGATTCACCATAACCCCTGATATTTTTATTGTGGTGATGTGTGCTTTGTGGCTTGAGGTCATGGATTCTCATGTGTACAAGCAAAATCCTCGGCTTTAACTTGCAGTAAGTATAAAATAAATTTTAGTTAAATACTTTTCTTATTTCAAGGAGGTATTTTCACCTCAGAAGGCCAAATCAAGAAGTTCCATGCAGGACTGCAATGTAAGAATGGCATTTACACAAAAAGAATGTGAAAAAAAATCTGTAGCAATTGAGTGAATGTTTGTGTGTATGTATGTGTGTGTTTGTGCATGTTGCAGGAGTAGGAGGGTTAATTAGGGAAAGCATTGTAGATGACCCATCTATCAAGAGCACAATTAATTTCTCATCTCAGCTGTGTCCAATAGCAAGCCAGGTAAACAGATCTTTTAAAAGGCTTTCAGCATGGAACAGGATAAAGATCCACAATTTCTCTCATAGCTCCTGGTATAGTAAATGCAGTAGATTTCCTCTGCGGGATGGCTTATGATTCCTAGAGTGGTTACTCCTTCCCTGCTTTCCTGATCCCTTGATGATGCCACTGACCAAGAAGCAAGTATAGATATCCTCTCCCAGACCTTCCCAGATCACCTCTACCATCATCAACCCAAGTTCAGGATACAGTGTTTTCAGAAGCAACTAAATAGCTCTACATAGAATATATGGTAAGTTTGCCCAATTCAGTACGTGTGTCTCCATTGTGCTAGGTAAGACTAATGGCATACAGAAAAAGCAGTATATGTGTCTCTTGTCTGAGCTGCCCAAAATAGGTGCTGGTCCTGTGCATAAGCAAAGTTTCTCTAAGGTCAGACATAAAATTCAATGTAGCTGTCCAGTCGTGTACATCATGCTAGCAGGATTAATCAGGTTCTACATCAACAGTACCATGGCAAATATAGCGGAATCCTGTATTTTTTCTGGGCAGTTATTATGCAATACATAATGAAGTAACTGGTGGGACATATTTCAAAATGTCCTAGATGTCTGTCAAGATTGCTGAAACAGAATTGATATCATAAGCATTAAAAAAAAAAAAAAAAAGTCATAGCAGAAAATTTGTGACGGTTTTCTATGGTGAAATAAATGGTCAATTTGGTTCATAAATGCAGAGGGAATATAGTACAGAATGCATTGATTAATTCTCTTTATATAAAATTAACAGAAGTTGCTATGCTTTATTTTGCATTTTATGTTTAAAGAGTGCTAATCATAAAGTATATTTACAGCAGAGAGCTAAATATTCACCTTCCTTCCAACCAAGCAAGTAGGAAAATTACAATGCAAGAAGAGTTTAAAGCTCTGGTATACTGCTATTTGCTATGAATCATACACAGTCTTACTATCTGACACACTGTAAACAACTACTTTAAAAACAACATCAGCAGTAAATATATTTAATTCCCAGAAGATCCACTACAACTACTTCTCTTAGTGTCAAGGAGTTTGATTCAGGTAAGAAACAATTGGCACTTATCCATAAATCTATTTAGCAAGAGAAGGCAGGCCACCATTTCAAGACTTGTTCATCGTTTGAATAGTGGATTTTTGGATATCATGGGAGGGAGAGGATGGTTTTGGGGGGGCTTTTCTGAATCAGGCAAACACAGGACATGATGGCTTAATGCTGCCCCACCATCAGCCTCTTGAATTTCCCCATCACCTCTTTTCTTTTGGTTAAGGGGAAGATATTTGGGGCATGATTTCAGAGGCAACTTCAAACTTCAGCTGCTGGATTTGCAGCACAATGCCACGTTTTCTCAGGCAAACAACTGGGAAAACACTTTGATATTTGTGGGGTTTTTCATAAGCCTGCTTGTAAACGCACAGAGTTCCCATACTTTGAAATTAGTATCTCCTAATGGTCTGTCCCATAATACACTCTCTAGGCCTGATTCCCTTGCAATTTTATACGAGATTATTTTATAGTTTCATACATCCTTTGGAAAAATCCATGTGGAAAGGGCTGTGGCATACTTCAGTTGGAAAGGGTCCTCGTGTTATGTTGCAGCTTAGTTTAAGTAATGTCAATCAGTCAAGTCTCTGATTAAATAGACCAGACCTCTGTCATACTCCTTGGCTCTGCATGATTTCTGAATTTTCAGGACATTTTGCCAACTTCCATAAGCAAGCTTTATCCATGCTGCAAACTCAACAAAGGCTGCAAAGTTGTGATCCACTGGTACTTCAGCTGATCATAGAATCATAGAATCACTCAGGTTGGAAAAGACCTCTAAGGCCATCCAGTCCAACCTTTAACCTAGTACTAAAGTCCACCACTAAACCATGCTACTAAATTATACATCTACATGTTTCCTGATGACCTGCAGGGATGGTGACTCAACAACTTCCCTGGGCAGCCTGTTCCAATGCCACACAACTCTTTCAGTGAATAAATTAACCCTAATATCCAACCTAAACCTCCCCTATGTTATGTTTCACTCAGTTCCTGTCTGCCTGCAGAATCAGAATCTGCCTGGACAATCTGAAGATGTCCATAGGCCGTTTTTGCAGTTTGTAATCATTTGTTATCTGTTTACCTCAAAAAACTTGCATTTATTTATTTATTTATTTTGAGGAGAGGGGAGAGGAGGGGAGGAGAGGGGAAGAGAGAAGAAAAAGGAAGAGGGAAAAGACGAAAGGAGGGGAGGTGAGGAGAGGGGAGGGGAGGGGAGGGGAAAAATAAAGAAAAAAGAAAAGGAAAAAGAAAAGGAAAAGGAAAAAGAAAAAAGAAAAAGAAAGGAAAAGAAAAAAGAAAAG